>NW_026991714.1:104432046-104769546 GCF_029215605.1 Mirounga angustirostris | reverse complement strand
AGGATTAAAGCAAGCCTGCCACCATTAAACATACACATTTTAGCATATTTGCTCTGTAAGCAGATTTAATGGTAATAATAAAGTTGCCTTCAATCTGAACTGGACAAAAATTTCAAACGTGCATGGATGCGCACAGAATCTCTCGCACCTGTAACAGTGCTTTATATTTTTCAAAGCAATGTCACATCCACTATTTCATTTCTGTGTCCCTATCACCCTCACTCGAAGGCAGATATAACGGGACTCATTCCACCCGACAACTGAGGTTGAGAGATAGGACAAAGACGTGACCTTCCCAGATTCACCGAGCGAGTCCACACACCGGGGTTGGTACCCAAGCCCCCTGGCACCCAGATCTGTCACCTTCTCATGAAAATACCCTCACTTCTGGATAAACCATTTCGGCACAGTGACAAGAAGGACTCCTTACTCATTGTATGGAAACATAAAGAACAAAACACAATTAGTAAGAATAAGAGATAAATAAGGTGTCTTACCAGGGACTGAAGAAAAGAAACAAAGCAGCTGTTATCCAGCCGTTAATGATGTAAGAAATAAGTAGTACTCTCTGCACAGCTTTATTCTATAACAAGGGTTCCCAGTACATTCATACAGGTACAATGGTTAGAAAAGGCACATTAGGTAAGGTCAGATGTGGAGAACTTGACTGGCCAGCGTGTGACTCTATTGTTATATACTTGATTAGTATAAATGAGACTCTCAGTATCAGGATGCCAGAGTAAAAAGTAAACTTTGGTTCCTGTTATAAAATGCCTGATATGTAAAGTTTTAATACACTTAAGGAAATTCAAGTACATTATCAACTATTGACAGGTACTTATGTCTGTAAGAAGATAAGCAAAAGACATTAGCCTAAATAAATAAATAGATATAACAGCATGTATGCTGGGCTCTAATGAATTAATTCCCTAATTGGTCTTCCCTGATTCCCACAGCAGTCTCCATTAGGTCTTCATCTACAATCCATACATCAATAACAGGATGCTTCTATATCTAAGTCTATGGGCCAGCCATTTACATGGCCTTGAGTATCCCTTAAGAAATAAGAATAAACAGAGGGCAAGTTGCAGTTTAGAGAAAATAAAAGCCACATTGCTGCACAAGGAGTAGTGTTCGAAAATGTAGGCCCAGGCCTGGTACAGTGCTTTGATCAATAAACATTGTTTTGAGTGAGTGTACTTCTCTGGGGTTAAACGATGCAGAATGGAATATTCATAGAAGGGCCTTACAAAAACTCTGGAATTAGTTACTTAGCTACTTCTCTAGGACAAAAATTAGTTTATCGTTGGGGTTTAAAAAACTGGTTGAGGGGGGCGCCTGGGTGGCTCAGTTGGTTAAGCGACTGCCTTCGGCTCAGGTCATGATCCTGGAGTCCCGGGATCGAGTCCCGCATCGGGCTCCCTGCTCGGCGGGGAGTCTGCTTCGCCCTCTGACCCTATCCCCTCTCATGTGTTCTTTCTCTCTCATTCTCTCTCTCTCAAATAAATAAAATCTTAAAAAAAAAAAACAAAAACTGGTTGAGGTCATTTGCTAGACCTCCATCCCTTTAGGCAGCCTGTGTGCTTGGGACTGTGCCCGCCTACATAAGTTCCTAATGTTGACATTTGAGAATTCTGATCCTGAAGATCATGTAGTCCAGAGGGTCTCAAACTTAAGTGTGCTCCAGAACCATCTAGAAGAATTGATAAAACACAAACTTCTGAGCCCCATCTCCAGAGTTTTGATGCAGTAGGTCTGGGGTAGGCCCTGAGAATTTTCATCCTGATAAGATCCTGGGTGAAGCTGATGCTGCTAGTCTGGGGACCCCACCTCGAAAGCCACTGCTCTAGTCCAACACCCACATTTTAGAGGAGCAGGACCCTAGGCTCAGAGAAGGGAAATGATTGCTCCCAGGACCAGTCTTCAGTGGCTCTTTTCCTACTGCCTGATGGATCCTTTTAGTTATGAACTGAACTGTACCCCAGTATGTCAGAAAGTGAACTTATTTGGAAATAGGGTCATTGTAGGTATAACTGGTTTAGATGAGGTCATTAGAGTGGACCCTAATCCAATGTGACTGGTGTCCCTATAAAAAGAAAAAAATTGGGGGGCATCTGGGTGGCTCAGTCAGTTAAGCATCGGGCTCTTGATAGCAGCTCAGGTCTTGATCTCAGGGTCCTGAGTTCAAGCCCCATGTTGGGCTCCAAGCTGGGTGTAGAGCCCACTTAAAAAAGAAAAGAAATGGACATGTACACAGGGAGAATGCTGTGTAAACATGAAGGCGGAGACAGGGGTGATGCATCCATTTATCTACAAGCCCAAGAATGCCAAAGATGGTCAATAGGCAAACCACCAGAAGCCAGGGGAAAGGCATGGAACATGTTTTCCTTCACGGTCCGCAGAGGAACCCACCCTGTCAATACCTTGATCCCAAATTTTCCTCCCCCAGAACCATGAGAGAACAAATTTCTGTTGTTTGATCCACCCAGGTTGGGGTACTTTGTGATGTCAGTGCTGACCAATGAATACCCCTTTATAGGAGACCATTAGCATGAAGATCCATACTCACCTGAGGGGATGTTATGAAGCAGTCCAGCCCTGTCTCTCTCTGACTTCCAAGGAGAATTCTCTACACCCCTCAACTGAGAACCAAAGGCTCTCTTGTCCTTCAAAGTTTGTGCCCAGGACTTGGCTCTAGTAGGGGTGTGTACACAGCGATAAGCCCTCGTTAGAACAGGGTGGCAATAGGTCTCAGGGACCTTTCAACGGGTTCACATTCTGAGCTGATACTTCTACTTGTGGGGCTTTTGACTAAAGAAACCAAAATCCATGCAGGGGGAATACATGTACCTGCAGATTGAGTAATAGTGAAACAAAATGAAACAAAACCTTGCTGTAAGGATATTATATAGTCATTAAAGTACTTTTCATTAGTATATAATTATATGGAAAATGTGCATGCTATAAAATCAGGAGAAAAGTAGAATATAAAATACTCTATATTAAAAAAGTGGAAAGAAATACATCAAAATATTAAGTCTTTAATTTGGGGGCTGGCAAGACTATTGGGACTGTTTTTCTTCTCTCTGCTTTTTCTTTAAAGAGCATCTGTTATTGCCATAATAGAGAAGTATCTTGGGGGTGGGGGATCACATCCTAAGATTCACAACTTGCCTTTGCTCATCTTGGCTCCACTGTTCCTTGCCATCCTTATACAATGCCACCAAAACTCTGCCAAAGGTTTGACAAATTTGCCCCCACACGGAGGAAGTTCCTTTTCCAGGTGGGAAAGTAGGTTTATCTCCTAAAATCTGATTAAAATCACTTTCTGCCCCCATTACAGAAAACTCCAGTTAGAAGGACTGAAATTTTGCACAGAAGGTTTTCTCTCTTTTCTGTTCCTCGTGCCTGAGGTGGGTTTCTGCCTTCCAACCTTTCCAAATGTTTCTTCCATGAAGAACAATACCCACATTTATCATCCTTTGTCTCTTCAGCTGCTTTCTTTCCTCTAACCGGATTTTTTCTCCCTTAAAAAAAATTTTTTTAAACACCGGTGCCTAAAATTACTCCTTTTTTATATTGCCCAAAATTTACTAGCTGGAGATTGACTTGAGTTAAAACATGTCCTCTTTTAAATAAGACGATCCATGAGGAATTTGTAGTGATCAGACATTTACACCTTAGTACGGATTAGCTCTAGAGCTCTGTTTGCCTTCTAATATCCAGCTAAGACGATTAAATTGAAGAACTGAAGTTTTGAATGGATGATGAATGAAGGTGAGTTTGCAGCTTGTGGGCATCATAAAGAGAGGGCACAGGCCCAGGTGAGGCATTTGGTATGTGAAAAACAGCCGTCGAGGACAGGAAGGAGAGAAGGTGATGGTGGAAATCTAGCAAGGGCAACTGAAACCTCATCAGGGTTTTGCTGCATAGCTCCCATGAGTAGCCTTAATTCACTTATTATTTTGCAAAGGGAGCATTTCTGCTGTAGCTTTTACCTAATGGTCAAAGTAAACAGAAGCACCAAAACAATTTTTACATTACATGACTAACATGTGCTCTTAGGCAGTCAGGGTCTTGGGATTGCTTTGAGAGTGAATGTTGATCATTAACAAGTTACACATGAATTGCATGACATTAGTCATTTTCCATGTATAAGCAAACATATGTATATTATGTGTGTGTGTGTGTGTGTGCACGCATACACGGCTGACCCTTGAACAATATGGGCTTGAACTGGAAGGGTCTGCTTATATGTGGATACTTTTTCGATCAGTACAGTACAGTACTATACATGTATTTTCTCTTCCTTATGATTTTCTTAATGTTTTCTCTAGCTTACCTTATTGTAAGAATATATCATATAGCACATACAAAATACAAAATGTGGATTAATCAATCGTTTATGTTATTGTTAAGGCTTCTAGTCAATAGCAGGCTAGTAGGTTTTAACTAGTAGTTAACTAGTTTGACTAGTAGTTTAAAAACTCCCTAAGTTTTTAGGGAGTCAAAAGCTCTACGGAGATTGTCGACTTCATGGGGAGTTGGTGCCTCTAACCCCCACGTGGTTCAAAGGTCAAGTGCATGTACATGCATGTGTCTTTGTGTGTGAAAGAAGCTTTCCTAATGACTTAGCTGAGTTCTGAACCTGGTAAGGAATTCAGAGAGGTAGCAAACTCCCTTGAATTACATGCAGTAACGCGCATGCGTGTGCACCGGTTTCTGGGCAGAGGGTCCATCGCTCTGACAGCATTCTCAGAGGGCAGGAGTTACCATGCTAGAGACAGACCTTCTGAATCAAACACATGCAGTGCCGGGCTCCAAGCTATCACGTGCATGCCCCCAGCCTCTTGCCCAGGAGGTTCTCCACCAAGAAGAGGGAAGCTAAGACTGCGCTGGCCAAACACGGCCCTCTTCCCACACGGGGTGAGGCAGCAGCAGGCTTGCCGTGGCCGGGACCTGCTCCCTGCACCCTAACCAGTTTCTCTGGGGACAGTGGGGAAATGGGCTGGGGAGGGGCATCTGGAAGGGTTTTGATCCCCGGGAAGCAAACACGCTGCTGATGTTCTCCCATTTTCCGCCTACTCTTCAAGGCAGCTCCATTTTCTCTCCCAATCTGCTGCCAGTTATACAATCCAGTGGCGAGTTCCAGCCACTGCCCTCTTAGTTTCTTGAATATGAAGTTTCATTTCACAGAACTCCAGTTATGAAAAAATGTTTTAAAAAATTAAAGCTCTACATTTATTAGAGAAAAATGGCTTTCTAGCCAGCACTTTTTGGGCATGCTCTCGGCCCGGGACACATTTCCTAGCTTCAGGGGAAGATAACAGTCACTGATGTATAAACAATAAGCCAAAACCCACACAAAGGCCTACAATGATAAATTCACACTCTTGTGACTTTTCTAAGGCAGGAATATGAGTGAACACATTTTATAATGTTTCTAACACGGTAACTGGGAAATTGAATTCACCAGAATACTCCATTCCCAAACCATCCCAGTTAAGAATGATATACCTAGTTAGAGACCCATTCAATTCCAGCTTAATTTAACATTTGCTCTCAGCAAGGGAAGGTGTGACAAAGGGAGCCAGGATCTGCCATGAGCAAGAAACCAAGGTGTCCCTTACACCAGCCCTTGGGACTGTGGCGCACCCACCTGCCCTCCTACTTCCGCGCCTCTCCCCTCCGTGCATCCGAAGCAGCTGCAGCCCTGCAAAGGCACTTCCATCACCAGCACCGTGGCTGGCTACAGTTTTCAGTTTATAAACCTGTAACTCTGATACCATCTCCTTTCTGCCCTCTGCACAAGCCCATAAACATCCCCAGCTCTGGCTCATGATGGGTTCTTTCCTCTAATGGAAGCTCCCTCCTGGATATCCCAAAAGAGAAAGATGTGTCTGGTAAGTGGGAGAGGTCAAACCTGAGCACAGCTATTTATTACATATACTGCGACCAGATGGATCTAACTCATCCATCAAAGCCCTCGTCATCCTCATCACATTAGCTTCTTATAAAAGCCTCCTGCTCTTTCCCCTCACAGTCGAGCCCTGCCGCTTCTCCCCTCCTCTCTCTGTCTTCCTCTCGCTCTCTCCCTCTCATGCACTTTCAGGAAAATGAACCCTCTCTAACCCCATTGCTGCTCTCCTTAAATCATGGCTACCCATCACTCCGTGGCTATTTTTAAACTTTACTTTTATCAATACTCATCCTGTAGCTCAGGGAGATATTAAAACTGTACTGGGGCAAGGAAGGGCGTTTCTGACACTTGCTCCTTCATTCATCAGTTCCTCATAGGCCCGTTGGTGACAATGAAAAGATTTCACAATACCGTGCAGCAGAAACTCATTCTCCTGCTCATCCATCATGCTCAACCTAGCCGCAATTCTACTGACCTAATCTGCAATGCCTCGGTACTCACTGGAGATTTCTTAAAGGCACCCTTCATTGTTGTCTGTAACAAAGAACAGGTCTGGGCCATTCGATAAGGAGGCTAAATGGTGCAAGGATTAATGAAATACTCCTGCACCTTCCCCAGTCCCGGGTTCGAAGACTGCATGCAGGCAGGTGTAGCCAAGCATCCTCTCTCAGGCTGAACTGGGCGTGGCCCCACGCATGGCTCAGCTCAAGGTGCTCCGAATACAAAGAACACTGCCTGGGGCACAAAAGAACGAAGGGTCCCAAACTGGGGGCTCTGTCACCCATCCATTTCTTCATTCGTTGGCTGATATGTTCCTTCATTTAGCAGACACCTTTTAGGCATCTGTTATCCACTAAATTCTAGCATAAACATGGGGGTCGTAAAGGCGAGAAGTATAAATGCTGGCTGCAAGGAACTCATTGCTTAGTGGAAGGGAAGGCAAAAAAAAAAAAAAAAAAAAAAAGCCAAGATTCAGCCATAGCTGCTATGGCCGACTGCTAACTGTCCCCTGTATTCCGCACCCCCCCCCCCCCCCCCCGGTATTTATTTCAGTTACAGAATTCCCTGTGAATTGCACCAGGGCACAAATCACAGGGACTACATCTGGCAGTTACCCTTCAGCGCGGAGGCACCACGTGACTAAGACAGAGCTAATGGATAGCGGCAAAGTGGTGCATGCGCAGTTGATGCCGTAACCTGGAAAAGGAGGCTGGCGGTGCTTCATGCTGCCTCCCCTCTTCCCATGGGATGGAGCAGATTTAAGCTGCTGGTGAGCCAGATTTGGCCAGGAAGACAAGGACAGCTAGCTAAGGAATGGCAGAGCAACCAGGAAGAAGGAGCCTAGGTGCCCGAATGACCTCAGGGAGCGGAAAGACTGCTCGTATCAGATGACCCTGCACTGGCTATGGCAGTGACCCAAGCCCCGCTGGCAGGTCTAGACGTGTGTGAAGAAAGGGGCCTCAGACACCCAATTCCCACTTTGACCTGCAGAGGCTTCTGAATGAAGCCCAGAGGAAAAAAAAAAGGCTGCTCTAAAGGTCCTGATGTGTTTTACAGCTGACATCAGCCCATTTAAATGCCCAGAATGAGGACAAATGAGAGGCAATCCAGAGACCCCAATAGACAAACACAATAAGCACTCCTGATTGATTTAAGTTCACAGATCATTTACCCCTAACCCTCCAGCTTGTTCCTTGCTAACCAAAACAAACCCTCTCCAGAATGTTCTTAACGGTCCACACTGTTGATTCAGTTAGCTACTCACATATTCTTCCAACTGTCCCCATTTCAGGTCTCTGTCCTCTCTCTGGAATGAAAACGTAAGCTCCCCAAGGGTAAGAATTGCCTCTTTAGCGGCTCTCACACACAGAGCTAAGCAAAGGGCTCAAGCAAGCCATAGGCACTCAAAAACTGTGAGCCAACTTATAGAGAAATGGGACACCAAAGAAATGCAATAAGACTGGACAAATTTTGTGAAAACAAAACATTAGTGCTGCAAATGACATCTGAGGTGCTCTGGCTTAGAGCCCCCATTACACACAGAAAGAGAGAGCTCCAAGACAAGTGAATGCAGAGAACAAAGTCTCATAGCTAGTCAGTGGCAAAGATGCTACAAAAATAGGGTCTCCTATGTTCTTTCTGCTATAGCAGAATACCAAGTTGGGCCAGAAACAAAAGCAAAGCCAGGTTACAAATACCAAGGGCACCTACCCTCACCACTTTTGGTCCAGCCCAAGACCTTCAACCTACTATCTAACAGCAAATTCCAGTTGAGAGCCCAGGGGCACGTGAGTCAGTAGATAGTGGAGACATGTATGGAGTAGAGAGGCTGAGACACATGAGTAGCATAATTTTAATCTATGTCAGGCTCTCCACCCACTCTCTTAGATTCTAATCAAGGGGTACCTTAGCAACTTTAAACTTTAAAAGGCACCAATTCCTCCAGCCAACCACAAGGCCAAAATTCCAATTTCTACTTTTCCAAGAAAAATATCCCTATCTTATAACTAATGTGTAATACATAAAAATGTTATATTTAAAATTATTTGAATCTAACGTGCCATTGATTTTACTATTCCATGATTTTATGTACCACTAAGAAAAACAGAACTATTAAACTGAAACAGGGGCGCCTGGGTGGCTCAGTTGGTTAAGCGACTGCCTTTGGCTCAGGTCATGATCCTGGAGTCCCGGGATCGAGTCCCGCATCGGGCTCCCTGCTCGGCAGGGAGTCTGCTTCTCCCTCTGACCCTCCCCCCTCTCATGCTCTCTCTATCTCATTCTCTCTCTCAAATAAATAAATTAAAAAAAAAATCTTTAAAAAAAAAAAAAACTGAAACATGTTTTCCAATCACTTTGAATTTTTATTTTATACTATTAAAATAGTTCTTTTAGACTAATTTAGACATAGATTTTTATCGCTCGTGTGTGTGTGTATGTATATATGTGTGTATATATATATATATGGAATACACAGCATAAGGTTTCCAAAAACTGCCTCTTTGGAATCAATTTTCACCTCAGAGTTGATTGATGTTTGTGTTTTCCATGCAAAATGCCCTCTTCTCTGTCAGTGGAGAGGACAGCTGATGCTGCCACCAACATGCATCCTCCCAGTTGTGATACTGGCATGTTCACAGTCTTACCAGGAAATGTCAACAGAAGGTTTTCAGACAATAACCAGAGTTATAGTCTTTCCTCAAAGGGTCCTTCAGTAGCTTGTTGACTAAACGTTACAGCCCAGAGGAGTCTCAAAGATAACTGCCGAGGCTGGCCCAGCTTAGGCAGAGACAAATACGCCATGACAGACCCTGGTCACAGCTTTCTTCCATGAGATGCCGTAATATGGCAAGATTCATCCCTATCTCAGAGATCTGAGAAGGTGAAAAAACCATACATCTTAACAACACGAAATTCGGCGTTACTTTTGGTGGGCATGTATTGCATTGCCTTCCCAGAACTGCGTTCCCTTCTTTCAGGGCTGTCCCTGAGCTTGCGGAGGGGGCTGCCTATCAAGGGAGGATACACCTTGGCTCCCGGCCACGGAAGTGGATGCACGGAAGTCCCAATCCTAGGACTGCATTCACCTGCCACTGCTGCCCGCCCAGCCCCCTCACCTCAGCTGGATGTGACACTCAGGGTATCTATCACAAGGCCAAAATCAGGGTGTCAGTCAGGCTGGACTATTACCCAGAGATTCCGGGGTGGGGTACATCACCTTCCAAGTTCACTCAGGAAAAATCCAGTTCCTTGCAGTTACAGATCTGATGTCCCTGATTCCTTCCAGGCTGCCTGCTGGGACGCACTTGCTGCCTCTTGAAACTGCCTGGATACCTTCTCACAGGAGCTCCTCCATCATCAAGCCGGAATGTCAGATCCCTCTCCTGCTTCATCAAATGTCTACGGCCTCCCTTCCTTCCACCAACTGAAGAAAGTTCTATGCTTTTGAGGACTGTATGATTAGGCTCGGCCCACATGGATCATCCCATTTTTAAAGGCCTACTTTCAGGATAATCCCTTTTTTTAAAGGTCTACATCACACCATAACACAATCACGGCAGTGACAGCACATTCACAATTCGCAGGGCTAGGGCCATTTTTAGAATTCTACCTACAACATTTTTAGCATTCTGGGAACTATGGGAGTGACCTAAGTAGTCTTCCAATAAAATCCTTTATTCTCTTACACTAGGTCAAAGTTGGATTTCTGAGCCCTAATACACTATTAAATTAAATAGAGCTGAAGACTAATGATATCAAGAGTGACCTGACTCATTTTGACCAATGGGTAGCAGATAGCACTGTTCTTAAATTAATCTAAATAAAGCTAATTCCAATTCCATTTGGGAACATAGGCCCTTCAGGAACTAGATTAACAACAGTGAAATGCAGGAAGATTACAGCAGTGCCTCAAGCATTTAAACAGGAAGCAGGATGTTGCCTACCCATCTTCACACAGGGCTAGCAAAGATAAGAGCCCAGAGCCCCTAAAAGACAATTTCCTAAAAAAAAAAAAAAAAAAAAAATCCAAGATCCATGTTTTAAATCCTACACATAATGGGAAAAGGAACCTTCCAAGCCTTTTCTCCTAATTAATAACTTCAGGTATTTGGCTCAGAATATCCTAATTGGATTGCTATAAAATGATCTTTGTTCTGCCATCTGATACACTCAGTGAGGCCTCCTCCGCTCACCCGAGTATCCCTCACCCACCTTGTCTTGCCAAAATGGTTCCCATATTCTTTGCGACATGTGATGAGAGAGAGCATGGAAGAGAGGAAAAAGGAGAGAACACAAACGCGTCTGAAGAAAACCATTACAGAATTTTTCTTCGACACTTATCTCCAAAATGGCCCATTTGATTCATGAACATCTCTAATGTATATCATCAGTGACTGAAGGAGTTTTTTTATATGATTTTTGACAATTTAACAAGTCCTCCTGACAAATTAAATGGTTGTGTTGACAACTTAACTGTACTGCCAATCAATATTTTCAATTACTTTCATTGTCATTCAGAAAAAATACAACATGAGGTCACACAGTGGTAGAACCAAAGGAAAAAAATAAAACGAGAAGCGGCTGGTGGGGTGCGGGCGGGGGGTAGAGAGGAAGCAAACTTTAAGGCACAACACACCATCATCCGCTCTGGGCCTAGGGGACCCCAGGTTTCTGAGACATGTCTGGAAAATGGCACTTCCCTTGGGGTGACTCTCTCAGACTCTACAATGGAGATTTTTCCCTTCCTACAAGCTCTTTAAAAGTCATTAGATTTGAGCCACGGACACACAGCATTTTATTAAAAGGCCCTCCTTTCAGGCATTTGCCAAGCCACTGCCAGTGCGTCCTCAGTCCCCCAGAAAGGCCCTCCAGGACCCGCAGGTAACGTTTCACAGCCTTTTCCAGGGGTCGATTGGTCAGTCTGAAAAATTCAAGTCTGAGAACGCCAAGGCAGAGGTCAACCTTCTTAAGCTTTTCAAAGGGGTAGCAGCAAATCAATATTTTCAAATGTGTATTTATCATGTGGGAAGAGAGGTTACCCATGGAGAGCAGAACAAACACAGAAATATTCCAGTTTTTTTACTGTCCAGAGAGTAGAAATGGAAAAAGATGATCTGGGGGTTAAAGGCAGATTTCAAAAGTGATGATTTTTTTTTTTTTTTTAATGATCGCTCCGAGTAAAGAATTTAAAAGGGATTATTCAGCAATAGGCACCAGCTCTCAAGTCATGGAGAATGCTGTGGCAGTGTCCCAGGTCCTTGCGACTTCTGGACTGCATCGCTTAGAGGTTGTTGCCTGACCATGAGAAAAGAACATAAAGCCCTTCTCTCTCCAGATCTGCCTCACCGGAGCAACTGCCTGTACTGTTCTTCCCCTGCCACAGGCTGTCCTCGCACCTCCGTGGGCCCTGAGACTCATCTCCTCCAGGCAGTTTTCTCTGATTGCCCTGGCTCAGCATGCTCCCTCACTTTCCCAGCTTTCCTGGTATTTACTGTCTGCAACCCCCCATACCCATTTAGCTCTGAATCATTTAGTGTCTTGTATTATTATCTAAATGGTCCACATACTAAGCACTTTAGAAATATTTACTTAATCTCCTTAGTGAACTTAAGTACCCTTGGGAAAGGACAATGTCAGCCTTCTCAGGACCTCTCACCATGAACGATGCGAGGGTGGCAGGAAAGTCACTGCCAAGGCTAACGCCAGATGATGGGTAGCAGCTGCCAGGAATGACGTGTTGAGCCAGACTCACAGAGGATCTGAGGCCTCACTGAGGGAGAGCACTGTGAGAGAGCCAGTGGTGTCTGTCTTGGGCATGGAATTGGGAAGTGGTGATGTGTGTGTCTTTTCCCCTATTCCTGGACAAAACACTGATGTGTTTTGTGCAGTGGGTTCTCAGTAAAAAGCTAGCTTAAAGAACTAAGTCATTTACCAGGCATTAGCACTCAACAATTCAGGAGCCGTTAGTCTGTCACCAAACTCTAACTTCATTTATTCACTCAACAAATGTCACCGGGCCATCATTGTGTGCAAGGGGCAGTGTCAGGTGGTAGAGAGGCAGAGTCCAGCAAGACACGGCCCTGGCCCTCAAGGGGCTCACCAGCCTGTGAGCATCAGAGACAAGTGAACAGTATTATTAGTAATAATACAGCAGCTAGTCCCCAAGGAGGACTTCGTTTCAATTTGGGGAAGCAGGAAACACTTCCCGGGGGTAATGGCTGGCACTGATACTGGGCCCTGAACGTTAGGAGAATTTAATGAGCAGAGGTGAGAAGAATGAACATCTCAGGAGAATAAACACAGAATGTTGGCTTAGACCTCAAGGACTCTGCAGTCTAGAGGGAAAGCGAAAGCAAGGATGAACAAGGTAGGAAATGGAAGAGATCAACAGTCAATTGCTGTCAGAGCTCTGCAGCCAGATCAGTGTCTTAGAAAGACCAGCACTGAATCAATGAGTAGGGTATGTTCAAGGGGAGGGAAGCCGAAGGCACAAACTAGCTGAAGTGCCATTACAAAAGTTGAGGGAAGAACTGATGAGGGCCTTGGCCAGGGCAATGGCTAAAGGGAGGAAAAGAAGGGGACACCCATGACAACTCTATTGGCAAGGGTTCTGAGTGCCTGGCGACTAGACAGATGTGAGGACGGAGGAAGGGTGATGAGGCCAGCCTGTGAAGGCTACAGTTACCCATACACATGGCTAAATGGGGAGGATAGCATCTGGATCCACTTATAAATCTCAGCATCATAGCAAGGGCTTTTCTAGATTCCTACCTCTAGATGCTGTGATGATTCAGGAGACCCTTTCCTGCAACACTGAAGGACATCTAGAGTTCTCCAGGCTTTAAGGCAGAGAATTCCTGTTGCCAAGAAAAAGTGTTAAGACCAACATATGACAGCCTTGATAGTGTCCAGATATCTTGGGACAGGGGAAGAAGAACTTTCCAAAAGGCACAAGGGAGGTGAATGGATTCACTTCAGCACACAGCACCTGCACATCAGAATACACAGTTCCTCAGAAAGCAAGCTTCCCTGTAGGTAAATACGGACACATTTAGAGCCCATTACCTCCCTAAGGTAGGTCATCTCAAGCTCCAAATCCAGGTCTCCAAAGGGGAGACTCGTAACAGTGGGGTTTCTGAGGGGCCACTATTATAAAGATTGGAGAGGGTGGGCTAGAAGATAGCTCTATTCCATTCTCCATACTCCTTCCCCAATTTACACACCACAGCCTGGCCCTGCCCCTCTCTTCCAAGAGAGCTAGGTGAGCTCATCATCTTCCCAAATCCAGAACCTGTCCACTATACTAAGAAGCATAGTTCTGTCCCCTGGGACTCTCTGAGCTTGTTTCCATCCTTTTAAGACTTTTACCGAGAAGCCCTCGAGGCTCAAACATTACAAAGCTTTGTCGAACCAATCACTTGATTGCACAGTGTGAAGAAAAATTGACAAGCTACGTTAACAGAGGCCCCAATTTATGTGTTCTCAGGAGAGGTGCCTAACAAAACAATGTCCCACTGATCACCAACCTCTTTAGCAAGTGGCCAGCTGTCTCTGGTGTTGCCAGACACTCCCCCTAAACGCACGCGAGCACACGCACACACACACACTTTAAACAAACAGGAAAAAAAAAAAAAGGAGAAGAAAAAGCAGCCAGGAATTGAAGTTTATATAGAGAAAAGCAGGGTTCTCGAAACCAGTCCTATGCTTGTGTTACTGAAAAACCAATGGATTTGGCTCAGTTCTGTTAACCATCAGCAATTATCTTCCTGTCAAAGCTAAAGGTAACAAATTTCCCCATATCCAGCGAGGCTATATCACCAACCGGACACCAACATCATCTGACGGCAAGTAAATCACCACAGCAGCCATGGGCCCTGACAGACAAATGCTCTGTCTCAGAAAATCCAGGCCTATCACTCAGAAGGGGAAAAAGGTTCTCTCAGCTGGTCTCGCAGGGAAGAGATTAAATGTTGCAGATTCGGTAGGTAAGTACAGTAGAAAGCAAATCCTAAATATGAGAATTATTAATGGACTTTACACCAGTCTTTTTAATCTGTTGCAAACATATGCTCATCTATTTTACCTTGTTTCCTGATGGACATAACAGGCAGGAACAGTGCATTATCCCAGCCTTAATCAGAGCCAACAGTAAAAGAACAATGTCCTGCTACCTATCAAACGGGGACTACTTTAGCAATAGCTGTTCTTTTATAATGAAGACTGTGTAATAAAAGATACCACTAATATGTCCTGTCCTTACACTTAACAATAACATTCATTTCATGATATGCTACATAATGGGGATATCAGTTCTTAACCTGCTCAGGAACAAAGTACTGCATTA
Organism: Mirounga angustirostris; assembly: GCF_029215605.1. Taxonomy (NCBI): domain Eukaryota; kingdom Metazoa; phylum Chordata; class Mammalia; order Carnivora; family Phocidae; genus Mirounga; species Mirounga angustirostris. The sequence goes on along the minus strand of NW_026991714.1, from coordinate 104,754,781 downwards.
TCACAGGGCAATTGGAACCTGGCTGGAATCCCCCGATAATCTATGGGTGGAAACAGCATCTCCCCTCCCCAAAGGACATAGAGTGCTGGTGTCAGACTCTAAGAGCCAGTTTACCATTTGAGAAAAGCCACCTTTAACCCTCACAATCACCAAGCATTAAATGTGGGGCTGAAACATGGAACATTATGCAAACACCACCAGGGAAATCTCCACTAGGTTATACAGTAAGTGTGAGATTGTCTGCAAAGAAGCTTGCTTTCTCCACCAGTTTATTTCATCCAAGGCCCTGCTATGAACCTAGAGCTGAAGTAGGAATAGTGAGGGTCCCAAACAAATCACTGCCCTTAATAAAAATGCAATCTACCTGAGAGGATAAACTTTATCCACAGAACTCAAGTATCTAGCAAGAACCAGCTTTGATGCTCATATTAGACACGCAGAAAAGGGGAGAGATTTATAAATAGGCAAATGGTGCCATGCTCAGTCAAAGGTGACATTACTGGCTTAGTACTCTGGTACCACAAAGGGTGAGAGTATGTGCATGTGCTTAAAAATAGCTACTTATTGAGGCCTCACTACACACCAAGCACTGGCCAAGCACTTTCGTATATTATGTTGTTTTATTTGCACAAATCATGATGAGAATCTCATTATTATGCTAAAGATGAGAAAACTAAAAACCAGAGAACTTACGACCCTCAGTCCAAGGTCACCCAGCTAAAAAGTTGTGGATCCAAGACTCAATGTAAGGCTCCCCAACATCAATAGCCACTTTGCTTTTTACTGTATCACAGCAGGTCAGTGATGGACGTCAGCCTCCCCTCACTGTGACCACCCACAGCCCCATGTGGAACATCGCTGTTGGGGTGGCAGCCTGGGGAGAGGCTTCTCAACTGGGATGGGGAAAGAGGCAAGCTCAGAAGCTTACAAAGTCCTCTGACCTGTGATCTGAGCTCGTCAGCATCATGCTATGATCACCCAGGCCAACTTACTCCCCAAATCAACAATCATCCAGAGAAAAAGGCTAGGTGGCCTGCATTTCTTAAATATACAGGTACTATTGGTCAAATTCTAAGTATTAGGTTGAACCATACGAAACTGATATGTTTATAGGGCAAAACTGGTCCAATATTAGCAATCCCACATTGTTCAGAATTAAGGGCAGGAGAAGTGGAGAAGATTTTTACCCCAGAGAATATATTCTGCCTTAATTTCAAGGCAAAGTGAAAATGCTACAGTGAGGTGAGGAAGAGTATTGGAGTGGTGGGGAGGGATCTAGAAAATTGAGTTCCAGGTATGTCTTTGACCAACCACTATATGGGCTTCAAGTAACCTGTCCTCTCCTCTCTACCTCAGTTTCCACCTATGTGACATGAAGGTGTTGAAACCTAAGTCTTAAAAAGTTTCTTCCAGTTCCAAAATGTTATCATGCTAGTGCTCTGTGGCTGACATAAGATGTTCTCCTGAGAGGGGATACTTGGCAAAGGAGAGCAACAGAGAGCCTAAGGGAATGAGAAGCCTGCAGTAGGCAGAAGGGAACTACCATAGAAGATAAAAGGAGCCCAATAAAGAGAAACTGGAATTTAAAAACAAAGCTTTTAATTTTATAAAATTGGAAAGGACCAGACCTGGAAGCCTGAACACCTCATGTTTCTACCTGCCTACTTATTGAGTACTCAAAGTTCAGTAAGAAACTGGATGGGCAGTCTGAACCACATTTTTCTCATCATATTCCTCTAAGAGGTTCAGAGACCTTTAACACACCCACAAATCAAATGCCAGCAGCGAAATGAATCTGGCATTATCCTTCTCAGGATTTATGGCTGATGTACCAATTCCATGTCTGGTCCTAAATCTGCTATTTATGAAGGAAGTATCCAAAGGCCCCAACTGCAGCCACTTGGTCCACATCTCCCTGCACAGAGGCACAATGACATTTGGTGACAGGACTGAGTTCAGGAAAAAGTTCTCCAGCATGACAGTGCTTTAGATTAGGACATCAAAGGGCTCACATGGGCCTGGAAGTAAACTGCCAACCTTAAATATAAGAATGATCTGACGAGAGCTGGACTCAGCCCACCAGTGTGCCTGTTCTCACTGTGCCAAAAGCACAGTGCACCAAGTGGGAGTAAAGAAAGCCATCTGGAAATCACCTTCTCCAGTGGGTTTTATTGCTTCTCTACATTCTGCAAAGGTTATTCTCTGATATCTCCCATGGAAACTCTACCCAGTATCATAACATTTGAGAAGTTATCTATTCTAGCAGGTAGATAAAAAGATATTAATTTGTCCTAACAGAGAAGGTACTTAGCTGAGAGTCAGAAACCTTAAGTCTAGTTCAAAATCTAAAACTGGGCCAAACAAGCCATACTTGACCCATAGGGATGACTGGATTTGGGGGCGCCCATACAAGGTACTTGAATACCAATGCAGCCACCTATAATAAATTATAAAGAAATTTCACATTAAAAAAAAAAGGTCTGGCTTCTCTTAAACAATAAGATTTGAAGTGCAGTTTCTAGTAATGGCAGAGTAGCTTATATTGGACTTTCCCATAGATAATAATGATGAATTTGGGAGGAAATATTTTTTAAAAACTAGTATGTTAATGCATTGGAAAGCAACCAAAAACAGGCAGAAACTGGATGGAATTCATCTCTTTAAGTAGTCTGTAAGACAGAGTGACTAAGCAGAAAGTCAAACTCTTATTGGCTAGACAAATCAAAGGATGAATTCTACCACTGGCAGAGCAGTCAGAAAGTGAGGGGAGAGATCCCAGAAAGGAGGGAACAACAAAGAATGAGGTTCCCAACCTGCAAAAAACATACAATCAGATCTTTGTGACCTTGAACTACAATTGCTGGGAAAATTACACAAAGCTGAGTGAAAAGTAACAACTGGAAGTCTCAAAGAACTGAGCAGAGGTCTCAGCTACTGCTTACCACAAGAGAGACACAATTTGTAATTTGAGTCCAGCCAAATTATCTGCTAGAACAAAAACTCAACAATGTATATATTTTTAAAAAAATAAACTATAGTCTATTGATCTATACAATGTATTACCCACAATGTCCAAGATACAATAATAAAATACTAGACATGCTAAGTAATAGGAAAATGTGATCCAGAGTCAAGACTTTTTAAAAAGTCAATAGACACTGAGCCTGATATGACTCCAACTGTGGAATACACATGTACTTTAAAGTAGTTGTAATAAACATGAGCAAGTTATAATAAAAAAGATGGCTATAGTAAATGAAAAGATGGATTGAAAGATTTCATCAGAGAAATATATTTTAAAAAATAAAAAACCAAATGGAAATTTGAAAATTAAAAAGTACAATATTTAAAATTAAAAAATATGCTAGATGACCTTAACATAAGAATGGACATGGGAAAAGAAAAGATTAGTCCATAGAGATTATCTAACCAGAAGGAGGAAAAAATATTTTACAAAGCAATCAACAGATTCAGTGACCTGTAAGACTATTTAAAACGGTCTAAGATACATGTAACTAGAGTATCAGTAAGAGAAAAGAAAGAGGCTGGGTCAGAAAAAATAGATTAATGGCCAAAAAGTCCCCAACTTCAGTACTTTAGTAAAAATAAAATACATACATACACACACACATATATATAATTATATATAAATATATAATATAAATAAAAATAAGATATATACATATTATATATAAAATAAAATCTACAATATAAAATAAAAATAAAATATATATATATCAAAATTTAAGCATAAAGATGCAAGAAACTTAGAGAAATCTATGCAGTATGAATTTGGAAAAACATATCATACCTACAAACATCACTGTCAAACTTCTGAAAACCATAGTGAAAGAGAAAATCTTGAAAGCAGAGAAAAATGCTACATTACTCTACATCCATAGGGGGAAACAACATTTAAAAGTGACAACTGACTTCCCATGAGCAACAATGGAGGCTAGAGGCAATGGAATGACTGCTGTGAACTGCTGAAACAAGTCAAACTGGAATTCTATACTCAGTGAAAATATTCTTCAAAAATGAAAACAATATAAAGAAACCTTCAGATAAACAGAAACAGAGCATTTGTGCCAGAGACTCCAATGATGAATGTTTATAGAAATGCTTCAGACTGTAAAAAATCATTATCCCATGAAATTTCAATCCTATAAATAGTAGCAAAAATGTTATCAAATGTAAAGACTATATATTCTTCTTTCAATTTCTTTCAATGACATATAGCTATTTAAAGCAAAATCCTTAACATTCTAGTGTGGCATTATTATGTAAGTGTACGTAAAACATCAGAGCATACAACCATGCCTAGCATGTACCAAGTCCCCAATAAATACTTGTTCAGTAACTATTGTTGAATTCAGATTGCCACCCTTGAGCTAGGTAACTATCCTAAGGCTCCTTTCAGACCTATCTTCACATGATGATAAGTAGCTATGGCCAATCTCTTATTCACTGCTACTAACAAACTGCAAATAATCTCTAAAAGTAATTCATCCAGAAATGTCTTCATTTCATTTGGATTAATATGTCAAAATCTCCCAATATGCCATTGCAGTCCCAGCTACAGGAACCAATGTATCACAGGAGATCAATTAATCATCTTCATTACATGACAGACAGGAAGTCCATGACATCTCCACTTGCTTGGGATATCTTTCTATCTTTCGTGACATGTAGGTAAAGTACAGAGGTTATGAACATGAGTTTTGCTATTAGAAGTCATTCCATTGGACTATGTAACTATTGGATGTGTGGCCTAGGGCAAGTCCTTTAAGCCCTCTAGGCTTCTGTTTTCTCCTCTATGAAATGTGGAAAGTAATAATTTCATCATAGGGTTGTTGGGATGATTAAATGAGAGGGGGTTTATAAAGCTCCTGGCACCTAAATGAGTGATAACAGGAGATTCCTGGTTGCAATTATTTAATAATTAAAAAGGGCTGTAAAAGTATTATCCTCTAAGCAGTTATATGAGAGTGGACCCCAGATGATTCTATCTTATATTCCTTTTATTATTGAATACATCAATGAGTGCTTCTGCTAAGCCATTCAATTCAGAGCTCTTTAACTGCAGCCTCTAGATAAGCAACAACCATCCTGTTATAAACACACTCCCTTGAACCTTTGTTCCCATCCTGTTGGCAGACCAACATGCCATTACCACAAATTGGCCCATTTCTTCATATGAGCTTCTCCTCCAAATAAGTGAGTCAACTCAAAAACTAATCTAAACCCATGACAGGTAGCATCACAGTAATTCATAGCCCATACTACCCCAGACTCTTGGATGATGGAGATTCAAACAAGAGGCTATAGAGAACCACAGTCAGAACACATAGAGAGAGAGCAATGCCTTCTTTGACTGTCAAATGCTAGTCATCAACTATGTTGCAACCAACTTCTCCAAATCCTTAGCTTCAAGGACAAAGATTCAGGACCTGATGACCCAGGGTGCAACAACCAGCATCCCTTATCACTCAGCACATTAACCAGTGAGAAACTGACCAAGGCCAAATCCACCAGTGCATCGCCACAAAACCAACGAAGCCTACCTCACTCGTTACCAATTAAGCATAAGCCAAGTGTGGTGTTTATAATCACAACTTCAAAACTGAGTTGCTTCTCTGGTTAATTATTGGTCAGATGGCTTTCTACCTGCCCTTAACTTCCCATAAGTGGTTAACCAACGAGCCCATCATTACCAGCTTCATGAGGATTAGAGGTTAAGCATAAGCTTGATTATAAGCCATAAATGTGAGTAATTTGAAATGTTATTGGTTATTACAAAAATATATGATAATAGTTTCCTCTTTAATGAAAGAGAACATGTTTATAGTGGTCCCAAGCTCCTTGTTCAGGCTTTGGGAAAGAGATGAGAGCATGATAAACAGCTCAGCCTCAGGATGGGCATCTGGGGTGAGGTGGCACAAATGAATACTCACCACTTAGCAAAGTCATAAAAATGCAGACACATCACTACATTTGTATGATAAATACTGAGTTTATGGGTCCCTTTCTTGCAGGGGCTGCATGTCACTGGGGAGGCTTAGGTGTCAAAGGAGTCAGAGGAGCCAAAGAAAAAGGATGCCAGAAAGTCCCCTTCCTATTCGCAGCACTGTACATTAAAGGATTTGTCCAAGTAAATTCTACACAGTGATAACAAATACATACAGAATGCATAAGACATGAAATAATAATACAGGGTGTAGAAATAGAACACTGTATTTTAAACCTCCCACCCACATAATGTGACATGGAGAAAGTAGAATGTGAATGAGAAGTCTAGGAACAGTGGAACAGTTGGTGAAATTTGAAAAGCCTAGGAACAGTTGGTGAATTCGAATATATACTAAAAAACTGATTATTACCACAGAATAAGAAAGGCAGAGGAGTCTTCTTTCATAAGAAATGGAAGGAGGACCTATCTGCTGAGGGTAGGCTATCGTCCCCTACTTTTTCAAGTGGTTTGTGGTCTATACCGCTGCCCTATCTGGGGAGTTATTGGGGCGGGGGGCGGGGGCAGAGTCCTGGAATTACCAGATCACAGGACATGCTACATTTCAGGAAAGCCTCCTTGATCTCAAATTCCAACTGATGACAAGGCAGTCCAAGGCTGATCGAATCATAGCTCTGACCAAGAGGTTGTGACACAGAAAGGGACCAGAATGGCACCATGCCGAAGAGATATTGGCATCTTTCCTAGGCCCTGTGAGCAGGTGCAAGAACTCCTGGGGGAGCCAACCATAGTGCCAACACCAATAGCTAAGAAGCCTCAGGAAAGCAAAGTGGCGATAAAAGCTTTACAGCTACCCACCCCTCCTAACGCTGAGTGCTCTCTTTCTAAATTAAAAGTCGTTTTCCATTTTTAACAGCCCCAACAATAACACTTTATAGAGCACTCTCTTTTCACAGAGCACTTTACAATCATCAGTTATTTAATCCTCAGAGGTGTCTCAGGAGGCCAACGGGCAATGGACTCACTTACTTCCCTCTCCTCGTACAGAAGAGCCAGAGTTGGCCTAGTGGGTGGCTGAGCTGGCTGGAGGTGGCAGTGTTCCCAACATGGGGGTGAACAGCTCGATCCAAACCAGAAGGCAGCGAGTTTGCATTTGCTGAGCTTATTGATGTTTGCAGAATTACTTTTTCCACATTGTCAAATCATTTTTGCCAATAGAACCACTTTTTGCCTTTGTTAGCCCTTAGCAGACACCAGTACCAGTTGTTCAGAGTGGTAAAGGTTTTATTGCAACCCTCAAGTTAACAATCCTTCCAAAATGTGTTTGTTGCCCAGAGAGGCAGGTGGACATCACCGGTCTATCCAGATGTAACAAACCCACTCAGTGAGCTATCTACACAAAAGCAGAATGGTGGTTCATGGAGGCATTTCTATACAGCAGATCAAACTCTGGACACCTTCAAAAGCCTCCCCCCAAACACATGCATCCACAACTCTAAAATTTCCTAGCTCCTCCCTGTGATTTTTTTCATTTAATAAATATTTACAGAGTACCTACTACATACAAGACACTGCTGAGTGCTGTAAGGGATGAGATGCTAACTGCACACGGTTCCTTTACTTAAGGATCCTGCAGGCAAGGAGTAGAGCTTGAACACACAAGTTACTAGAACATATAAGACAGAGAGTGCCAAGAACCAAAGTAGAGTGAGGATGGAATGCTGGACAGGCACCCTGAGTACAAATGCTCATTTTCAGTTGGTGGAACCAGAATGGCTCCACAGAGAAGATGGATTTTGAGCTTGGCCTTGGAAAATGAACAGAAACTAGGTATGTGGGGTACAAGGCGTTTCGGTTCTCCCAGAACACAGTGAGTATCAACACAGAGATAAGACTGGGCAGGGGTATGAAGGGGAACCCTCGGTTCCAATGTTTGTTGTATAGTGTGAGAATAACAGCCTTTCCAGACCACCCCAATTAAAGAACCCCCTCCTCACCCAAGCCACTTTCTATTGCAATAGGTTTTTTGATAAAGTTCTTTACCATTTACACCAGAAGTTGCCCCCATTTGTTTATATTCCATCCCCACCATTACCTCCTGCCACTAGGATGTAAACTCCATCTTATTCAACTGTGTGTCCAGACCACTGCTTGGCACTAACTTAGACACTCAATAAACATTTGTAGAATTAACTACCTAATTAATTATTGTGCCATGGAATCCTGGATATGTATCCTATACCAAATTTTAGTTTTAGAAGGTGTAGGATTCTCTTTATTCAAACCCTTGTTCTCTGTCTGCTCAACTCTGGGGGGTAGGGGCTGACTTTATCTTCTCTCTGCTCAAGGCACCTGTATTGCTATAAATATGTCATAGTGTCTATCAGACACCAAATGTTCTGACGCCCCACAGGAATGGTCCTTCTTCTCATTAGAGGCCATTGGGCCGGTTAGCATGGATAAAGCTGATGCAGTATAGAAGGCAGAAGGCCAAGGGCCAAACAGCTACCTAGTCCAGCCCAGCCAAGCCCAGTGACAAGATCTGGTCTACAGAGTAACCTCTGAAAGTAACTACTACAGATTCCCAGCCCAGGTAATGGAATGGGGGGCAGGTGCTAAGGGATGTTGAGAATAAGTACTTAACCTCCTGAGAAGAAACAAAGTGAAGTGTAACCTTCCCAGATTTTATCAACACTCTCCCTTCCCGTGAGCCCAAAATCTTCCTGATTAAAGCTCGACAGATTCCAAGGAAGGCAGCCCTATATTCAAATAGGATGAGCATAGATCTTCAGAGGGCCTTTACATTAAAAATGAAGAACGGGAAGCCAGCCCCAAAATACACAGAGTCTGAGATGCATTTTCTTCCTTGGAGATCATCTCTCCAAAAATCTTTAGGACATCAATTAACCACAAATAGAAAAAAACAAACAGCACCTAAGTCCACTGCATGTGGGGTAGGGGCCCCCAAACTTGGTGCTGTTCAGTGGAATCCAGGGTGAAAAGCCACATCTTTCCAGTGGTCACACTCCAACACATTCACTCCGGCCCCTTTGTGTGTAAGGCGGTGGCCAGCCATATACTCATACCTGGAGTCCACATCTGACCAGGGCCTCTAATGCCTAGCAGGAAAAACTTCCATAAAATATGTTTTTAGGACCACAAGGATAATTGAGACAGAATGCTAAGCTGGCCTGATTTGGGGGGTGGAGGGGTCCATCTAAAAAGCCTGATCATGGCTAATTCACCATTTGCATCCACCCTGGGATTTCACGAAGCGCGCTGGTTTCACTAAGGTAATTGGTGCTATTGAAACAAGCTAGTGCTCTGCAGTTCCCTGCTTCCCTCCTCGCCTCTGGGCACAGAGAGGATCAATATTTGTTAGGATTGCTTCTTGTTCCAACAATGTAAGATTTACAATACTAGCTGGGATTCTCACTTTGTCTTCACACAACTCATCAGTGGAACCCAATTGCTAACCTCAGACAAACAACATTAACATGAGCCTCTACGCTGCTTTATTGCCCTTCATCCAAGTCTCATTCCAGGGTCTTCAGGCAGTGCCACTATAACAGATACTACACTTTAAAGTGTGTTCCGAGGAATAAATTCTCAGTCTTTCATTACTCGTACCTTGATTTACTTCATATCATCTTGCCGCTATAGACAAAGATAACACACTGTAAATTACAGCCATCCTGCCTCATAGTTTCAGAGGCAGGGGGAAGGCAGGGAGTGAGGCTTTCTTTGGCTTCACAATTAGCGGTGGACCAGGCGCTCTGGTTCCCACACTGCCCACGATTAGCTGGTGTTTATTAGAACCATTTGCAAAGCGTGGTTTGGACACAGATCCCTTCCCCCACCCTCCATCCTCCCTTCTGCCAGAGAGCCCATTAAAGTAGAAAAACTTCAAAGCTAAATGAAAATACGGTTTCAACCACTCTTTATCACGCTCTCTCACAGAATACCAGCTCACATACAGCGGTTCAGGAGGTAACTCGGGAAATGTATTTATTTAGCGCAAAACCCTTCCAGTGATCAAGCTTCTGTTACTAGACAGCTCAGTCTCCCAAATCGGGTGTAATTCTCAGCAGTTCCCTCTTCTCTCCACCCTGAACCGTGGTCCAAATAAGAGCCGTCTGGCTTCGCCTTGCATTTCAACTAACAAGAGAGCCTGGATAAGGAGAGACCTAAGGAAAACAGTCATTGGAAAAAGTCCTTCAAGTTAGCTGTAGCAGTACCCCCTTATTTGTCCTACAATTTCCTCCAACCTCCATCCTATTCCAGTAGCTGATAACTAAGAACATTAGTTTTATGCGACTTGTCAAGCTCAAATGAAAAGAGAGCTAACTTTAATGACACTGCAATTAATCGCCCCAATAGACAGACAGCTAAAAGACAAGATATTGACTTCATTAAGGATAATGTATTATGTCATTAAGTTGGTAGGGTCACCTTGTGTATCATACATGCCTGCTAATATATTGGCATTTTCCTCAAATAAGATAAATTCAGATATGAGTGATAAAGCTGATTAGAAAATGTTTAATCTAAAGAGGCTACTTTCCTTATATGCCCGCTTTGTAGCCCCAGGTACAAGTGAAATCATAAGAAACCATTATAGACCGAAGATTACCTCAAATACCAGATCCAACTCATTTATAATCCAGTCCTTCCCTCCTTCATTTCTGCAGTTAAAAGGCTGCCTTAACTGATGGGAGTTGGAGAGCTTTCGGCAACTTGATGTTGCACATGCTTTAGTTGGTGGGGTGTTGTTTTAAACGCAGCACCTGTTTTATTTTGAACCTTCACATGCCCAGACAATTCCAATGAACACAGCCACGTGCTCTTGGTGACATGGAGCTAGGGGGTAACCCTGTCCAGGCAGGCCTCCAAAGCCACTTGGGTAAGAAGAGGAATTGGAATACACAGCATCTCCGAAACGGATCCTTCTTTTAATGAGATAACTTCTCTTCGAGGCTTGTCTAAAGGGAGTTTGTTGACTTAAATAAAATCATTTTTCATGTAGAGTGGAGTATTCACAAATTATGATACATTTGGAGAAGCTTTTCCTGGCACTTCATTTCACATAAATAAAATAAGCTTTTTAAAAAATTATTTATCTCTCGTCAACTAATTCAACAAAAATGTAATCATAGTTCAAATGTTGTCTGAAGCTGAGGAATTCCCACAGAGAGTACTTTGTCATTCTCTAAATTGGTAACTGGTTCCATAATACACTTACTTGGGGGGTATGAGGGCTCCTTCCCCCCACTTAAGTGTCATCGTTTTTACCCAGTAGACAGAATGATGATTTTATGACATTTCATTTGAGCTAAGTAAAACACTTATTTGTAATTGGGGTCTCAGTCCACAAACAATGTTTGGATGAGAACAAGCCAAAATAAAGATTAGACTGCAGTGTTAACTGCTGCCTAAAACAGTGAAATGTGTGGCTGAGTAAAAGATATACATGTGTGGATCCGTGTTAGATATATGCTTGTATATACGTGGCATACACAAAGAGACTTCATACCCACAGACTACGTCTACATAGAATATCGAATCCTCAGATCATACCCACAAAGGGACCTCAGCAACTGCCCCCCCCCCAAGAATGTCCCCATTTTACAGAGGGGCATAGCGGGCTCTAGAGAAGTGAAGCAACTTGTCCACATTCACACATAACTGTTATTGTTAGCAGTTAACAATAATCCAGTTCTGATCATTCCCAGAATGCCTCTTTGCAGCACATCTCTCCCTACCACTTCCCTCCCTACACATTTATGTACATTTTTAAATCTACTTTCCACATCCTCAGATAGAACTTTCTGGGGTGTGTCTCTCTCACTGGGGTATAGAAACACAGGATTCAACACACTGCGTGCCTTATAAACAAAGATAAGTAAAAACCGGGAGACATCTCACCAATCTTGATCAGGCAGGTGACCTAAACTTCATCACCTTCTCACTTAGAATCAGTCTCTTAAACAAAATAAAACAAAATAAAATAAAACAATGCACCACGGTCCAGAGGCCAGAGCAAAACATCTGATTTAATGTCCCTCATCAAGAATCTCAAGCATACCCAGCCCACATTTTTCCTTCCTGCTGTGGCTACTGACATTAAAATCACGTGCTTGATTTTCCAAGCCTCACAGAGGAGGGCACCACTGACAGCAGCAGGAAGCATCTCCGGTGCTTTTGGACAGACGCCTTCCCAGTGGTGGAAGGAGGACTTCCTGCCACGCCCTCTCCAAACTCACCAGTAATTACCAACACCTGCAGCCCTTCATGCCAAGCCATCCCTTTTAACCTGAACCTTCATCTTTCCTATTATTTCCATTAGGGTTGTCAAAACGAGAAGTTTGGGAACCTTTCTCTGTGACCTTGGCATTTCTTTGCAGGCTTAACGTATTGGCATTTTTTTCTCTGACTGCATCTCTTCTCATTTGTCATGATTATTGCTGAATTTTTCAACTGTCATTCCCAAACGTAAATCAATGGTTGTCTACTTCCCCTTTGTCATATCTGCACAGCAAACAGCCTTTCCCTTCTAAATGAAGCTTCCTCCCTTTCCATCCATTAAAAGGGGCCTGTCTGCAGGAGAAGTCAATCCTTTGTTAGGTCATTGCATTTATCACGCTTCCAATCAGTGCCTGACACACTTATTCAGCCAGGTCTTCAACCACACAATCATTGTTCATCTGGGGGTTGTGCTGTAATTTATTTATGCATGGTGTTTTCACTATCCATCTTGGACAGTTTCAAATTTTTCACCCCTGCCCTTCTCTTCCTTGGGACCCTCAATGCTTAGAGGAAATTTGGGCAGTAGGAGGGGATGAAGCATAGGGGGCAGGGAAGGGGGTGGAAGGGAAAAGAACAAGGAGCTTTGTTTCTGTGGGAGTGGCTGTAGGCAAGTTCCCTTCTTTGTGAGAAACTGAGAGCAAACCAAGAGAGACCTCAGATCAGGGCCTGGAGCCCTAATTACAGAGCACCATTTAAGCCAGGAGACTTTCTAGCCATGAAACATGCCCAGGAGGGACAATTCTTGTGATGTACTAAATGAACGTTAAGTCCCATCAAGTTTAATAAAACCTTTTTATAAGCATATTGGATCCAACTGTCATACAGAACTCTTTTAGAAGAAACTTCCTCTAAAAAAGGAATAGAAGCAACCCACTTTCTAAGAATTCACACCTCCTCCAGGTAGCTGCTTAGCTTGAAACAAGCCAGTATATGTGGCTAGGAAATTCCCAGCTGAACCTGGGACCGATACCAACACCATGAGTGGGCACTGATTGCGGATCCCAGAGCACTTGCCAAAGCAGCACCTCGACCCTGCGCACTGAGCAGGTTGCTCTTCCCCACTGCCCCAGACCAGCCCTTTATGCCTTCCCTGCCTCCTCATGGTTCACGTTGTCATCGGAGGCTCTGGCACTGGGACGCACTCTATCTACCATAGGAAGGAAAATATTTAAACAGAAGAAATTCAGGCCTTCTCTTTCCCTGTACATGTTTTTAACTCAGCGTTCAGAGAAGGGCTGCCTCCCAAGCCGACCAGGGCTCTACCAGCTGTCCAGACTTCTCCTGGACTCCCCCTCTTTCCCATCAAGATACCCAAGGCAACGAAGACAGGGAATGCCAATGATTCCAGGGCATTTTTCATGCCTGCCTCCCCCTTTTATCAAGCAAAAACAGAATCCTAGAAAACCAACAAGTTCATACAAACAAAATAGCTAAGGGGGAAAAATACCCAGAGGTGTTTAATAATTACACATGTTTATGCCATAAGTAATTAATGATAAAGCCACTCATCCCAATTTCATTCTCCTCAGATCAGTAGATGATGCTTTTCCCCTCCCCAGGACCCACAAACACAGTTAAGAGATGCAAAAGTAAAGCCCACTATTATTGAATAGCTTGTGTAAGGCCAAGTTAACCTCAAGGACTGGGGTTACCTGGTCCGCCGATCACTAACTCTACTGGGAACCCTGAGAACTTTCCTGCCATAGTTGTGGTTGATGTCATTCTTAGAGATGCTGTTTACACTTGTGCAATGTATTACCTGCACAGCTGAACACCACAACCCTTTATAAGTGCAAAGAGATGGGAGGGGGATAACAAGGTCTCCTACACCAGCCCTGATGCAGGCAAAAGCTTCTTTAGACAGATCCCATACAGTACGGCACAACTAGAGAAATCTAAAACTACATCCTCTGCAAGAATATAAAGTTATCAGAAACCACTGTATCACTGAATTCTTCTCGTCTTAGCTAACACCTTCCTATTCATCTCACCGATCCTCTAAAATTTGTGAAGCTATTTCTGGGTGATGATACTGAGTCTTAGATACACCGTTCTAGCAGATGCATGACCTGAGAAGAATTACTGCTTCATTTATGTGATGGCCCTAGAGCCTCTTACAGGGGCCTATATTGTACTCTGCATCTTCTGTGACCTCAATTATTACTGTGTTAGGAGACCACCTTGGGCGGGATCCACTGCTCTTAACAAAGACTGTCTTATTTCATTTTCCTGCCAACACTACAATGCAGCCATCACAGTATCTAGAATATATTTTGTCCTTGAGGTCCTCATCCAAGTATGGGTGTAGGTATTCAAGGAAAGTGTTAAAACTATTTCCCCATTAGTGATGCAGCAGACCAAATTTCTGCGGTTGAATGTGAAATGACAGGTTAAGGGATTAGCAGTCTGATGAATCTCATTGGCCAATCTCCTCCAGCATCCTCCTAAGACATCCCAGTAGCCCAACTATCCTTTTAGCCTGATCATTTGCTTGAAGGTGATGAGGCAGGATGGTGACAGCTCAGATAAGGCTCCTGTCCACAACTTCCATAAATTCAGACCTACTGTCAGAAATGATAGCATCTGGAAAGCCATGTGTTGAAAGTACCTATGATTATTTTTAAAAGGGCTAGAACTAGGGTATCTATGAGCATCTTGAGTCATTTTGAAAAGAAATCTATGCCTCAATATTTCTGCCAAATTAAAACTGATCCTTGATGAAGGCACTGGTCAACCATATGTTCACAAAACATCTTCACATATACCATTTCCGGCAGCTTATGCCTAATAGCTTGTTATTATCCTTAACAGTCTTCAACATCATAATTCATTCTAGGCTCCTAAATGTAACTTCTAGTCAGTTACTCAATGCATGATGTTCACAAAGTATTGTGTAGAATGGCCAAAATCAAGTGATGACTATCCTTAGGAATAAAGAGTATGATTTTATTTTTCTGTGTTTGTTTACTCAGGCTGGTTACTTGGAATACTGAGCTGTTCCAGAGTTATCCCTTCTGCTGCAACCAACTGGAAGGAGAGCCCAAGACATGTCACTTGTAGTTGTGTGGCTTGATGTGTCAGGCTATGTAGATCAGAAAGCTTTAAATCAAAATCAACGTGGAAAAAGAGCATCAGGATTGTTTCAGGCCTGTATGCAACTAGAGTCAGAGGGAAAGAACAAAAGACATTATATATGTACTGAATTATCAAACTTGGCAACGAGAACTCAGAGGAACTTGTTACGGGTACCAATGACAACGGGTGGTTATTGAGAGAGTTCAGAAGGTCTCCCTTCTCATAGTAACAGCAAAGACAACTTCATGTGTTTGGCTGTTGAACTGTGCAGTCTGTGTGTGACTAAGGTCTCAGGGATTTTGTAGCCAAATGCAGTTTCAGCGTGGTGAGGTGCAGATGCCACGAGGTGAAACACAGTGGTTTTTGGTTGATCCTGCTGTGTGAATGCAGACTCCTAAATCAATAAGCACTGGACACCTTGAATGTGGTTACATAGCGGCAAAGACAGCTCCATAGACAGGATTTCCCCCGGTTGGAGAATCAGATGGCCCAATAATGCTGATGAGGGAGGATGTGAAGAGCCCCGGAGAGTTTTCAAGTTCTTCTGTCTGTTCAAGAGTCTCACTGAGTCATATGTATTCTCTCGATGCATTTCCCGGAGAAGCAGCTCAGGGGAAGGTAATAATGCAGATTCTGGTTTCACATGTTTAGTTTCCATTCCGATTCTTGCCTTATAAGAACAATATTAATTCCCAAAAGTATTTTGGCAAGTCTACCTCCAGTTGGGAAATCAGGATAACTATCCTGACCACCGTTTTAGGTGGTATCCCAGCTGATATCCCAGGAATTTGGGTCTCCATGAGGCTATAGACAGAAATTCTAAATTGAAGGCCCTTAATACAAAATGCCACTCAATTAGTGGTAACTATGTAGACCCAGAGACAGTTACCTTTAAGTTTGGGCAAGGTCAAATCTGGCAGTGACCGAGATGCCTTTTTCCTTCCCCAAGAAACCCTGTGAGAGGACTGACCTTGGAACACTAGAAGTGGGCTCTGCTCTCCTTATTAACAATGCCCATGACCCATCCAGAAAATCCTATCTTCTTGGGGAGATGCAGCTGATCCCACCTTGGAGAGGCACTCAGGTTCTTAAACTTATTTGTAACTTAGAGTAAAAGATAGTTTTGGTTGTCAAGCCCATCAATGCAGTGACTGGAACTAGGAGAAATAGAATTACATCATCTTATCCTTGTCTGTTCCCTAGAAAATGCCTAAGGAATTCAGTTGACAAAATCCTGCTGCTTGGTCTAATGATGCCAAAACCTTGGAACCTAATTATTTGTTCTTGGGACATGCTCTAACTCTGGAAGTGACAAATGCCTCGGTACTAGGAGAATCCAAGTGGACCACCTATAGAGGAGACTATAAATGGGATTTTTATGAGGCTTATGAGTTGGATTAAATAACTTCCAATCTTGAATTTAGGATTCTTTTTTTCTACTGTCCAAGGTTATTTCCCTTCTGAGAAATCACAATTTACATTCACAATACAAGCTCCAGCAACATGAACTAAATGAACATTGCATTCTGAAAGAATACATACCAGGGATAATGGCTATGAATTGAGATGAAAGCAGTCTCTACAGCTTTGACAAATGGCTTACTAAGAATATACCTGAGACAGGTCTTGACCAATTATCAATAAACCACCACCTAAATTACCTTCAGTCTAACAGCCAGGATCACTGAAACCAACCACAATAACATCGTCGTTGTCACCACCATCCCCTATCCACTTACTGTAGAACTTTTCTGAGTTATAAATCCAAGAGCAGGACCATTAGGTCATAGAGTACATGTATTCGATTTGGTCAGTACTTCCAGATTTCTCCAAGTGGCTGCATCAGCCTATACTCCCACCAGCAGTGTGCAAGGGTTCCAGTTTCCCCTCACCTCCAAATAAGGTACCAACAAATCCAAGAAGTGTTAACTTCTATGAAAGGCCTAAGCTTCCCACTGCAAAAAATGCTTGCCCTTAATCCATTCTCATCTTACTTGGTAAAATTGCAAATTCTAAACCATGATTGATGGTTCTAGTGAGAGATGTTTGTAAAAGATCTCAGTCTTAAGCAAAACAGGTGAGGAAAACCATTATTAGATATGTTTGGGCATCATGAACCATCAGAAGCAGAGCATAAATCTACTCAGGGCTCTCATGATATTTCCTTCAGAATAAAAGCTTCTCTGCATATGAATCCAAGGAAGGGGAATGATTGACAATGTCTTCAGGGTGCTTCAAGGTATAAATAAAAGATAACGAGATTTGCTAGGGTCTCCGGGTGGAGATTGTACTCAGATACTTTTCAGTAATACCTAAGGATGCTTTTGCATAGTACCTGTTGCTATTGGCCTATTTTTAAACAGGCTCCCAATTCCATCACAAAAGAAGTTTGGGAAGGGAGGCCTGAAAGAAATAAGGTCTGAAATAATCCCTGACAATGATAAATTAGTATCTTTTGGCAAAAAAAAAAAAAAAAAAAGTAGTTGGGATAAACCCTGGTCATCCCGTGCCATTGTAAACCTCAACTTACAAGATCCCTAAAAGTAATAAAAGAGGCACTTGAACAAAATTAACCCTAAAAGATGAACCTACAGTTGTCTCTGGCACTTCAGAGACACTCCTCCGCACCCAGAAACTGGATGGCTGTGGCAGTGAGGGGCGCTCTGATGTTAGACTTCATTTCCTCTGCCCTTGGCTTCAAGATCTCCACAGGAAAGAATGAAGCATCCTCACTTCTTTGAACTGAGGGAGGCTGCTAAACTGGTAACCCACTATCAGAGAGGAAAGCCAACAGGTCAGTGCAGGAAAAAGGGCCCAACTATCCTATCCGCTGGAGGCGGATCCCAGCCATAGGGTAAACAAAGACCTTCCATAATCCCTCTACTCTGCAAATTCTCAGCTGCATTACCTCGGGGGAATTACTCAGCTTCTCCAAGACTCAGCTTCCTCACTTCAGACAAAAAGATAAAGACTAATCCACCATGGCATTGGCCAGCATGAATGAGACAACGGCAGCCAAGGACAGTACCTAGTGCATAGGCCTCACAGGTATGGCTGTGCTTACTGAGAGTAAGCACAAAACAGGTGAGATGCAGATTCCTACATGGGCTCTACCAACTCATGCACAAACTTATACTCATTCATTCACACAAATACATCATACGTTGAAATGCTCAGATATGCACTCATACCCATACCTACCCCCCCACACACACACCTGCACCCAATCACATTTATGAAAGGCTTTGTCACCATTTCTCTTCCCTGATCACACTTGCCTTGTGCTGTGTTCTAGGGCACCACCATGTCCCCTAGGCACGCAGATTTTCCTGATCACAGATAGCAGTGGAGCTGAAACAGGGCCCAGATGGCTTCCAAAGCCAACTCAACTCCTTGGGCATCACAGAACTTTCCAAAGTGAGACTGACAAGGCTTCTTGGAAATAATCCAGTCTGGTGGTTCTGACACCTCTTCTTTAGCAGTGCAATACTTTCTTCAAAGAAAATCTCACCCAATGACCCCCAAACGGGAGGCAGGTACAGACAGGGCTGCACCTGTCAGAACAGGGTGGGTATCCAGAGCCCTGTTTATCGGCCCCCTCCCCAGGTGACCCTGAGATCCTCCAAAGAGCCATTGGGCTCCAGGAAACACCCTTCATTTAGCATATGGAGGAAGTGGGACCCAAGGTGATAAAGCAAATCACCCGGTTCCACATGAGTGGTTTGTGAAAGGGCAGGACCTACACCTAGATCTACTGGCTCAAAATCCACCACTCTTTGCCCCGAGTTGCCAAAATATAGCCATCTAAATATCAGCACTTATATTAAGCATTAAATCCATTTTACTAAATAGTAACTACCCTCGCTGTATATGATGCACCAAGCTTTCGATGTCAACTAATTTGACTTACTCTCCCTTTCATTGCCCTTATATCTTGTTTAATAAGACATTTTATTCAGATACTGCTGAAGTAATAAAGGAAGGAGCGTGGTTGCCAAATGTACTGCCATTTTTATTTTTAGCTTCACTGGAGTAAGGGGTTATTTTCTTGTGAAAAGGATGAAATGCAGCTGCCGGCCTTTTAAATTGTATCACGCAATCCTGCTTTTGCCCGAGCAATAGATTTCCAGATAACTGCAGCAATCTTCTCGAAGTGTTAAAAAAAAAAAAAAAAAAAAAAGCCACTATCACCCTCTCCAGTTCCTGCCCAGCCTCAATTGTAAAGCATCAGTACGAAGGGCTGTTTGCACCCACCCCATGAATCTACTGAAACCCGCCGCCGGTGAAAACTGGGAGGCTACACTTCAGGCTCTGTAGCCAAGGGTGAGAACTCTGGCACACCCTATCATGGTTTAAAAAGTGATAGTAGTGATGAGGAGGAGGATATCAAACTAACATTTACTGAGTGGTTATCATATACAGGTGCTATGCCAGGTGCTTTATATGCATCATCTCATCCCATTTTCACAATAACCCTATGAGGGAGGTATTATTATTATCACCATTCCACAGATGAGGACACCAAGGCAACAGAGAGATTAGGCAACTCGCCCAAGGTCACCCACTGGTATATGGTAGAGTCAGGATCTGAACCCAAGCCTGCTGGGCTGTGGACCCTGCACTTAGAACCAGGCTCCTAGACCGGCCTTGTCAGTAGCCAAGGCTTTGGAGTTTGAAGACCTGAATCCAAATCTACTCCATTGTTCACTAGCTGTGCGTCCTCAGGCAAGCGGCTGAACCTTTCTGAGCTTCCTCTTCCTCATTTGTAAGACAGACACAGAAGCACCAGCTCACAGTGTCACTGTGCGGATGGTGTCTTGTTCCCCTTACCTCAGGGCAGGAGGTCCTTCCCTTATTAATATTTAAATTCTGAGCTCAGGTCCCACCTTAAGGAAAGGATCTGAGTCCTGGTGCAGGAGTAGGTGTGCCATAAAAATTGCCGAGCAGAAGCTTAGAAAAAGCAGCATAGGAAGGGAAGAGAAGGAGGGCAAAAAGTTTTGACTGAGGGTCGCTCTAGCTATGAGCATCTCCAGCAAACACAGAGGGACCAGCAACAGAGGAAGAAGACAGACAGGTGTGCAGGCTGAAGATGTACATGGTTTTACAGTGGATTACATGACGCACGCATTTCACATTTGGGATCTGTGTAGTCCCGGGAGTCAGAACAAGGACCAATGGACGAAAGTTCCAGGGGAACAGATTTGGCTCATCTTCAGAACAAACTTTCTACTTGTCTCGAGCTGGTTTGCACTGCCCCCTGATTCTAGTGAGCTCCCTACCACTGGAGACCCTCGAGAGGGGTCCCTGAAAAGGCTGGATAAGGTCCATCCACTCTAACCCTGAAATTCTTTGATTCAAAGGTCAAAATCCCAATTATGCCCCTGAAGATCCAACTTGAGACTAGCAACTCGCTAGACTAGTTGCCATCTAGCTCTTAGATTTGCCACAGCCACAGGGCAGCACAGAGCTCTGGAGGAGGCTTCTTAAAGACACCCGAGGCCACGATGGATCCCACAAGGTGAAGAAAGACAATGACAGGCCTGCGTCCTCCTATGTAGAATTCTGGAAGTGTCATGTCTTAGTCTCAGGAGAGAAAAAGGCCAGAGATTCCCGGCAGAAAAACAACAGAATCTCCTGCTGGGGCAGGAAAACCGTCCACTGAATAGAAAGCCGCTCTGCTTGTTTAGAGCGGTGTTACAGGCCCAGGAAAGCAGGATGATGGCAACGTGACCAGGTAATGAAGTGTGGAGGCATAGCATCTGCCCTCCAAGACGCCCCGGCAGCACCGGAGACGTGGGTGTGGCCACAGATGCTCCCTTATGCCCACAAACACCCAGGGGGAGACCCCAGCGATTAATCCATTTAATGTGCAATGTCCCACTACTGGATGAACTCAAGATAAAAAGGGCAGGCTACTGGGTCACATCTCCAGCCAGGCACTGGGAAGACCAAGAGCAGAGATGCCCATCTCCTGGAAACCGGTTTACTACAACCTAGAACTGAACATGATGTGTAAGTATGCATTTGTCTCCAGAGCATGAGACTGAAGATTTCAGATGAGTGTTTTTGTTCTGCCTTGGAAGCTGGCTTGTCTTTGTGACCAGGACAGCTCTTACTCCTAGCCTCTGGTCTTTGTCTCTCCTGCCCCACCCCCCCACAACACCTTGTCATGCTAACGACAACACAGATACCAGACCTCCTTCCTAGTGAGCTCAGCCTGCTCTGCCTGTTGTTGTTGCCTGGTTCCAGGAACATCCTTCCCAGAGTGCATCAGACACCCAAGAGAAACAGAAATGAAACAGGAACCAACTTGGCAACTAAGCACGTTCCCACATACTCATGCAACCACAACACACCGATTGAAAGCATAGTCTCTGCTGCCCCACTGCTGAGTTTGAATCCTAATCCCAGCCCTTCCTAGCTGTGTGACCTTGTCCAAGTTACTTAACCTCTCTGGTTCTTTATCTGCAAAATAGCAATATTAATAGAACCAACCTTGTAAGGTTGTTATTGGAGTTAAGTGGGTTAACACATATAAACATTTAGATTCCTGCCTGGTACAAAAGAAACACTTGCTCCCACTCCCATCTTCTTCCTCCACGACTGGCGTGGTCATTTTTTTTTTTTTTTGGAAAGAAGCCCCCCACTCCTCACCACCCCCCCTCCAAACTGCTATAGCAAATCTATACTCGTATTGGGGCTATATGCATTTTAAGAGTTTGGATGGTTCTCAGAACGTATTTTTTTAAGGTCAGGGACACAAAACATTTTTGATAAGAAAACTACTCTATTCCAACCCCTCTTAGATTCTAACACTCTCAAGCAACCAGGGCAATTAAATCGTCAAGACGTGATGTGTGTATGGCGGAAGTACTCCAAGACCTGATATAAAAATGTTCATTACCAGCCAGGCCCCGGCAAGATGACCAAATTAACCTCATCGCCAGGAGTATATTAAGGAAGAATAATAAATTATTCAAAACCTAATGCTGATAGAGCAAAAAAATATTTATGGAAAAATCATCAGATTATTGCATTTTAATCATGATCCTGTTGTATGGCCAAAGTGTTCAGTCCTCAAAGTACTTTGGCAGAAGATACGCTAGTCCCAGAGTGACTTGATATCAGTGTCGTCCCCAGGAAAATGGACAGCATAACCCAAAGGGAAGAAAAGGTCAGCAGATGAGGCTGTAGATCTGAAAAGCAGAAATCTGTGGAGGCATCCCTAGGTGTATTTGTAAGAAAGCCACCCACTCGGCCACGGTGGCAGGCAGCCATTTGGACATGCCTGTGCCTTCACTTAAATCACCCTTCTCTTCAAAAGCAGCATGGAACCCCCAGCCCCTCAAATTTAATTCAGTGGCCCTTGAGAGATAAAAAAAAAAAAAAAATCATCATCGAAAAGGAAATACTCAGAAACCGGCAGGAGACACCTCCCCATCCCCATGGCGCTGTTCGCTTGTGCTCCCTGCGCCGGCCCCCGCACTCCCCCCAACCCTGTTTAATGTCTCTAACTTTATGCCATGTTCTCTTCCTCTTTCAGCACGGCTGAGCAAAGCTGACAGGCGGATTCCTTTGCTTTTCAGGGTATTAAAGCCACTTTCCCGCTCTGACAGCCTGTTCTACTCTGCCACCTTATAGCTCTGACTTCACACTCCTCTGGGCAGCCAGTCCTTCCTGACAGACCACTGTCACTTCCCATCATCCTCTCTGTATATCCTGTTCTCTCCCCCTCAGCACGCATCCCGACTTTCCAACCAATGCAATTATTTTTTTTGACAAGCCATCCATCAGTTTTAACTTTAAAAGCACTTTCTGCTGATATCCATTGTTAAATCCTTTGCTTTTTTATGGGGCTTGCATGAGAGAATATGATATCAGACATTCAAACTACCAAACCATGTAAATTTACTTTGTTCTCAGCTATGTTTCCAATTTCACGTCCAATTTTTCGGTACATTATGCGTAGTTGTTGTGCTTAATATGATGTTGTCAAATCCCATTAAAGTTCACTGCATTGCACGGCTTTAAAAACAGGTTACAATTTGCATTCTATAAAGAAAGGAAGGAGTGCAGTCTGAAGTCAAGCTGAATCTTATTAAAATTATCTGTTCAATTGTTACATTTGTAGATGGAGTAATTTTGAGGCATTAGCTGAGACACATATGAAAATGTCAGCTTGCCAACTAACGACAATGAGAGCAAAAGGAATATCTCTGCGAAACTCAATAAAGCTCCTTTGCTGGTGACATAAATTTGATGATAATCCGAGGAAATGAATAAGGGACCATCCCGTTTGAATAGGAATTACCTTTTCTATTAAATCACTTTGGTGTTTCCATTTGGCCTACATCTTGGTCCTAGGCCACAGTGCATCTCTGGAGACTTATTCCAATACCAGTGGGGTGGGGGAGAAGTGCAAAGAAGGAGAATTTGTAAAGAGAGAAGGTCACTCCTTTGAAGGGTATTGTACTTGGAGGGGTCTCAAGACATCCTAAAAAAGAGTCTTTAAAAATATTTTCCTCCCGTGTGGAACAAGCACAAAGAAGAAAGGTGTCTCGTGCACCACCAGCGCATAGGTGACCACGCTGATCTACAACCCAGTCTCTGAGCAGAGAAAACGCATGGAGAAATGCAAACACGCCGCACAGGGGAAAATGCTTCAGGTGCTGCAGGGACGGATGGGGATTTAGAGAAAGGGCTGAAGACCGAGATTTACGAGACTGGAACCAATATGTCAAGCGGTTTCTAGGGGTTTTCCTCTCCCATGGAGTTCCCATCCCAGCTGTATTTATGACAGCACTGATTTCTGCATGTCTCATCATTAAATCTAGTCTCTGATTTTAAAGGTATCCATCACCGACACTGAGCAGAATTATGCCGTTAGGGGCATTATTAACTGAACCATTGGCTTCATTGACTAGAACAAGTTGAATTTTTGTTTCACACACAAAAAGTATTCCCAGTGCAGACATCTACACCCCCTTCAAAGTTATTTTATTAAGGAAACCATAATTTTAATTTTTCCAATACAGTCAGTATTTAGGAAAGCCATGATGATAAAGAATAAAATTCAGTGACTATGGAAGATGTAATGAGGTGCTAAGGAAGTTGGTCGTGAGGCAGGGAGAAAAGGACAGAGCATTTTAGGTTCAGCTCACACAACGACTTACTGTGTGACCTTAGGAAAGTCACTTAACCTCTCTGGGCCCTCATTTTCCTATCTGTAAAATGAGAGTAAGTATTCCTCACAGTTATTATACGGATTGAAAGAATTAATCCATGTATAGTATCCTGTATATTCTGGCACACTGTAAGAGTTTAATAAACACTGCTATCCTCCTCCTCATCACCACCAATAAGAGATGGAAGAACAGAATACAGAAAATAAAATGTTAAGAATAGGGAAGAAAAGGCCTATCAAGAAGTCTAGGCTGCAGATGAAAATGAGTGTTTGGGCTAGATGCAATGAGAACGCATAGGTTTGTTTGTTTGTTTGTTTTTTTAAGATTTTATTTATTTGAGAGAGAGAGAATGAGAGACAGAGAGCATGAGAGGGAGGAAGGTCAGAGGGAGAAGCAGACTCCCTGCTGAGCAGGGAGCCCGATGCGGGACTCGATCCCGGGACTCCAGGATCATGACCTGAGCCGAAGGCAGTCGCTTAACCAACTGAGCCACCCAGGCACCCTAGAACACATAGGTTTTAATTCTCATGACATCTAGTCATGTGGCAGCTACTCTCAGGGCACTGTTGAAAAAAGATTCTGAGGCCTCATCCGAGTTCTGGGAGAAGAGTCATACAATCAATGACTTGCGCCCATGGTGAAAAGTACAGGTGGCATAAAATATGTAAGTTGAAAAGACAGCCAAAATGTCAGGACCCTGCATGGAAGGGTAAACGTAAAGCAGGGCTGAATATCTGGGCAAGGAGTCTATGGTTAACCACACAAATAAAAAGATGGCAGAAGGCAACTTCCAGATGGGCCAGAAGAACCAAGCAAATAGGCAATAGGGCTTCCAACAAGGAGAGCTGCACACCTTTCTCCTGGCTTCAGCCACCTGATCGGTGCATTTATGGCCATTGTCCACCAAGCAAGATCATCTCAACCATTCTGACATATCAAGGAAGGCAAACCAAACCATATCCCATGTTGTCAGGTCTGAGAAAAAGGAGAAAGACCACGAAGGTGGTTAAATAAAGCTTCGGAGCAGGAGTAGCTTTGTTCTGCAGAGTAAGAGATCTGCCTGAAAGGGAGGAATTAGCCCTTACAAAATAGTTTGTTTAATGGAATGTGGAAGGAATGAAGGTGGGTCCAATGATCCCCCCCCCCCCCCCGCACTGTCGGGAAGTCTGGCCTCCTGAATGCACAGGAGACCGATACCAACTCTGAATAAAGACCTGTTCAAGTTTCACATTTGGTTCTTCTTACCACAGCAGAGGAACCAGAAAAGAGATAAAAAGTAAAAGGGAAGTCAATGGGGAGAAAGGTGGGGGGTGGGCAGAACAATCGGAGGATGAAGGAGTTTACTTCTAAGGCACATTCATAAGTCTGGATGACAAACACTGGAGGTGGAGCAATGGAATAGGAAGCTTATCAAATATTAAATGCCTAGTCAGGAAGGAGTAGGGGGAGGAAGGGGATATTTAAACAGAGTTGTAGGAAAACTTCCTCTTGAAATACTAGATCTTGAAAATAAAATGTCGGGCGCCTGGGTGGCTCAGTTGGTTAAGCAACTGCCTTCGGCTCAGGTCATGATCCTGGAGTCCCGGGATCGAGTCCCGCATCAGACTCCCTGCTCAGCGGGGAGTCTGCTTCTCCCTCTGATCCTCCCCCTCTCATGCTCTCTGTCTCCCATTCTCTCTCTCAGATAAATAAATAAAAAATCTTAAAAAAAAAAAAAAAAGAAAAGAAAATGTGCTGGTTTGGTTTAAAAGTGACTTTGGAGGACCTCAGTCCTACTGCAGGTAGTCCCTTTGGGATGTCAAGGACAGAAGCATCTGTACCTGGGGGTGGGCACACACACACACACCCCTCTTTCCTACCTCAATTAAAGGTCTTTAATGACTCCTCTGAAAGTTCTCCAGATAGACTGCTACCGGAGCGGAGATTCAGCCCTACATACTATGTCCAGGTGAAAATATGTCATGGCCTAAGTTTCCTTGTTTGAAGGGGAATTAGTCCTACACATCATCCAACCCTCCCCTGAATGGCTGGAGCAAAGAGTCCATATAGAATCAGGCTGATGTCTGGCACATCCTGATCTGTATTTGTGTTCATCTTCCTAACACCAGAGTGGACATCTTTTGGGAGTAAAGACCGTGTATTGCACTACTTTATGACCCAGTCTTGTAAACGTACCACCCAGTATGAAGTAGGACCTCAATAAATACATCTGTTTGAGGAAGCTAACGTCAGGCAGTAATGATTGAACCTAAAATAGTGCAAAAGAACCAGGCCTCCAGCCACTTGGCATTTTGTTTATTTATTGTTTTTTTGTTGTTTATTGCCAAATCTCATATCCTATTAAAGATTTACATGTCAGTGGCAGCAATATTCCTGTTTAAATAACTAAGGAGTGACTCCATTTGCTTCTCCCTACATTATTAATTTGATTGGTTTTAAAGTTATTGGATGTGAGAGGCATTAGACAGACCACACACAAAACCCGTTCCCCTCTCTCTAGGAAATCACTCTAGTGAAACGAGATGGCCCAGCTGCCCACCCTCACACCCGCTCTGCAAGGGGAGGCCTCAGCTGGGAGTATACAAAGCTGCACGCACCACAGGGGAGAGGCACTTCCTGGGGACCCAGCAAGTCATGAGCATCTCCCATGACTGGTACTGTGAGACCCCGTCTGACCTGTGCTTCATTTTTCTATTCTTTCTTCAGAAATTTTTGAGAGTGGGGCGCCTGGGTGGCTCAGTCGTTAAGCGTCTGCCTTCGGCTCAGGTCATGATCCCAGGGTCCTGGGATCGAGTCCCACATCGGGCTCCCTGCTTGGCGGGAAGCCTGCTTCTCCCTCTCCCACTCCCCCTGCTTGTGTTCCTGCTCTCGCTGTCTCTGTGTCAAATAAATAAAATCTTTAAAAAAAAAAAAAAGAAATTTTTGAGAGAGAGTGGTAGAAGATCTTAGCACCCAAAACGGAGGAGGATCTAGGATGTGGTACCATCTAAGGAGAAGAAAATATAGCTCCCAGACTCAGCTCTGCCATAACCAGCTATAGGACTAGACTATCCTTAGGAATTTTCCTTTCCATTCATTGGCCTCTTCACCTGTAAAATGCATGGAGAAATTTGGATAGGAGAGATTATAGCATCGACCTGTCGTCAGTCAAACTCTTAGACTCACCAGGCCCAGGGGCTGTGAATGTGGGAAAGCGTGAGGAGGAGGCAAGTGCCCCAAATGTCCCCCAAGACGAGAATCAGGCTAAGTATTCAGATACAAGCAGAAAAATACAAACAAACCAGATGAAGGTCAACTCAAGGGATTTGGTCAAGATGATGTTGACATTCAGAGAGAGAGAGAGGGAGCGTAGCAGGGAGGGTGGGAAGAAGGGGGAGAGAATTATTAATAATTCAGAGACACTGAATCTTTGAAAATCAAGTTTTTAACATTGTGTCTACTTGAACATGGCAGCGAAGCATCACAAGGACCCACAGCAAATTGGAGGATTTCTCCAGACCCACAGGACTACCTCTGCATCTTCCTCAGGCCACAAATCCCAGGGAGAGAGGAAACGTATCCAATCAAACAGATACCTCCACAAAAGCTGCAGTCTTATAACCGTAGCAACAATTTTTATAGAATGTGCTAAGGATTCCAAAAAGCTTCTTTTGGTGAGTATACCCTTGAGTTTTCATGAGATGAGCTCCAAAGACTGCCTGATATTCCATGAGTCTAAAAACCTACTATCACTCCCTCATACAGAAGTATTTATGCATCTCCGAATAGTAAGTGGGCTAAGCCCTGCAGTACCAACAGATGAAATCACCTACATTGCTAAAAGATTTTCCAACTAGTGCCGAGAACAAGGATATGCACACCCGTGAGGTAAACAAATCCTGAGCCTAGACTGTCATTCTCTTTCTTAGCAAATCAAAGTCAAACTTTCATTTTGGCTTTACAACTGTCGACAACAGGCCCCATACAAGGCCGTGCAGTGAAGGGTTAGGAGCAGGAATCCAGGCGATGTGGCCCAGGCTGGCATTTTAGCTCTGTCCCTTCTTAGCTCTACGACCTCAGTCAAGTTACTAAATCTCCCTCTGGACCTCAGTCCCTCCTCTCAAAACTGGCCATCATGATGGTGCCAGCTTCCTAGGGTCATCATGAGGATTAAATGAGTTAAGATATGTGGAGCATGTAGAACCATGCCTGACACCCAGGAAGTTCTCATTGTCTCTTTTCCCTCCACAGGATACATGCTCCATATCAAATATGTTGCGGTCTTCACTGTCCTCTCCCACCTCCCAACTATTTGAGGGAGGGATTGTCTTACCAGCCACTGTTGCCTTCATGCACAGTGCCTGGGTTAAAGTATAGCAGGTATCACATCAATGTCTGTAAACTGAACAGGTGAATAAAAGCAAGAAGGGGGCAGGTCCCCAGGAAGGCCCCCACACTCCTGCTCACCGACACTACACAGCTATTCCCCCAAGATCAAAGCCCCTCTTCTCCGCCTGGTGTGATGCTTCCCCAGCTCAAGACATCTGCTCCTCAAGGCTTCAGAAGGCATCGCAGGGCGATAGTTAAGGCAACAGTTCATAACCAGACTGCCTGGGTTCGAATCCCAGCGCTTCCACTCACTAGACCCTCGTGAGCCTTAATATTTATCCAACAACACCCAGAAGCCACACACAGCTCTAAATGCTCTATTTCCTTAACTCATTTTATCCTTACAGAAACCCAGAAGGTACATACCTTTATTCCCACTTTACAGGCAAAGGAACCAAGGCTTGCAAAGGTGTATTTGCCCAAGGTCACTATGTTCAAAGTTAAGTCTTTCCTTCTTTCTACTTGTGTTTGTTCCCAATGAATCCCTTTTAATTTCATTTTTTCTTTCAGTTTCCTTCCTTGTTGTAAGGTATGAGGGACTAAATGTACCACTCTGAGGCCAGAGTCCGACCTCAGGTCGAGTTGCCTCCACGGCCGTGCATTTTCTTGGTACCTGGAACAGGGCTGGTGACAGAGATCACATGAGAGAAGGGTCTATTAATTGATATTTATTCTCCTCCCCAGATTCCAGGCACAGGCTTGGTTTGACCACACTAACATGCCCAGATTCAGGAAGCTAGTTCTCCATGGAGAAGGGGCATGTGGAGTGGATCCTTCTCAGACCTGAGCCCAGCACCTGCTGGCCAGCCAGCTGGAGTCAGGGTACAGCACAGACCATGGACAGCACAGAGGTGTGTTCTTTGGAGCAAAGCAGTCCCAGGCTGGTGTTCTGCCAAGACCCAGAGAACATGGCCAGGGGGCTACACTGGAGCCCACACCCCCATGACCGCCGACATCCACACTGCTTAGCGTGCTACTGGATGGGAGCACTCACAGGACAGACTTCTCAGACTCGGAACACCGGAGCTGGCCCTGTCACCTGGAGACAAGGGGGAGGCTACAATCTGCCCAGGCGGCGCCGACACCCCCTCTCTCCCCAAATCCTTACACACTGTATAACTTACCCACCAGTGCTGTTCCCTATTTGCAGCCTGCAGAGCAAGCATGCCATCCTGCTCCTACTCCTTGGCAGAGGAGACCGTAGGCCCTGCCACCACTTCTATACAGCAAACTGTTGCTAGGTTTATGTAAATACCATGGAAACCAGAGCTGTAACACAGAAAGACTCGCAAAGAAGCAACTTAACATAAGGTCAACAAGGCCCCTGACAAAAAGTGTATACAGTGCTCCACCTTCAAAATACAGCCAACTCTGTTTTCCTTCCTAACCCATAGGCTACAAAGGCTAATGAGATTCACAGACAACGTATTAAATGATGGAATTCTCCACACAGCTCCATTTCTTTCTATAAATAATTTTAAAACTATTACCCAATAATGTATTGTAATAAAAAAGCTGACAGGGTCTTGCTCAACAAGTAATCAGCGATGTGTTTTCGCACCTGGAGATGGAGAACTTTCTTATTATGTGCCCCTGGTGATTTTTAGGTGTTTCCATAAAACTGTTGCCATTATTTATAAGCCACGGGTTACTTCCCTCCGCCGTAAGCTAAAATTAATGAAAACTTATTTTAAAGATTCGAAAAAAGCAGGGCAGAGTAGGGGAAGTGCGCCAGGTAGCCCGTGGGGGATGGGGGCAGTTTTCGGAAGTCACCTGTGGCCTTCCGGAGGGCAGCCCTGGTTCCATTCAAAGGACAGGAGGCAGTACCTTTGGAGAGGAGGTGACCTCTTGGGGATGAGGCACTGGGAAGCAGCAATCCCACCCAGGTAGGGGCTGTCTCCACCTCTGCTGCCTCAAGCTTGCCAGCCCAAAGCCCCAAGGGTGTCCCAGACCATAAGAGCCGCATGCGTTGGGCAGTCCCTGCTGCCACGCACTGGACGTCCTGCCCACACCCACTGCCTCACCACGTCGGGGCTTGGTACTTGCCAGGTCAGCATCCTACAGGGGCAACTTGCAGGCTGTGGTGGCCAGTGCGCATGCACGTACACAGGCCTGGGGCTCCCCACGCCCATTCCTGGCACCCCCAGAGCTAAATGTCAGGAGGAGGAGGAAGCGGGACTATGACAACCACCAGGTCCTTCCAACTCTTCTGCACATTTCTGGGCTCGGGGACATGATTAACACCAGTGGATCCAAGGAGGCCTTACTCCAGTGTCTATAAAAGCCCTGTCCGTACTTCCAGACCCCCTTCAAATACTGTGTCCTCCAAGAAGCCTTCTCTGTTACCCACCATCATCAGAAAGGGATGGCTCCCTCATGAAGTCCATAGCAAGTGTGATCACTTCCATGACACCTACTCACTGGCCTAGCAGTCTAGCTACTTGTACTCTTATCTTAAACCCCTGCCGGACTAGATGGATAAGTAACAACTTGAGTTGACCATGTCTACTCATCTCTGTAGTATCAGTCACTCAGGCCCTCCTAAATCTGGGGAGAGCAGCAAAGTTAAGTCTAGGAAGGACACCAAACTTGGACACTAACACATGGAGTTTATCCCAGGTTGTCCTACAAGTTGTGATCGGGGGCAAGTCACTTAGCCTCTCTGAACCTCAGTCCCGTCAACCATCAAATAAGAAAGGTTAGATAAGCGAATTGGTAAGGTCCCTGGTCAGCTTTAAACTTCTCAGACTTTATTATACAAAGCTATGGTATTTGTAGCCAGGAGTGACATACTAACTTAACCCAGCCAGATGACAACTTATTTTTTTAAATGGGCCAATGTGTGTGTGTTGGAAGGGGTGGGGAGAAGGGTATATTTGGAGGAATTTTTTTTTCTTTTGCCACTAAATTGCACCATATAGACTGTGACCTCTGCACTGGGCCACAGTCGCAAGAGGTGATGTCGCCCCATGTTTCCAAAATAACACCTGTCTACTGATACACCTGAATGACACTTAAACTAATTAATTAGCAGACTCCTCATCCACTGAGAAAGTTATCTGTAATTAAGGTGTCAAATACACAATTACAAACCAACCCAGTTTACAAAGAAAGGTCCTTTGGATCTTTGAAAAGAAGGACACAAGAGAGGTTAGCTAACCGTGCGATCTGTATTCCAGGTGACGTCTTGACTAAGACATGCTGATCACAACTTTGAATTCACAAAAGGGAAATAATGAATCTTCTTTCTCACTAGAAAGTGGGGCTCTGATAGTTGGAGAAGCATTCACTCACTGAATCATGCTTCCAAACTTTGGAGAAAGAACTGAAAAATGCATGTGTTAAAATATCTCCTTGCTTACCCAAATCATCATTTTATGTACTTATATGGCAGCACAAGTGAATTCTCATGAGGCAAATCATGTGAACAGAGAAAAGCTGCAACTCTGTCTTCCCAGCACATGGGATTCATGACGGCACAAGCTGACTTTTAAACATGGAGCAAAACACGGCACTCTAACAGGAGAGGTGAAACGCGTATTATTATCAGCTCGCCATTTCAACAGCTGGAAGCTAAGGAGCAACCAAATCACACTGGAGCTAACAACTGGCAGCTGCAATTTTCTCTCCCTTTTTGATCCCTTCACAAGTATGTGTTGCATGTGTTTTGACTATTTTTGAAAAGAAGAAAAAAAAAAAAAAACCCAAACCTCGGGCAGTCCTTTCACTATGGTTTCTTTTTGCAAGCCTTTTTCAGATGTGATCACTTCATTTAGCAAACCTCTTCTCCTCTGCCGTCATTTTTAAAGACACAGAAAGACAGCGGGGCATTTCTCCAGCAACAGTGAGAAGTCAGTGCAAATGCACAGGAGGGGTGGCAGAGCCCAAGGTGGAGAAGCATGCAGCGTTGGGAGGAAGGGTAAGTCTTCTGAAGGACAAGGTCATGAAGGATTCGGGAGAGAAAACAAGCCAAGACAAGCCTGCTTGCCAGATCATGACAGACAAAAAGCCAGACATAACTCTTTGCTCCTGGGGACTCTTTTCCACCTGCTACGTTCCTCTGGGGCTTCTTGACTTGAACCCCTGGTCTACCTGGAACGGCTATCTTGCCTGTGCCCTCAAGTCTCTCAGTCTCTACAGCATGAAAAGCTGAGGTCTCCTTCCTCTTGATGCTGGAAGTCTGCAGCTGTATGAGCAGCGTTGAAAGAACTTAGCCTCAGAGAAGTAGGTAGGATCATAGTGCTCCCCTCACACCAAGCAGGGCCGACTTCTCCATCAGGCACAAGGCATACACTCCCCAGAGCCCGTGAGACTTCAGGCGGCCACAAAAAATGTTTGCATTTCTTTTAGAAGCAGAAGGAAAAAAATGTAACTTTAGGGTGAAGAATATACTAATAGATTTTTTTCTATGCAACAATAATCTTTAATATTCTTTATGCAGGAAGGGGCCCAGGACGTCCAATGTACCTGGGGCCCATGAAAGTCACCACAGGTCCCTGATTCCACATCATTCTGCCCCTTGAGCCTTTTGTCCATGCTTTGTGGGATTCCCTGCTTCAACCTTCCCTGAATTCAGTGAGTAAATAGACTCAACTCAACTCTCACCTCTTCCCTAATACTTCCTGGACTGCTAACACTTTTCTCTCCTCAGTTTGGAATTCTCCAGCAATTAGGGAGCACACAATAGCCTCATACTCACCAAGTTTCTACTTCCCATGTATGTTATTCCTGCTCCTTGAGCCTCAAGACAAATATTATGTCCTCACTACTAGGATAACTGGAAGACTCACCAGTGCCCACAAAATAGGCTGCATGTCTTAGCCTCACATTCCAACCCCCAGTAGCCTTTCCTTACATCCTCCAACCTACCCCAATGTACCCTGAACCACAGCCACACCAGATACCCACCATTTTCCAACATGTCTCATATTCTTCCCACCTCCAAGCTTTTGTAGAAGCTGTTCTGTCAGCTTAGGGTACTCTCCCCTTACACAGCTTCCTAACAAAAGCCCAACCCATTCCATTAAAGCCTAATTCAGATGTAACCTCTTCCAAGAAGCCTTCCCAGATCCTTCCACTTAAACTAAATCCCTCCCTCTCCTACTTTACTTCAGCATTTTGCTTATCTTCTGTGGCCTTCCTCAGAGTCTGACTTCTATCCAGAGGCAGTGTAGACCATGAAAGACTTCTTAGTCTGAGTTGCCCCAGAAGCAGATGCTGAGATAAGGATTCATGTCAAAGTATTTTGGGGGAAGGGACCCCAGGAGTGGGGGAGTGGGGAAATGAGACAGAGAAGGAAAAGAAGTGAGAAATGGTGCACGGTACCTTACCAGGTATGTTCCCCCTGCAGGCAATGGGAGCTCGCTGCAATCAGGGAACTCTGAGAGACAGAAAAGAACATGCCTCAGAGCTATCCCAACTGAGGAAGATGGGGCGTTTATTCACCAACACCTGGTGCAGGGGAAGCTGTACCCCAGGGTCGTTAATTCTCTGGCATTTCCAGTCTGTCCTACCACAAGCAAAAAAAAAAAAAAAAAAAAGCTCCAGCTTTCTTTCCCTTGCAAGAGAAAGCTTGCAAGGCTGAGACGAGGAAGATTCTGGCTGGTGACTGGGCAGCGTGCACAGAAACTGTAACATTGAGGGGACATGCTACCCACAGCTTCTGCAGCAAGGGCATGGACTTCTGCAGTCTCTAGCAGCCAGCAGGATCTTGGGCATGCTGCAGGCACTCAGGAAATGCTCACAGAAAGGAAACCATCTTTAAGCTCTTGGAAGGCAGGGGCCACATTTTCTTTTCTATGGGCCACAGTGGCTAACCTCAAGACAAGAACTCAAATCATGCATGCTAGCTGAAGAACAGTGAATGATTTAACACACCACCCCACCTCCCAAATGAGACCATGCCAAATAAATTGAATTCCCATCTTATTAGCTGTTCTTTATTTCATAAATGCTATCTAATTCATGCAAGCATTATAAACCAACCCTACCCTGTGAGATTTAGCAATGAGGACAGTAATGAAGACATAAGGAGTTAAATAGTCTCTTGAGAAAGGGCACCTATATCCAGAGGAACAACCCAGAAACACTACAGGCCTCTGGGCAACTCCATAAATTTCCAGCTTTCATGCAGCTTCTGGCACCTCGCCCTTCCAGGTGGTACTGCCTGTAGCAGGAACTGGAACGGAGGATATACTAGAGGTGCTCAGTGGCCCCCATCCCATCCGCTAGCTTCCTTGTGATCAGACCATGTCACACTGGGTGCACCGAGAAATGGCCTCAGGGCCCCGCCTTCACCAGACATAGCCAAAGACTCAAACAAAGAGAAATAATGTAAGCTCATGCAATAGCACCAGGCAAGGGAGGGACAAGCCAGCTTGTCTTGCCAATTTCAGAGCAGAACAGATGTTTCTGCATCTCCAAGTTATCCGCCCTCCTAGGACACCAGACATAGGTCACCCATCAGTCATTCATCTTTATGATGAGTTGCAGCAGCCAGCACACAGTCAAGATTAATGCACATCCTTTCCAAGAAATGTTGTTTAATGGCAAGGATATACTGAGGGTGATTGTTCATGCCAGATCATTCTAGTCAATACAACCAATCCAGTTTCAATACTATAACTAGGAAAAGAAAATCCCACACATTGCCTTGCTCCTAGCAAAAGACAGAGGAATCCAGGCGCAGTGTGTGAGTTGTGCTTTGCCTGTGAAGAACTATCCTCTGGCTGAGTTTCATGAGGGCTGGCCAAGTGAGGACCTGTCTGGAGACCACGGGTTTATTGACTTGACCCAACTATGATACCCCTCAAGCAATATGGAATCAGCACACAAGAGACCTGGCTCCTACTCATGGCTCTGCTCCTTGCTGACAACATCTTAAGCAAATTACTTCTCCCCTCTGGACCTCAGTTTCTTTTTATAGAAAATGAGAGGATAACCTCCAAGTCTCCCCCTCACAGCTTTAACATTGTATGAAGTTCTAAGAATCCTCATGCTAGAGTGTCCAATGTTAACTTTCATCCCTGGAGTGACAACAGTAAACTGGGCAACGGCAAAAAAAAAAAAAAAAAAAAAAAAACACCCTCCGAAATGTGAATATCGTCACTAAAATATTTTCATCTGGATAAAGCAAGCTGTCCTACTACTATTTTTTCCCCAAGACAACTTTAGAACTACAACGTTCCAAAGTAAATTGCTTTCTGCTTTAATTAGAAAAGGAAATCAGCAAAAGAGAAAAATAGAATTTGAACACAGCTCTTCCACACGAACTTGATTTTATTCCATTCATCTGTTAGGAGCCACAAAGGAATTACTTTGACCACCAGAGGGCTTTCCACACTGACAAAATGCATTAATAAGACATAGGTGGTGAAATTAAAAAATGAAAATTTCCAAGTTACACTATTTAGGTCCATAAAGGCCTGGGGTCTGAAAAGAAAGAAAAAAAAAATTGGAGTTGCTCCTGAAGAGCATGTACTTCTTTACAAACACGATGAGGAAAAATTCCAATCCCTCCTAAATTCCAGAAAATCATCAGAAGTATTTGACTGGTACATAGAACCAAAGGAAACCACAAGTTAGCTATCAGAGGTGAAAGAGTCTTGTTACAAAGTTATCATTCCCCAATGTTGAACTAGGTTCTTGTATCCTTGTGCTTATTCAGTCAAAATTTAGAAGTGCTCACAAATATGATGTTTTTAACACATGGGTTGGGGAGAGCCAACACTGTTGAATATTCACCACAGGACAGCCTTGTGACAGTCCTTTATGTATATTAACTTGGTCAATTCTCATAACAATCCTATAGACAGACACCATGATTATCCCCATTTTACCTATGAAAAAACTGAGGCAAAAAGAGGTCAAATAACATGCCCAAGGTCAAGCAGCTAGTAAATGTCAAAAAGAGTTCAGGAATCAACTATCCCCGTCTGCCAACAGTGAAATTTCCACTGACTACAGACAAGCATTCTATAAAAAGAGCCACCATGTACAATAACCTACAGAATGAGGGGAAAAAAAAAAAAAGTCAGTGAAGGAACAGTCTACTTTTGGGTTTGACTCTCTCTCTCTCTCTAGGTTCTCAGATGATGTAATACAGCTCCCGTGTTCTTAGGAGCAACTCCTAGAGAAGGCCAAGTGCGTTCATGGCCCCTATTTCTACCGAAGTCTGTTCACATTTTTTGTTTTATGAATTGGAGGTTCCTACATATGATTTCATTTGGCATAAAAGATTCTATTAACATTAAAGTTTAAATCTTTTATTTCAGTAGACATTTTTAGAAAAAAATTTCAGAAAAAAAAAAAAAAACAAACCTCTTTGGGTTCTCTTCTCTTACAGCACTTACTCTACTAGAGTGAAGTGATTCTATTTGTGTAGCTCCCTTTCTATATGGTTGAGCTCCCTGAGGTAGGGAATGTTATCTTTTTTTTTTTTTCCTTTAGGTCCTCAACACTTAAGGCTAAGATTTGGCCCAGAATAAAATTTTCAAATATTTGCAGAATGAATAAATAAAGTGGTAGTCTTAGGCTAGCTACTGTGATAGATAAACTATGAAATTTTAGGGACGTAACACAACAGATGTTTATTTCTTCCTTATGAAAAGACAATTCAGGTGTCCATTAGATGTCCTCCACGTGATTCGGGAACTCAGGCTCCTCCTACTTTGTGGCTCTACCAACCCTTACACCTCCAAGTCCTTCACCTCCAGCTGGCAGATGGGGAAAGAAAGCATCATGGAGCCTGCAGTGAGAACAGCCACTGGATCCCACTGGGAGGAAGCAGGAGTGCCAGCAACAAGTCCTCACTGCAGAACAAGAGAATAACTTTGGCAGACAGCTGGCCAGACATTTGCTCCACAATGACATCAAGAGAAATATCAGCCTGAACACAAGACCCAACGCATAACAGACGGCTTTCAAAGGAAAAAAAAAGTCTCTAACCACTTCCTACCTAAAAATAAACAAGGACGTAAATATAGCTATAGAGATACAAAATTATAATTTCTCAAGGAATGTTCATTGCATTTTACCATGACAAACCAGATTTGCTACGTATTGGTATACAAATGGGCAGAAACCGAAACCCAGGCCAGCCTAAGAGTCAACATTCCCACCATTTACAAAGTGTCTGGTGTGCCTCCTCATAGGAGAACACTGGTGGGGAGAAAAACAAAAGGGGAAATGAATGTGTGTTTGGAGAGGCCTCACTGCAACACTGGGACATACAGAGAAGCCCAGAGCCCCCAGTATGTCTGTATCCACATAGGTGACCTAGGATAAACCATTCAAGTTCCCCTGTGCCTCACCTGCCCTCACCTGTCCAAAGGGAAAGACAATCCCTACCTCTCTTTCCACAATATCCCAAGCAGAGTGTGAGATCGTGTAATAATAGCTGTGGAACAAAATCCATAAAATATCTAAAATCCTCCTAAGTATTTTGGGACAGGGCATGGGACTATTTCATGGTCCTCTTCCCAGCTAGATGAGGATTCCTGCAGCTCTCTGCCACTGTAGTTGAGATGCTTCTGGAAACCTCCTCATCAATCATTCTAGCATTTCCACTTTCACTTCCCCGAGAGTCATGCTCAACTCCATTGCTCAGAGTCAACATGTGAGCAAACCCCTTAACCTCTCTGGACCTCCATAACCACACCTGTTCCCCGGGCACTGGCAACACTGTGGACGCTTAAGTAGGGGGCAAGGCCATGGGTCCCCAGAAGGTCCTTCTTCTGAGATCCAAGCTCTGATTCTCAAGTAGATTCAGTGGTGTCAGAGAGACCCGTCGGGCCCCCGTGCGGATCCCATCCTCCCCCTCCGTGAGTCTTAAAGCAGGCTGACCATGTGGGAGGTGCGGATATTAGCGGGAGCCCCACGCCAGTGTTACCACAAAGTAACAGCAGAGTACCATGCAATCAGTCTTTAATGTCAGCCCTAACCTTCCTAAATGGGTTTGTAATGAGAAACCCTTGTTTGTCACAGAGAAGGTATGATTGATGCGGCCTAGGAGTGAAATGAAGCCACAGTGACCATCTCAATAACATGAACAGCTGCCAAATATTCATTTAGCAGAATGAGTTTAGAAAACTTTGAGCAGATTGCTTTCACAAGGCTGCCTTCAACAAAAGGAAACATAATTAACGAGCTAATATCAGCATGTGTCTGGCTAAGCTAATGAATATCAAATTACACAGAAACCTGTATAAATCATCATTACCCTGAATTTTAATTGAACTTGCAATTAAACATGACAAATTTTATATACACTAAACCTTTAATTTATACTTTCAAATAAGGAATAATTTATCATTTTTAGTATTTCATAGTTAATTTCCCAATATGTGCACTTCTAATTAACAAGGACAGACAGGCATTTAAAAAAACATACACACTCTCTCTCTCCTATGGCTTCGTTCATAACAATAATTTTCCCTTTTGTATACATTAGAAACTACGTCCAGGAGTTTGAATGCCAAAAGGCCTACCGGCATATTCAAGGAAAGATCTTACAGCCAGAGAATGAGAGGGATGGTTTCCCCTTTTGTTCCTCCTCTCTCTCCTGCAATGATAGAGATCAAAAGGGCAAGACACATTAATGCAACCTGGCCAGCATCTCAGTTACCTGCTCAACCTGGCCCCCAAACTCCGGTCATGTTCAGAACCCAGGGCCTCCTGTGCTGGATGAGCAAACCACCTTGTGCTGCAAAACAGCACCACCTTAGAAATAAAGCACCTTGCTCCAGCGTCAACACCAGGCCTATTTGTTTACCTGGCCAGCGGTAATGAGCTCACTCTGTGGATGGATTTGTATTTTATTATTATAATTACGCCACCATTATAAACATACCTCGAGCAACCTCAGCATAAAAGGTAGGGAATGCTATTAAAACATACATATAAACGCACAGGGAAACAAGACAGGATTGTAAAAGGGCTGCAACAGAAACTAATTGGGTTTGCTTTTCTCAGTAATCCCAACCCATTAATATGGTAAGCAGTGTGGTCTAGGGAGCTGCATGCTGGGAACCAGGAGATGACAGTTCTATACCTGGTTAGGCCTCTAATTGGCTGTGTGACCACAAGCAAGATGCTTCACCTCTCTGTGCCGCGGTGTGCTCAGGGGCAAAACAAAGATAATGAAGACAACTGTAACTCCTTTAAACATGCGAAAATAATTTGAAAAAGAAAACACTATAAAATGTAATAGCATCATTTTGTAGCTATGGAGAAGACAAACTAAAGAAGCAGAAAACAGCCAACGAGGCTCATGCACGCATATTTTTTAATGCAATGATCATATTAAATATTGGCAATTTAATTCCTATTTCTCATTTGATATGTGAAGGAGTCTAGACAGATATTATCATCACCATTTGAAAGATGAGAAAACAGAGTCATGGAGAGGTCCACTCTGCGAGGCAGAGGCGGGGAGCAGGGATGAGAGTGGGGACTCAGGGCATCTCGGATGAGGCTCTTCTGACCTCACCATGCTTCCTTTCTGCACACTCCCTTAGGAAGACTCACACCCCTATCCTGAGAGGACTGACAGCTCAGCAGAATGCCTTAAGTCTGGAGAGGAAATAGGCACCACTTCCCAAGAGCAAACTTGGAGAAGGCATGAAGTCAACAGCGTGAATACTATCTATGCATGGCCAAGAAAGTAAAGACATACATCAGCCAGATGAGTGAGGACAGAGGACATGAGAGAGATATGAAGAGAGAAAGAGTGAGTTGGTTGTAAGGGCCACTCTAAACACCCATCCCTTCCATTGTAAATCGAAAGGCTCCAGAAATTAGATTGAATCAAAAGAAGCTGGGGGTGGGAGTCAGTTAAAGGAAATGAGAAGGAAGAGTCTTTTTGAAAAATTAATTACTACTTCATTTCAATTGCAAATTCTCGTTTTTGTTTCTAGAGGTCCCCTGACCAAAGAAAACAGAGCAGAAAAGAGGCAGGAGAGAGGTGGGAGGTTTAATGCATTTACTAGAACACAGTGCTTGCCCCTACCCACGAAGCAAAGGGACAGATATTTTCACACATTATCAGATAGCTGAGTAAAACAGCCTCTACCAGAATTTACAACTTGTGAAATCGTGCCTGTCCGTATTTTCTCATTACACTGGATGCAGGCTGCAGATAGAGAGTGCACTTTCTGTTTCCTCTTTTCCCTCCCGCTCCCCTCCTTCCACTGTCTCACTACTTCCTAGTTAAACCTTGTCTCAAGTTATCAACACTCTCTGGAGAGATAAGGCTCCTCTCACTTAC
This sequence comes from Mirounga angustirostris, assembly GCF_029215605.1. Classification (NCBI taxonomy): domain Eukaryota; kingdom Metazoa; phylum Chordata; class Mammalia; order Carnivora; family Phocidae; genus Mirounga; species Mirounga angustirostris. The sequence continues at coordinate 104,713,614 of NW_026991714.1, read as the reverse complement.
AAGCTGTCACTAATAATCGAACTTTCAAGACTCCATCTCTAAGAGAGACTCCCTGAGCCACGCAGGTCACGAGAATTAACTGCCACCAGTCCTTGCAGAAAACTCGGCTCATCAATCTATAGCTTTCTCGTCATAATTAGAATAACAGCTTCGAAAATTTGGGCTGATGTTGACTTGGTCTCAGGCCGCAAAGAGCGCTGATTAAAATCTTGGTGTGAAAGTTAATGGTAAGTGCTGGTGGCGTTGCCGTGGAGACAGGGACAAACAATTCCCTCGCTGTGACATTTTCAATGTCCTGGAGAAGAAAAACTGTCCTCTTTAGTGTGGCAGCGTATGAAGCTTATTTATGGCTACAGGGCTTGGTGGATTGATGACTGTCGTAACATACTGTCAAATCCTTTACTGACACATTCATTTTTTTGGATCCCCTGGTGCAGCAGAAATAAAATAAAATAATAAAAACAAAACCAGAGGGAAAATTCTCCAGCAAACCACAGATGGCCACCAGCGGACCTTCCTCTCACTAGAGGACCTCGGATTTAATAGACAAAAAGACTTTGTACTTCTTGGCTCTGTGGCCAAGGAGAAGAAATAGACATAATCGGAAACTGCTGAATAAGGGAGAGCAGTAGCGCAGCGGGCACGTCAGCCCAGGAAGGTTTGTTATCAAAGTAAGCTATCTGTAAATATCAAAGATTGGTAACTGTGAATAAGTATCCCCCGCTCTTCTTCTCTTAGAGGATAATAGCTTAGAAATCTAAGGAAGGTTTTGGAAAATTCTCCCAGCCAACGGGACAAACTAGTCCAGCTCCCGTCATCATTACAGAGCCTGCCAGCCACGACCATCACTTCCATGTTCAATAGAGTGACATTAGTCTCTGAAATCTATGGATAGCTTCACAGTCTACGGAACCTGTTCACATTTGCCATCTGCTTTGGTCTTCGTTACACTGCAAAGCAAGCATCTTCATCCCCGTTTCACTGATGAGAAAGCTGAGGCTCAGTGAGCGCGCCATTCCCCAAGAGACAAAACTAGTTCCCCGGCTGAGCAGGGACCCCCAACCTGAATCTTTAGTTGTCACCATGTGTAACCAGTCACTCTTTCAGACCAGAAACCACAGCCCCCACACGATCTGAACTGGTTTAAGGCGAGGTCTATGAAAAGCTTCCGGGTCTCTCCCCAGAGTGGCTGTATTTCGGCAGCAGATAAAGGGACTCTCAGTGACCGCATCTAGTCCATAAACACTGCTCCAGGCTGTGCCATTTTTCTAGTTCCTTTCATTCAAGGATCCTAGTCATCATCATTATTGTTGTTGTTATTAATAATGATAATGAAATAAACTATGCAAATGTGGGGAATGGCTTTAGCCCTAAAATGCAGGCAGTAATGTGGTAATTTATCCAATAATGGAATCGCAAAGTGATTTTATTTGCTTTTATGGCTCCTTTCTTTCAGAGGAGCTGGGCATCAATAATGGCGGTAGTAATGAAATCAACTATGCAAATGTGGAAATCGTTTTTACCCTAATGTACCAATTTAGCTGGCAAAGGAAATTCAACATGGTCTGCTGTGCTTCCTGACACAGACAGCCAGGACTCGGATGCTGACCTCTGCTCAGTTTCCCAGATGTCATCATTGGTTTCCTAAGAGCATGGCCCTGGAACACCACCACCACTCTGGTGAAAGATTTAGGAAACGCCCTTACCGATTTAAACATAAAGAGGAACTTTAACATGGGAGCAAGATGTATTCAACAGAATTCATTTTCTAGGCAGAAGCCCCACAAAAGGGCCCCATGACAGGCAGGGGCTACCTGGGCCACCAGCTGGAGCAGATCTTCTTTGGACCCAGCCATTTCAGCACAGCTGTAGAAGGCTTTCGGTGGGATAGATGCCCCTGCCAGAGTCTGCCTTTTATCTGCCTCCAGTCTGGATTCAGTGGGGGGCACGTCTCTGGCTGGATGGTGGGACCTCTGCACAAGCCCAGGGAACACCAAAGGAGACCATGAGTACAGCATTCCCAACAGCCACTCACCTCTTCTAAGCCCAAGGTCACTTCTCTCCAGGATCCGTAATACTGGCCACCATGATAGGGAGGATAAGGGTCAGAGAGGGAACAGGACACAAGTAAAACCTGGAAGGCCAAGAACTTGGAACAGATCTCCATTTAGCACTTATTATGAGTTACAACTTAGAAAAGCCTGTGAGACCCCTGAAGCTGGAGACCTCATTTTCCTTTATGTCTCCAGAGCTTGGCCCAGTAAGTGTTCAACAGATGTTGAATAAATATAGGAATGAAGGCATAAACAACAAAGAAAAGTGAACAAAGTCGGGGCACCTGGGTGGCTCAGTTGCTTCAGCTACTGCCTTCAGCTCGGGTAATGATCCTGGAGTCCCAGGATCGAGCCCCACGTCGGGCTCCCTGCTCAGCAGGGAGTCTGCTTCTCTCACTGACCCTCCCCCTCCCATGTGCTTTCTCTCTCTCTCATTCTCTCTCAAATAAATAAAATCTTAAAAAAAAAAAAAAAAAAAGGAAAAGTGAACAAAGTAGACTTCAGTGAAAGGGAACTCCAGTTGTATACATTCAGGTACTCAAAAGTAAAGAACATGCCCGTGCAATCCTGCCCTTAGATCCAAGTACCCAGAGTCCTTGACCGAGGCTCAACTCTTTAGAGGGTCCCACTCTGACCCCCCTCCATCAGCCCCCCACCCCATGACATAGGGAATCCATGGGCCAAGGTATGTCCAGCCTGCAGCTTATTCCCCAAATACTAGACCATGTTACAGGCATCCAGGATCCCCAAATTGCCTTTTCAAACAGTCCTGAGCTACTCTAAGGGATTGAAAGATCTTCTCTGGGTCCTACCCCCCAACATCTACCAGGACCATACCCCTAAGTTCCAAGGGTAGACAAAGGGCAGCTGCCAGTGGGTGGAACTTGGACGGGCAAGCTGGACATCTGCATACATATACGCAGAGGTCTCTCGTGGAGGAGAATGGAGTCAGGGGTGGAAAGACAGGGAAGGGAGCATCAGGCGAGGGCTTTCATTTGTCCTCTCACCCAGAGCCCCACAAATGTCAGGGGTAGACTTGTATATAGATATTCATGTCCATCCTCCAGTTTAATTTGTTTGCTGTCAGTCTGAGCCCAAACCCTGGGGCTGGTGAGGGATACCTGCAGTATGAGAAAACACAATTACCTTCTCACTCTGGGATGGGCTGAGGACTTGCGGAGGGAAGAAAAGGACCACATGAAAAACCTCGGGTTCCGAACAGATTGTCAATATTTAAATAAATAAATCAAAAGGAAACCCTGGCTGTCAGTTCTAATTAATTCATGGCAATCAGCTCTCTTGTTCTATTAGTTACCATTACAGCAACACACTCTTGAACAAAATACCAGAAGCTTTCATTAGAATCATTAACATAATTTGATAACTGATGGTATTTGATTTCTGACTTTTGCACTTTGACTTGAAGCTTGGTGCAAGATGTGATCTCATTGATTGGCTGGTGTTTTGTTTTTTTCCTCTTCTCACACCCACCACCCCAACCACGAACACTTCACATGACATTTCTTTGTTAACTGTAATTAATGTTCACATTTGTCACAAGTTGTATTATTTGGAAAAGCAGTCGTGATGATAAAAGATGTGACAGAGACACACACATGTCTTCTTATCCAAAATGGCTTTATCCTAATTTAGGTTTGGGGGAAAAATAAATGAAATAAGTCAAGCATGTATTTGTTTTCACAATCAGAATGGATTGTTTAAAGTGATGCCTCTTGGAGAAACAATGCAATTAGCTTTCTCAAAAAAAAAAAAAAAAGTGTCATTAAGGCATGAGTGAAATCTAAAAGAGACAAGAAAATTTGCATTGAGGGTGAACAAGCCAGATTGTAAATCTGTCTCACTTCCACTGACCACAGGTGCTAGAGAAGAGAGGCTGTACCCAGACCACTGGGGTTCAAGGTGACTCATACAGAGGTAAAAACAACCTCTCTCTCTTGCTCTCTATTTCCCTCCCTACCTTCCTCTCTCCCACTCTCCCTTTCTGCTTCTTTTTCTATCTTTGTCTCCTGCCCTCTCACTCTTTTTCTCATTATCTTGAATTTTCTGCAGTTGACCAATGGGAAAAATAACCTAGGCTCTATGTAAGGAATCAAATAAATATTCCTAGCCAAGGACTATCTTTTTGGCTTGAAAGGCAGGCACCAGATATGGGGGAATCTCTGGACAAACATGCTTATCAAGCAGGTACTTTCTCGTTCAGCCGACAGGACAAACAAGGTCTTTTGTGGTGGACCTTTATGATCTCCATGGGCACAAGGTAGGCAGGCAACAGTGTTCTGTTTTTAAAAAGAAAACATTGGGGGCGGGGCGGGGGTGGCAGGCAGCAGAGAAACATGTTCCAAGAAACCCAAATGCCCATTAAGACTGAGAGTTGGAGGGGAGCTGCAGGGAGGTCCACCTGGCCTGACAGGAACGTTCACTGTGGGTACAAGAAGTGTCATCTGTGTGCATGCGCCACCCCAGAAGTCTGCGGCACGCAAAGCATGCGCTGTGTTCGCAGAGCTGAAAGTGGACCAAATCAATCTCCCCTTGCCTTCCCTTCCCCCAATCCAGTCTCAAAGGGGTTTCCTTCATCACATACTAATGGTCTGCAATTTATTTTAAAGAGGCTATTTTGATCCTCAAGAAGTACTTAGGGGAGCCGGGAACCATAAACACCTCCTTTTTAAAAAATTTGTTTCCTTTTTCCCAGCCTGTAATTTAACTCTGACTGGCACCATTCAAATCAAGCGTTCCAAGCACAGACCCCCATCAAGTCAGCTCCAACTTGGACCACATTTTTACGACCAAGTTAGAAATCCCTTAAAACAAGGTTTTCAGAGGGAAACGTTTGACAGACTTAACTCTTGTGGTGCAAATATGCCACAATGACATGGCAATTAGTTATTCAAAATACGGGAAGGGATTACAAGCTTTTTCAAGTCGCTTCATAAATATGTCCTCTTCTGGTATACAATCAGTAATTATACCATTCTTACTCAACTGTAAACTTCCTGGGTATGATTTATATCTCATTGAAATCAACACAAAAGTATTTGTTTTCTCAAAGGAAGGACCCTGGCTCTAATCTCCAAGGCTCACACACATCAAAGCCCAAGAACTACTGTTCTGCCTTACCAATGTAAATAAAATCATACACAAATGTTTATGCAAATTAACAGAGAGAGGTCTGTCAAAAAACATTAATCTTCTGGGCCTGATGTGGATTTATATAGTGCTCCCCTAGGAACATTCCTTCAAGGGAGCAGAGTCAACTATGTCCCACTGAAGAGGAAGAGGAAACTAAGGCAGTTCTCCTGGACCCTGTCCTTGTTCCTGCAGAACTAGGACCTCGGGGATATCACAAGACTGAGCTGAAATAGGCCCCAAAGCCATGGATGGATGAAACATCCACCCCTTGTCTACCCCACCACAAAATCCAAGAGGATACAGTAGCTGGCCTCCATTAGAAAAGAAATGAAGAGAAGAGATAAGACCTCTTTGGCTGAATGGATGCCCTTAGCTGTTAACCCCAAGGCCCTGACTCTGGCCTTGCATGGAACAGCCACCCTTTAACTGCCTGTGAGCACAAAAGATGGGGTTACATTGCAGCTCAAGAAATAAGACAAGCTACAAAAAAATCTTCCTCCTAACACTAGCACATCTGTGCAATTTTAGTCTTTGTCTTTACACAGCACACTGGGACATACTCCATCCCGGAACTCAACATATTACACAGAAATGATCAGTTTCAATATCTGCTTTCTTCACTGGACTACAAACATCTTCATGGCTAGACCTACCCTAGCATACCTGGTAAGAAATGTTTACCATTAGGTCTGTACCAGAAGATTCTGAACCACATTTGGTAGAAGAGACCTTATTGGAAAAGCAAGCACCAATTTGTTTGAGGGGCTTGGAGTGCTAGAATTATTGGCCTACAGCCAAAAATCTGGCCTCCCTCAAAATTCTTCTCTGCATTGAGTATTTTATTCCATGTGAGAGCTCAAAGTCCCCCACATCTGAACCAGACTAAGGCCCAAGCTGCAGGAGGGCACACCACCACCATCCTATCCACCTCTGTGTAACCAATACTCAGCACAGTGCCAGGCGCAGAGTATGTGCTTATAAATTTTTTCTGTGAGGAAAGACATATAGGTAGATTAGGGATTCTGAAATAGCAGTGTTTCCAAAGATCTTTTTACTATCTGATCTCCTATACTGTCCCCAGATCCTGCCACAGTAGTTGCACTTCAAGGTGAAGGCCCTGGACCAGCAGGTCCCTATTTAAGATAGAAATGTGAGCAGGCCAAGCCTAGAAGTAAATTGCACCCTAAAGTTATCTATGAATTATTCTGTAACTTGGAATATATTTCTTTAGAGAAGCAGATTTATATAGCATGGTTGGGCCTCAGAGTGACCCATAAAGCCTTTTATCTTGGACATTTTTCAACTTTCAGACTCTTTAAAACCTCAACTTCTTTTTTTCTTGTTTTGGGGAATTCCCCATATGTGAAGCCTTGGGGTGGGCAGTGGCCGCACCTAAATCCCAGTTGAAGCCAACAAGTCCTTATCTGCCCCTCCCTACCTCTCTGGCAGCCCAAGCATTGGCAAATCCCGAAGCTCCGTCCTCAGACTTAGAATCAGGAACGAATAACCAAAAACACAGGGTGATGACAATTCATTTGTGACGGAGCTGTGTCATACAAGGAGGGAAAGGTTCTTGCCTCCAGAAGGTTGTCTTGTGTCCTCCTTTTGTAACTTCTAGACCATCACCAGGTTCTCCAGCCCACAGTCCATATCAAGAACCTGCTAACAAATGCCTCTATCCCCTTTTATTAGATTGAAAGAGCAAGAGGCAATATTTTTTGTTTTGTTTTCAACCAAGAGTCTTTGCTGATACCCAATAGACCAAGATTCAAGGCTCCATTTGCCCTGAAAAGTTGTAGGAAAAAGTGATCTAGCAGAACTAGGTCATAAATCCCACAAGTCATAAAGAGGTTCTGCTTTTCCTTGAGTATGAGTGCTTGCAGATAGATCATTTTGATCAGAAGCAGATGGTCCAACCTGAGACGATCCATTATTCTGGTCCAAACAACCTATGTGATGACTGACACATTTCTTAGTCACTTTAGCCTCAGTTTCTCCAGCTCTAAAGTGAGAGGTATGATCAGAAGATCCCTCAAGTTGCTTATAGCTCAAGCATATTATAAATCCGAAGTCTGGTAAAGGTGAGGAAGAAGTACCATGGGGCTAGGAGACATTCTCCAGGCTCTTTGTCAACTCAGAAATTTCTAAGCACCCTAGTCCTCTCCCAGCTCTCCCCAAACATCCAAAGAACAAGTGTGAGCATTAGTCCCCCACTTCTGCAAGGCTGTTGACCCTACACCATGATCTTGATTAGAAAACGGAAGGCAGGAACCCTGTAATGTTAAAGGCCTAATTAACTCTGTCATTAAATCAAACTCTTCAACTTAACCTTTGGTTCTTAGGGAAGGAATTGTTGATAGAAAATTCTGCTACCCATTGGAGAGCCATTACCCATTCTAAGAGGCATATTTAAACTTACGATTGCCCCAAACACATAGCTAGATATTCTTATTATACATGGGGGGAGAATGGCCACAGATTCAGAGCAAGGCTGGGTGTCTGCTAATGTTAAATACATTTCAGCTTTTCTATGGTAAGACCTTAATTTCAGAGATTTATAACCAGCGTAAATCTGCCCTGAACAGAAGCCTGACACAAAATTACTTTGCCCAGTAGCAATTTTTTAAAGTTTTGGACTAAGTGCCTTTTATTCAACTTTACAACCAAAAAAATGAAACAAAGCAAAGCACCATAAGAACTACCTTTAGGCTACAAACATTCAAACACACACACACACACACACACACACACACAACGTGTGCAGGCATGCACACAAATGCATGCTTTCAGAGTTCGCACTGTTTTCTCTAGGCTTCTTGTGGAATAGGGGCCATGCCTCAGTGCAGGTCCCAAAAAGGGGAGAAGAGGCGTGGAAAAGTGTGCAGTGAGAAGACTGATCTCAGAAACCTGCAGCCCTGCCTGATTCCCATAACAGATGGACTCAGGCCTTGATGTGAAATCATCACCCACATATAATGTCCCAGCAGTCACAGTCACTTTGCTCAGTAAAGGAACTCGTTTGGGGGCACACTGTCAATACTTAAAGAGACTCAGCCAGGAGGACGCCATGAGCCCACAGGTCCCTAATCCATGCCAGGGATGACCTGAACATCTAAGTGTTTCAGACACAACAGCCAGTGAAGAGGGGGAAATCACAATTAAAATAAAAAGCAGAGACACCTGGGTGGCTCAGTCCTTAAGCGTCTGCCTTCGGCTCAGGTCATGATCCCAGTGTCCTGGGATCGAGCCCCGCATTGGGCTCCCTGCTCCATGGGAAGCCTACTTCTCCCTCTCCCTCTGCCACTCCCCCTGCTTGTGCTCTCTCTGTCAAATAAATAAATAAAATCTTAAAAAAAAAGAAAGAAAGAAAAAGCAACTTTCAGGTCATCAATAAACAACTGAGTGCGCTAGGTACCACTCTAAGCGCATTATACAGACTAACTCACATAGTCATCATCATAAACCCACAAGGTAGCTACTACTGTTTTTCTTCAGATGGAAAAACATAAATAAATTACCCCAAATCGTACAGCTAGTAGGTGATGGAGCCAGAAGTGGAATCCTGGCAGCTCCCAAGTTCATGTTGTACTCATTAATGCCAAAGTACTCTCTTCAAATAGTGCTGTCATTATTTCATCCCAGTACCCATGAATTATGGTAAGAATGATAAACTTAATAGTAATAATGGCTGGTATTGATGTCAAATGTATTATGTCATGTGCTTTACATACGCTTTATATCCATTAGCTCGATCTTCACAACATTCCTATGAGGGTGGTACTTTTATCATCCCCTCACTATACAGATGAGAAAACTGAAATGCAGAGGTTATGGGAATTGCCCAAGGTCACAAAGTTATTAAAGAGGGGACTGCCTAACTCCAAAACCAATCCTCTACCCATTTCACAATACTCACATCTCAAATAATCTCTATAACTTTTTAGCAGAGTGCGCTCAGGGCCATCATGCTAGGAATTTCCTATTCTAACTCCTCTCCCGTGTTCTGAACACAGACCCAGTATTTCAGAAAGGCTTTGTGCTCCCCTCTATGTGTCATTCTAAAACCTACTCAATTCCTTTGTGCAACGTGCTCTTCCTCACTGGGGCTTTCCTAAGCATGCCTTAGCTATTCCAATAGTGTGCCACACTTGACATTACTCTTTCTATCATCTATCTCAGGTTTCCATTCCCCCTTATCATTGCCAAAGTCCCAGGAGGTATAGGAGCCTGTAGCAGAATAGAATCAAGCAGTCTGGCTGGAATTCCAACTCTGATACTAGCCAGCTACATGACCTTGGGCAAGTTAGTTCTATGGACCTCAATTTCTGCATCTGCAAAATGGGCATACTATGAATACCTGTTTCACAGGGTTCTGTGAAGATTTAAGAAGATAATATATGTAAAGGACTTAAGAGAGCACCCAGCACATACTTAGAATTCAATCAATATTTGGGTTTTGTTTTTTTTTTTAAGATTTTGTTTATTTATTTGGGGGGGAGAGAGAGAGAAAGCAAGCAAGCATGAGCAGGGGTAGGGGGCGAGCAGAGGAGAGGGAGAAGCAGACCCCCACACTGAGCAGGGAGCCCAATGTGGGGCTCCATCCCAGGACCCTGGGACCATGACCTAAGCCAAAGGCAGATGCTTAACCACCCCAATCAATATTTGTTTTTGTTGATGGCGGTATTTTTGGAAATAGTTCAGGTCCTAGCTAACCTCTGCTTCCAGATATCCCCTGCTTGAATCCACCCAGCATCTGACCGTCAGATTCAGCTTAAAACACCACTTTCAGGGCACCTGGGTGGCTCAGTCAGTTAAGCCTCCAACTTGATTTTGGCTCAGGTCATGATCTCAAGGTTGTGAGATCAAGCCCCCCTCCCCATAGTGCTCCGCACTGGGCATGGAGCCTGTTTGGGATTTTCTCTCTCTTTCTAACTCCGCTCCTCCCCACTGGCACACTCTGTCCCCACTCCCGCCCCCCTGCCAACCTTAAAAAAACAAAACAAAACACTGTTTTCTTCATGTTGCTCATTGGTTCAAAAGCTGCCCATGCAGTGAATAAAGTCCAAATACTCACTATTGAAAGTTAGGTCACATCAATGGTGGTGGTGACGACAGGATTTCCCTGTAACTTTCAGGATAAAATTCAGTCTCCTCTGCAGGACTTTAAGGTCTTCTGAAAGCTGCCCCTTCCTCACTGCATTTCTATTGTTTCTCCAAACAAGACTCCTCATCAAGGCCAGGGAACAGCAGTCACTGTACCAATGAGTCTTGCTGCCCTCACCTCGTGACACTGCCTGCATCCTTCTCATGCCAGGTTGTCATTCCCACCTCTGTCTCTACACCTAAGTCTTAGCAAAGCAGTGCTTCTTATGCCTTATTATGCATCAGAATCACTGGGGAAATGTTCAAACACACAGGTGGCTGGTGGTCTGGGCCGAGGCACAGTCATCCTTGGTTTTGAACACTTCCCAGGTAATTCTGATATGGGCAGCCAAAAGGTTCACATGTCCTCGTGAAACCTGGAAGCTATGTCACTTCTGTATTCCAATTAATACTAAGCATTATTCTGCTATTTGACATTTCACACAAGTGTGCCCTGCCTCCCCAAATAGACTGGAAGCCACCTGAGGGCATGAAATAAGGCTAACATGTTGATAAATACCTGGGCCCATGTTGTATCCCCTTAAGTAGTCATGCATGTTTTCGATGTGGATTTTAGTCTTGATGCGCTGGAGAACATAATTTCATGACAGATGGAGATGAATGACACATATTTTGGTATGGATCTCCGCGCCCAGCACCCACTGAGTGCTCAATAACTATCCCCATGGGAGAACGGGTGGCCAACAGGTGCTCGGTAGCTACGGGAAAGCTGTTTGCACAACCAGGTCATCTCTAAGAAGCCAATGTCCATACTGTCCAACATGCACACTATATAAATAACACCAGTGACATAATTCCTACCACGTGAGTTCCATTCAGTGAACCTTTCTTGAGAGCCAGTGACCAGGATACTGAAAAAAAAAAATGGGCCACCTTGAGGTACAATGGCAGTGGTTCTTAATTTTTCTAACGGCATCTGTGATGTCCAATCATAATCTGAAGGTCTATGCTGCTCCGTTCCTCCCCATCAGGGTTTTACCTTTCCATCAGCCACAGTTCTCCAAAGGGGCCTCTGAACCAAGGCAAAAGAGCAGTTTAGCCAGATGAGCTCCTTAAGCTTCCCTGAATCTTCAAAAACAGGCAGTGCTTTAAAGGTTAAGAAGTTATCAATGATCCCTTAGGCCCCTCAGAAGCAAACCAACCCAGGACCAGTGAGTAGGGCCATGGGATCAGTCTGATCCCTGAGTAGAAGCTTCCCTCCATGCTGGCCACGAGTGCCAGAGGCAGAACTTTAAGATGAGCATGTGATCCATTATCAGCTGCTATTACCATCCTACCATAGCTGAAAGAAAGAGGCTATTACACATAATACATAAAATAACATTTAGTAAGGAAATCTGGATAATTACTTAGTAAAAGCCAGGTTCTAAGCCATTGCCCCGAATTGGGAATGGCATTACTTATGTCTTAAGTTAAATTGAGTAAAACTTCCTAAGCACTCCCTTAAAGAACACCTGTAAGTAATGAGTTGGCCTATCTCATCCATCCTGCTTTGTGCCGCGGTCCTGAAGGGTAGACGGAGATTACAGGCCCCCTACAACCTACAGCTATCTGGCCTGAACCAGCTCAAGGGGACAAGCTCATCCAGGCCCATGTGGAATAAGGGTTCCCCTGGTGTGCACTGGAGTTGGCATAGACAGAAAAGCCAAAGAGTTCAATTGATAATGTGTTTTCTTTCCTTCGCTGCAATTGATGGACATCACAATGTATTCAAAATTAGAGTAGACAGAATATAATGAGTGAGTGCACTATATGGAATCAGAGATCATTACAGCTGATTGTATTCCGGTAATACTCACACTCACCAGAACCTACTGATCATCACCATCACTGGAATTCCTTCCATGTATCTAGTGCAGATAAAGGGATCTCATCTACCCATGACTTTAAATATTGCCTACACACTGACAGACTCCTATATTTCTATTCCCAGGCCTGACTGCTTCCCAGAGTAGCCTCCCAATTCAGTTATCTTCCCAACATCGCCACTTGGATGGCTAAGAGGTACCTCAAATGTAACAAGTTCAGAACTTAACCCGTGATTAACCCAAACCTGCTCATTCATGCCAAGTGGCACCTCCATTCTTCCTACTGTTCCTCTGTGTCTCTCACATGGCCCTTCTCATCAGCAAACCCTTTCAACTCTTCCTTCTCAACATCCAGAATGTGACCATGCCTCGTCACCCTCATGGCAACCACCTTAATCCATACCAACCCAAACTACCAGGTTCAATAGCCGCAACTTCAGCTTCCCTGCTGGTTCCTCTGCACCCCATTGCCACCGGGATCAGTGTGAGATTTAACTCAAGAAAAATCTGCTCAGTGCCTTTCAGGGGCTTCTCTTCTAATATGGAATAAAATCCCAAATCCTGGCCAGAGCCTACAAGGCCCTGCATGACCCAGCCTCTGGAACAGCTCCTGACTTCCCCGGTCACGCAGTCCCCTCACTTGCCCACCTCTCCACACAGGTGCCAGGCAAGCTGGGCCAGCACCCCCAAAGACCCGCAGACCACTCACCCCTCACCTCCTCCAGGTCTCTGCCGAAACACCACCCATCAGAGAGACTTTCCCTGAGCTGCCGTTATGAAGCTCATTCGCCACCTCCTTGTCTATTCCCCTCACCACACTCTCCTTGCCCTCCTCCCCCTTACCACTCCTTACATAGATGTGCATGGTTAGTGTGTCTCTCCAACACACCACACAGGACGATGTAAGCTGTGGGAGGGCACACTGATTCCTGGTCTTTTTTTAAATTTTTTTTCTGTTTTAGTCACTGCTCTTTGCCAACACCTAGAACAGAATAGGTGCTCTGTTGAAGATTTGTATAAGGTATAAATGAAAATGCACAATGTTAGCACTCACCAAATGTTAACTGCTCTTATGTTAAGAAGCTGTGCCTCCATTTGGGGTCAACTCCTGCCATGAAAGTCAGTATTCTTTCATTATGTGATTCTACCATTTAAAGTTAAGCAAGCACACTTGTACACTTTTATAGCATTTTATAGTTTGTAAAGCGCTTTCACATATAATTATCTTGATTTTAAATGCTTCTCACCATGACTGCCCAAGTAGCTCAGACAGGGAAAACCAGTAAGAAGGTGCTAGCATCCAACCTAGGCCTCCTGTTCCTCAGCCCCACGTTCCTGCCTCACACCCCCTCTCCCTGCTTGGGTGAGACGTTGGCAGCACCAGGCGGGAAGGGGAGACCAGGCTTCACCCTCCAAGCGTTCACAGTGCTCAGCCTGCGCCAGGACATGAACAGACACGTGCAGGGCTTAAGGATGACAAGTCAAACGTGCAAGTAAAATGCTCCCAGCAGTGGCATTTCTGGAGAAATAGGATATGCTGTCCTCATCCGCAGAGGAACTGGTAGGAACTGACCGCTCAGCCCACATCCTCCTCCACTGCCATGCATACCAACCCTTCTTAAGGTTCTGGAACAGAAGCTGAGAGGATATGAACAATTAAGATCAGAACAACAGCTGCACCCTGGCTGCTGCCCATGAGACTCAAAAGAGAGGGGGGTTTTGTTTGTTTTTGTAAAGGAACAAGGGCTGGCCCCACCCTAGACCAATTAAAACAGGAGTCAGTGGAGCCTGAACACTGGCATTTTGTTTCAAGCTCCTCCGGTGATTATAATGGCGCTATTGATGCCAACCCGTGGTATAGGGCCTAACCACTGCAAAGGGCTTTCTCTTGAGGTATCTCCTTTAATCATTCTAAAGGTCTTGGCCGTAGGTGGGGCAGGCATAAACACCCCCAAGTTAGAGGAAAAGAAACAGACTCAGACAGATGGACGGACTCACAGTCCCCTAGTTAGCTAATAAAGGACAAAACTGGGATGGAGCCTGGCTCAAGAAATGAGCAATGAAGTCTGAGGCAAGGTCCCCCAAACTTAGAGAGCTTACAGATCACCTGGGGATCTTGTTCAAATGCTGATTCCGCTTCAGCAGATCTGGAGTGGAGCCCAAGAATCTGCATTTCTACCAAGCTCCCAAGAGCTGCGGCCGATCTATGGACCACACTTTTGGTAGCAAAGACCAAACAGACACACCTCAGTAGTGACTGAATGGAATCCGTGGATGTTTCTGCATGTGCGGAAGGCTAGGAGCTTTTCAACAGCTTCCCGACAGCTTTCTCGATTGGGTCCGGTCCTCTGCTACACCATGTTAGCTCTACACCAAACCAGCTGGCTCTCCCAGGCTCCACCTGTGTACATCAAGTCCATCTTGTCACACTGTGGGAAGCATTCCGCAGACCCACTCGCCTTCACCACCAACACACACACACACACACACACACACACACACCCCAAAACTACCAAGATCAAAACTACTTCACATGACTGGTGCGCAACTCTCCAAACAACCCCTTCTGTCCACTCAGAGAACACTGGTGTTAGATTCCCACAGCAGCAGCAAAGATGGCCCTTACCATCATTTGTCAGGTTGGACTCGATTATGCCCTGGCACCACTCCATTCCCCAATATTACCCCTTTATTATTCAGGGCAGGGTACACTATTCCTGAGGTCATTTTTAAATGTTTTGTGTGCCTTTTAAATATCAGCTGCCACATATATAGAGAGACTTCAAATGACTGCCTAAGATATTCCATTTTAGCCTTAAATCTTTAAATATACTTATGAATTTTTGACTTTAACAGATTGCCTAATGTCTCTTCCTTCATAATGGAAATAGATCCCAGGGAATCCTCATTAACTGTATCTCCTTGGGGCCCTCTCCTTGAGATGGCCTTACATCTCAAGGTTCATCCACACAGTTGCTCACCGTGAGATGTACTTCAGTTTCTGGTCCCTGGACCTAAGCATGGACATGGGCCAGTCTGCATCAAAGGACAAGGGAGCCATGTTTCTGCTTACCTGCAATAGGTTCTTATCCCCCCATCCTTTAAGCCACCAACAGCTGGGACATCCTCCAAGTAGCTAAAGTCTAACTACCCTTCAGTTTCCAGTCTTGAAGCCTTGGTCTTCCCTGCCCAACACAGCCCTCCTTGCTGAACCTCTACAGCCCTTAGTTTGAACCATGCACTTTAGCAACTAATTAAACACAACCATATCATAAAAAAGTCTTGTCTCCCCAGCTCCCCATATCATATCCCCTCATGGGTCTGGTTTGATGCTGTGCATCTAACTGCTGATCGACTTCGAGAGCTGACAGTGGCTATGTCTGGTCCCAACACTCCACCACTACACATCCAGCTCTGATTAAGCAAGTTATCGGTCTAAGAATGCCCTCCACAACCACCAAACCTCACCATTCTCTGCTGCTGCCAAGTCCCTTCCCTCTTTACCTAAGAATGACTTCATACTTAAATTTGATCCAGGAAAAAAATACAGCAATCCAAATTCTTCCAGCACAAGATCACTGACACCACAAGCAAGCAAGGAGGGGCAACTCAAGACTGTAATAACCTCTATTCAAAAAAAGAAAAGAATTCCTCCCAGGTATGCTATACTGGCAAATCTTCCCGACCAAGGAAATAACTGAAGGGAAAGAATCTCTTTATTTTTTTTTTTTTCCCTGAAAGCTTGAAAAAGGAAAGATGAGTTCTAGTATTCCTAAGAGGGGTCTTAATTTCAGGTTTAAACCTAAGGAAATCTGGCTTATTGTATTTACCCCCCATACCGGCTTCTGAGATTACCTCACTTGCTAACATTTCACGTGCCCTACCAAGCTGGTCATTATGTTTCTCGAACCGAGGCTGATTTGGTCTCAGCCTCCACAAACCCCCGTCACGTGGGGATTTCTGTTTCATACCACTTAACATACATCCTTCCCACCCTCTCTCAGAAAGTTCACATTCAGATACTTCCATTTATAATTACCGATCTTTATTCTACTGTCTAACTTTCTGTGCCACAGTTAGGAAAGATGAAAAGGAATTCCCAAACAAATGGGGAGTGAGGCATTTAAAAAAAAAAAAAATTTCTAAACCATACTGCTACAGAAAAAACCCTTTTTTATCCTAACATTTACTTTTCTGCATCTCGCCTAAGTTCCCCTTAGTATTTACTAAAATCTTGACAAGTGGACATTTCATTTTCTATCCCTCTACTGAGATCATATGAAATAGCCACCCCAAAATGAGCAGCATGATATTACAAATACACGTATATTGATGACCCAGCTGCTATTTGTACATTTGAAGTATGACATCTTTACTCCTCTGTCATCAAGCAGAAGTAATTAAGAATAATCAAGTGGGTGTTAATTGGATATAATGAAACAATCTCCAGTCAGCCTGAGCCTACTATTTGCCTCCTACTAATAATTATGAACACTAAACACTCGTGCTAATCTCCTTCTTCTTACAGAAGCCAAACAGAGATACAGTATTTACTCAGCTAATGGCTTGTTTTGTCTGCAATTTAGTCTGTTTTAAAGCTAGGAAACTCATAATTTGCCAAGCTGTCACCAGCTGCTGGGCCCAGACCAGGGATGCAGGATTCTTAGTGACAACAGTTCAGAGCATGTCATCTGAAATGAGAGGACAGATATTAATTAAGCCTACCTCCAGCTGCAAATGTACCTGGACACATCAATGCCAAAAAAAAAAAAACCAAAGTTCTAAGTCTGCATTAGTCAAGAGTACTTGTGGACCCTGCAGTCATTATTGCCCAGGGCTTCATGAAACAGAAGAGTTTCCCCATGTAACCGTCAGGAGGTCTCTATTTTTCTCTTTAGAACTATCTCCAGAGGCCTCTGCCACTACAGAGCTGGGGACTGGCCTTTGATCATATTACTTCAGGAGCGTCTTGGCTGTCAGATGACTATTATACAGTAGTGAACTGAAAGTGTCTTATCGAAAGTGACCATTAGAAACATATTACTGGCCATTAAGCAGATGGTTAGATGTTTTTAAAGAGCTCTTACATAGTAATAGAATCCGAAGTCACTGACTATATTTATTACTCTCCCAAGAAAGTGGAAAAAATAAAAAGATTGAATGTTTGTTCCAGAGGTGGTTAATTTCATTCTCTCAGGATCACCAGGAAATCACATGTAGACTAAAACCTGGCAGCTGGTGATAGGATTTTAAAACAGGCTTCTGAACAAGCTGATTAAATTCCTTCTTTATCAGAACTCAGGTGGGATTCCAAATCAAGATCCTTGCCTAGTAGAATCAGAATTATAAAGCAAAGATGCATCTAAACCATATGTTAGCAAACTCTCCCTGTAAGGGTTCAGAGAGTAAATATTTTAGACCTTACAGACCACAAAGCACATGTCACAAGTACTCAGATCTGAAGTTATGGCATGGAAGTAGCCACAGATGATAGTAAATGATTTGGCATGGCTGTTTGACAATAAAACTTTATTTATAAATACAGAAAGCTGCAGGATTTGACCTATGGGTCATATTTTTGCCAACACCTGAGTTGGACCACACTGAAACCTGCTTTTCCACAAATACACACTTTTGTGTGAAGTTTTATCCACATTTGGGGATGGAACTATAATGAATAGGGGCCAACACCCTTCCACTCAGCAAGTATTGTTATAGGACTGGATTTACAAATAAATACTTATGTTATTCTATTATTATATATTTATAATTATATATACACAAATATAAAATGTTATGTATTACATAGGTTACAGATTATGTACGCATATTATATATAAATATATATACCTGTTTCCTTTGTTCATAACTTCAAATGCTGAGTTTTCTTAAAGATAAACCATCTGTAATTATTTGGTAAACAAAATCTGTCCATTCCAGGTCCACTATCAAATAGGAGTATATAACTTACAACAAAGCTATACCTTGGATACTGCAAAATCTGAAAGGATTTTATTGAACTTTGAGGCAAAATGGGAAGACACGATGACCTGGGGGGGTGAAGGACCCTAATGTTTTAATAACTAAATAACTGTGTTATTTTAGCTAAATAACTGTGAGACCTCGGACATATTATTTAACCCCTCTGAGCTTTGGTTGCCTCTGAAAAAATGAAGGAGTTATATCAGAGGATGGCTAGAGTCACCTCAAGCTTTCATATTCTCTGATCAGTGGACAGAAAATAGTTTAATTGGCTCACCTGATTACAGGATATTAATGAGGCCAAAGGAGCAAGTTAAGTAACCATGCAAGGCTAGCTAGTTTTAAATAGAGCAAAACACTGTCACACAGGTTATAACTCAGCTTGGTTGACTAACAGGGCATGGTTAGTTCAGGCCTCCTCAAATCACTAACACAGACAATCCGTGATAACAATAATTCAGAAATAGCTTTATATAACAGTATCATTAATATTTTTATAGAACTATGTCTACTAGATTGGACAACCAGGTATTTCCTGCTTCTTTCCAGTGATGTGGTGAAGGACCATGTCTTTCTAGTGTGTCCTGGGCCAGTCTGTGGTCCTGCGGTGCATGACCTGAGTGCAGGGCACACCATGTGTAATTCGCTATGTAAGTCTGACAAGAGCTGGACTCGTCTGTACACTGCTTAACAAGACAAATCCCGTGATCACATGCTTGGGTGTCAGGCAGTGGGAAAGTTCCTAAATAATTATGCTCCATTTCTGTACTTATCTTATCCTGGACTGGTGGCCATTTGCAGAGGATGTCAACAAATAGATAGGGTCTCCCGGTTGCCACTTTCTGGTATGTAGGGGAGAACAAAGCTACAGCTTAGAGGAGGCAGGAAAACCAAACTAAACATAATATCACCATGGTTTTTTTTCTTCTTCTTTTTCCAGGTCTATATTCTCCCCGTATTTCCCAGTTCACCTTGGAAAGTCCAACTACCCATCTTCCAGGTCTTAGATATATTTGCTCAGCTATTCAGCAAGCACTGACTGAACAACTTCTATGTGCCTGGTAGTATTCCAGGCACTTGGGGACCAGGGGTGACTAAGGTTTGGTCACTGCTCCAATGGAGTTGATGAGTTTTTCTTGAAGAGCCATGTCCTAGGCATATGTGCTTATGCCATGTCTATGTTAATTACCTAAAGTGTAGAAAAAAGTACATCTTATCTGAAATTCAACATTTTTTACCCACGCTCAGTCCCAACTTATTAAACACCAAATATCCACCAAACAATCTGATAGCTTTGGAAGTGGAAAAAACAATAAGAACTGTCCCTGTCTTCCAAAAGCATACATCTTAGACGACTCTTCCATTGGATCCTTGAGGTTGGTGAAGAACCAAAGTTTTAGTATCAGTTCTATTTCCATAGGTTCTGTGAGGCTGACTCTAATCACATGGATGGCTACACCAAGAGCTTCTAACTGGGCCTACTTACACACACAGCAATAGTTACCCAACATCCTATACTTGAGCTGAAAGGGTCCACAGGGATCTTCTAACATTTTACAGATGAAAAATCTGAGACTTGGAAAGGTGAAGTCACTTGTCCAAAGTCACACAACTAGTAGGTAAAATTAAGCCCTAAGAGGATCATGTCCAAAGCGGGCTTACTAGGCCTAGCTCCAAAATTAGCCAGCACATTCACAAGATGGGGTCGCCAGGTACACAAACATCCCAGCTTCTGCAAGATCCGTCAGTTGAAGAAATGGGAATAGGATGCTGTGGTAACATTGCTGCATAAGGAAGTTTGGTGAGGCCCTAAGAGAGCTTGGGTAGACCTGATGTCCTCTCCAGATCTTCTGACCTCACAATTTCCATGACATTAAGTGTCCCTTCTGATTCCTAAACTCTGCTGTACAAACATCACACCACTACTTTGGAAATCTAGATAGCCTACTAGAAAAAAGCATACTGCACAGCTGGAAGTCATGCCATTACAGTCAGGCCCTGCATTATTCCTTTAAGCAGCCATGGTCAGGTTCATGTAATAATGGAATCCAGAAGCTTCCAACACTCCTGGCTCTAGGTCTAGACACAGACCTATGCATGATCTCTCATCCAAGTCCTATCAGCTTCTGACCTTCTTCTTGGTTCTCCACCTGCTGCCTTTCCTGGACCACAGCACTTGTCACCTGGTGCTGTGTCCCACGAAGACCTTGGATACAATTCCTATTATCTCGTCTCCAGCAGCCCTGAGAAAATGGCTTCTTGGATCCCACCTAGACCACAAGATCCCATCTCATCTTAAACCTCCCATGCATAGTACCGGGAATTTGTTCAAATTATCCACACTTCACATGATAACACCACCTCCCCCTCCCCACCCGCCGACACACACAGTCCTTCTAGTCACTAGCATAATGGTGGAGGGGAGCTTTCACCGAACTCTATGAAATTTTCCATTAATTCAACACCCACTGACCCAAATCTAAAAGCTCTTCAAATCCATTAATAAGCTTCAACAGTAGACATACAAATGCTTATACATGTCCTATAAACTAGGAAGAACCAGACTGTCAAGGTAGCCAAGAAAAAAAAATAAAAATCCAAAACCAGCTTACGGAAGGTCAGAATTCCTCTAATTAACAACAAATGCCTCACAATGAATAGCTTGATGAGGACGGGGCTCTGCACCACAGTGAGATTTTTCTTTTATTTGGCGAGCAATGAAATCATTAAGGTAATAGATCACCCTTCCCGCTAACAGAATCTCTTTGTGTCATCTTCTTCCGTGCGCATGCAAGCAGAAGACACACATCTATTGTCTCTTACTTCTGGAAGTTGTAAATGTAGGGAAATTGTCATAATTAAATTGAATATAATGGTTCTCCACTCCCCCTTTCATTCGCTCACTCCATTCCTCAGCCGTCTGACACGTACCTTGTAAATGTCAACACAAAAGTATGTTCTGAAGACCAATGGGCAGAAAGTTCTGATTACCAGCAAAAATCCATCATGTGATACCGAACAGTCACCCCTGCAGCAAGAGGAAATGATAATTGCTTTGCCGTGCAAGGTGGAGAAGCTGACCTCAAAGTGTCTCTGGTGGTATTAACGTGTAATGAAGATGGTGCAGACAAAGGCCACTGCTGAGCACACCAGGGACCCCATCAGCCATCCTCACCTCCGACGTGTGTCATGGAGGAACATAGGCAGCTCTAATGATAGTCTACTCTTCATGCTCCAACATCTTAACCCAGGGCCTACTTCATTCAACCCCAGTAGGGAACCAGGAACCTCTCACTGGGCCAAGGTGAACCCTAGAAAGTTCCCATCCAGCACTTAGGAGAGTTCACACCAGGAAGCCGAGCCCTTTGGGGAAAGAGGAAGGAACAGGGCAAGTGAGCTCTGCCCAGAGAGTGTCCGGTGGGAGTGCTGCAAAGAAGGACGTGGAGTTTGATGTCATCAGCATGTAGCTTGCGAGGTCACAGAGAGAGCTCCTCTGAGCAACCTGTGTGCTGAGCCAGCAAGGGGAAGGAGGCGGCTTCTTGACCTGAGGAATTCTGCAGGAGGCCTTGCTGTCCACGGGTTGTCAGGGGCTGTCATTGGGCCACAAGGACTGTTTGGCCTTGAGCATTAGTTATGTTATGTAAATTACCCTTAATGAAAGTGCGGCCTTGGTCCATAAAAACTTAACAATGCATTTATCTTCATTTGAGCTCTCCCCAGCAGCCACCACCTCCCTTTACAGACCATATTAACTGGGCTTTCACTGCATGTCCCTGTCCTCCACAGCCCTCGTCAGGAGGGCCCCAGAAGAGGGAGAGGAGTTGGCTTACACTTAACGAGACAAATGTGCCACCGAGGAGGTGGCATCAGGTGGCCCAAGCGCACATACAGAACTGCGGAGCAGATGCAGCTGTGCCCATCCCTCCTCCTCCCCAGGCCCTCTTTGTGAACAGCGTTCAGATGGCTGCAACAGATGAAACTTAGAGCTGGATGTCACCTCTGATTCATCAGCAAGCATTTATTAAGTGCCTCCTGTATACACAGCACACAACAAAGACATCTCTCTCTCCCTCTCCATGCAGGTAACAAGCAAGCAACAGTTTCTGACTCTGAGACACCCCATCTGAGATGCCCCAAGCAAAGTTCTAGGCGCTCTGCCCCTGCTGCTATAGTTTCTACACCAATCACCACCTCGAAAGAAGGAATTTTTAAAAATTTTAAAAAGTCAGTCTGAAATCCTCAGCTGCAAGTTTTAATACAGTTCCAGAGTTGAAGAGGAAAAGAATTGGGATTATATAGGAATTGGGAGGACAGGAAGTTTGGGTCTGGCTTGCCTTGAATGCAGTCTTCATAATTATTAAACATTTTAAAAGCAAAACACCTTACTGCTGCCTATAAGACCTTCCACGGACTGATGCTACCCAACTCCCAGGCTCAGCTCTGTCCTTGTCCTTCGCTCCCCAATGGCCACACAGGCCTCCTCCCGGTGCCTCATAACCACCAAACTCTGTCCAATGAAGAACCTTTCACATGCTGTTCCCTCTGCCTGCAATGTTCTTCCCTTTCTCCTTTCCTAATTGGCTCTGCCTCCTTCAGCTCCCTGGGGAGAAATCCCTTCATCAGGGAAACCTTTCCAAAGCCCCCTAAGTCAAATTAGGTCTCACCACAGCACCATATCCTTTTCCTCCCCAGGCTCTGCCCCAACTGTGATTGAACATCTGTTTCTCAGTGACGCCACGTGTGAATCTTTGATGACCCTCACCTCTCCTGGACCGTAAGCTCCACGAGGGCAGTGGCCATGTTTCCTTTTCTGGACCACCAAACCCTCACCATCAAGCACATTGTGGGCAGCTAAAGCAACTACTGAACACACATGCATAAATACATACATACATATTGCTCACTTCCTCTCCAGGACGATGGGGAAAATACCAAGAAAAGAACTATGCTCACATTCACTGGATGGGAATAAGAATTCAGAGACCCTAACAGTGACTGAACATTAGAAACGGCTGCCAGGAGAAGCCAGGTAGACTCTAGGTGAGAACACCCTCAAGAACAGATCACCCCTTCCAAACAGGACAGCAGGCAAATGGGTGAGCTGACCTTCCACACACCCTGCCATCTCCGGGTTTTCTGTCCTGGCCGCCTGACTGTTGAGCATGGCAGCTGCATCTCATCGCCTGGTCTGGAAGCGTTTCTACTCCAAGTTCAAGTTCAACCTTTAGCCCCACTCTTTGTTGTGCTACTTGGCTCCCAGGAAGAAGATGGGTTTTGTTTTGTTTTCCAGGCAGCAAAATACAGAAAATAACTATAATAAAGCACCAGGCTGGCAAAGACTGGTTTCCTCAAAGTCAAGGGCCAAATGAGTTGGTTGCCCTGCCCCAAAGTCTAGGAGAGGAAACGGTATAATCCCTCAATGAAGGGATGTACTTGCAATATTCCTCTCTCTCACCTAGATATCGAAGGAGTGGCATTGAATTAGTTGGCCACAAGTTCCTGGAAAAGGAGATTATCCCAATTTGTTCACCTCACAAAGGAATTGTGTGAATCCTATTTGATCCCTGTTTTTCCAATCGAGGGTATGAATTTAGCTAGCTTTGAAAATGTTTTAGGGCTTCCACAGAAATTTGTAAAATGTCAGCGTGAAGATTTTAATTGAGTTATTAGCAATATCTCTTCTTTGAATGACCTTTTAGTACTCCTTATAACATATCACCTCCTTTTACTACCTTCTGGCTGACAGTTTCTAATATATTCCTTCTTCCTAGATGATATCATCTGTCCTTGGGTGGAATTAACTAAAGCACTCTACATTCAGAAGCTGACATTAATCCATAGCCCCAGATTTGTAACAGCTGCTGGTATAAACACTATTTCCATACATTGGGTTTTAACAATGACTGGAAGAAAAGCATAGTATTCACTGGACACTGAAGACATGCACACAAATGAATCAGGGTGACAAACAATGATTTTTTTTTTAATTTTAATTGGCTTAAATAGTATATGTGCTGCACAAACCTAAAGGAATATTTCTAAGTTCATGGAAATTTTGTATTTCTCTTAAGAATCACATGTGTAGAAGCAGCTAATCAAAAGAGGACATTACAAGGATGAATGGCAAACAAGTTGTTTGTTCAAGTAACTTTCTGATACTCAATAAAGGAAATGCAGAAAATACAGTCCCATATTCTTCATAACCCAGACATTTTGCATCATTCCAAGAAATGGAAAAAGTAAATCAACATGGCATGTGGATACAAAAAGCTACATTCAGAGTTGAGAATCACCAAACAGGGAAAAGATAAATAAAGCCCATCCCCCCAAAATTCCTAACTCCAGTGGTTTCTCTTAACAACCTCAAGGCACCCAAACCCCATGGCCTCATGTGAAAATGACCAACAGAAGAGCAGGAGGCCCCGGATGTCCTCTGACTCCTCCCGGTCTCCGCCCACAGACTTTATATTCTGTGGGAAACAGGCATGTATATATCAGCGCAGCCACTTTCAATAGAAAGTGACATCTACGGGGACCTCACCGGCATTTTCTATCAGCTCAACCGTGTTATTTAGAATCTGAGGCAGTAATGACCATCGTGAATGCCAGACTGCTGATGCAGGTCCCAGGGCTCGAGGTGGCTGATAATTAAAGTGTTGCTACCCTCTCCGTGTGGTGAGAACCCAGTGGTGGGAAGACGAAATTTCCAAGGGCAAAATAATTTGCAAGCAGAGCTAGCGGAACCAAGATTTTGCAGAAGCCAAGTGGAGGTTCAGGAGTTCTGTCCCTTTTCCTGGTGCCTCACACCACACTCTACACTCACTGACCCTTATGAGAAAATGCCAACCCACTCTTCACACCACCTGACACCTTGCATGACTCAAGTCACAAGATGGCCACTGCCACATATTAGCATATTGTGAAGTGTGGCCATAATGTGACACCTCAGTGGGTAGGGGATTGAGCATTCACCTGATAACCTGAAGGTTATCGCTGCTAGTATTTCACCTGGGGAACAGGTGTGTCTCCAGATGAGCAGCAATGTCCAGGAGAGCAGACCTAGGTCAGTGTGAGAGAAATAGCTCCCTGGTCTGGATTTAAAAGGTGCCGAGCCCCTAGGAGGGTGCTGCTCCTCGTGCTCTGAATTAAGGAAAGCGTCCACCATATGGAAACAAAAGCTGCCAGTGAGGACCCAGGTGGACTAGAACAAAGTTGACAGTGTTCAGAGCCCTGAAAGGCAGCTGGTCAAGGCAGAATTAGAACCCTAGGCTCTGCAAGCCAAGACTCAACTCCTGGTACACGCCCTTGATCACTCTGTGTCATCCCCACGAACTGGTGCAGTCTGTCTCAGTTGGGCCAGCACAGAGTGAGAAAAGAGCTTACCCCTGGGACCAGTGTGGCCGCATGAAACACAGAAAATCAGGGCAGGTGGATCATCAGGCCCTCCCCTCCAACAGATTTCTACTAATCATGGAAGGTTCTGAGTTTTGCTTTTACTAAGTAAGTAGTACTTTCTCCTTATGCTACCTCCAATATTCAAAGCTTACCCATCCTATTACTCTCTAAGCCAGGTTGCCCGTTAGACTAACCTAAACCCAGTTAATAGGCCTAATTATTTATATTCTCTAAATAACCTATTTCATTCACTCATTCATCCACTCAAATTACTGCCCATTTAGCATGAGACCTGCATTAGATATAAGAGTTAGAAATGCAAATAGGGTGTGGTCCATGCCCTCCAGGAGCTCACACACTATCTAGAACACACCCTGATAACAGAAACTTAAACTTATGGCACCCCTGGAGAGGGAAACATTGGAGTTCAGGGGGATATTTTGGAGGATGTCTAATTACACCAGGAAAGCAGATGCCTCCTCTGCCCAAGCATGATGCCAGCCCCCTGCACAAGACTCCACGTTACAGGAAGAGATTCAGGAAGCACTAACAAGAAAATCAATTTCCCTCAGTGAGGAAAGGGGACCAGAAGCCCAGCAGGTAATGAGTTCTACCAGTCCTGGCCTTGCATGATGGGAGGTTGACCTCATGGTAAAGCATATGAACTGGAGAGTCAGACAGACATAGGTTCTCATTGCAACTCAAGCACCCTGGGCTAACAATTCATCCTAGGCAAGCCTCAGGTTCACTCACCAGTAAGAGAGGTTAACAATCCATGTCCCACCCTTGCCATAGAGTAGCGGTTCTAAAGTGTGGACAGCAGTACCAAGATCACAAGGGAACTTATTAGATATGCAAATTTTCAGGCTCCATCCCCGACTTCTAGAGTGGGAAACACTGAGGATGGAATACAGCTGATTCTGACACTCTTTAAAGTTTGAAAAAAGACACGTGTATACATTTAAAGGACTGATGTTGATTACGCACTTTGCCAAGTACCAGGCTTATAGGAAGCCCACGTGCATGGCAATTGTGTCATGAGGTCCTAGGAAAGTGACATAGAAAAGGACATAAAGGGGTTGTTAATCTTTACCAGAGGTCCCAACCAAAGGGGAACATCAAGTGTTCCAGCAGCTTGCATTGGAAACCCCTGGGTGATTATCAAAAGGCAGATCCCTAGGCCACACTTCAGGCCCAGGAATATAAACTTTGAAGGGGAAGATCTGGGGTCCGCGCAGGCTCTTATAAAGGGATCTCTGAGGTAAGTGCTCTCCTACTGGTTTGGTGCGGGGTGGTGGGGGTGTTATTGTTTTTTATTTTGATTATTTACTTATTTATTTATTGCTTATGCCTGCATCTACCTCAGGATAGCTCCTTGAAAGAAGCCCCCTCTCCGGCTCTTTTCTCTGCCACTGTGGTACAGAGATTCCTCTTTCGCTCCTTCTCCTTTCCTCCCTCCACCTCTCTCTCTCGCTCTCTCCTCAACTTCTAATCTGGCTTCTTCATTGCTGCCCCCATCTCTAGCCTTCTTTTCTTTCTAGTCTGTTCTTCAAAATCACTTCCTGGGTGATATTTCTAAAATATAAATCTAAGCATTTCACTTCACACTTGAAATGAAGAGAAACAGGAAGCAACCTTCATTGCCCGCACCCCCCCCCCCAAAGAAGGATTTATGGCACAAAATTCCAAGTCCTTAGCCTGCCCCTATCAGACCTTCCCCAGGCTGACTCCAGGCTCCACTACACCCACTTCTCTTCAGGCATCATCGATCACCACCAGGGTCCAATTCCTACTCCACTATCAGGACTTGTTCTTCCCCAGAAACAAACGACCTTTTGCCTTTTCTCCAGAGGAGGAACCTCCTGTCCTTCCCCAAATTCCTCCATCACTGATTCGACCATGGAAGTGTTTACTGTTATGTTTGCTAAACCAACAGCTCCAAGAAGGAAAAGACTCATTTATATAGAGTCTACTACACCTTGAAAAATCTCACCAAAACAAGCATGGAGGAGTTTAGCAAGGCAGTAGTGGCCCTCCTCACTGCCCTCCACTTAACCAACAGGCTGGGGGAACCCCTTCTTCCCCCACCCTCTCTAAAATACACAAGGATGTCAAAGTGAATCTAGACAGCTGCAACCATTGTCAACGGGACTGGGATGGTGGTTGGTCAAGTAGCTGATACTGGCATGCCAAAGCTCCTAGGGACATGTGGACCTGACACTGAGTAATTACTCAGGATTACACTCCCTGCCTGCCTGCATAGGCCCACACAGGTATGGTGCATGGCAGCCCTGGGCTCACGGAACCGAACTGATAGAAAAGATGGAAGCCAAAGTGTGAGTGGAGCAGCTGTGCGTCTTTCCATTCGCCACAGTGAGTAGAGCAGGGGAACTAACCTTCCATCTTTTACCCTCTGTCATTACTACACACTTTTACATATTTGGTATCTACATTTCACAAACCTCAGCTCAGTGGGTGGTTTGGATCACTGACAGCACGATTAAAAGTTGTGCCAACATTGTACACCACAGTATTGCAGGAAAAGCTTTCAATTCTAGAGACAAATACCAGAGGTCTCTTTGAAACTTAACTCTGGCTTCGATTAGCAGTGTGACTTTAGGCAAGTCACTCAGAATCTTGGGCCTCAGTTCCCTCAGCTGCATAGAGTGGAGTCACTACTCCACGTTGGACCAAAATCAGAGTTGCCATGAGGATCATCTGACATAAGAGAAAGGAACATGCTTGGTAAATAGAACTCATTTTTCGATGACCATTGCGCCCCATTTAAAAATCTTATCCCACGTAGTTAGGCATGTGTCTAGATACCTTGCCCTTTTCCTCTTTTCTGAGAGTATTTGTGGACAGAACTACATCAAACTCCTCTTCAGCTTTTCCATCTTTTGGACTCTAGGCTCATGAGGTCACATCCATCCTTCTGAAATTGTTTTTTGATTGTGTAACATGCGATTGTCTCCTGTAATGCTTCTTGGCCAAAAATGGGCTTGAACTCCTTCTTTCCTCCCTCCTTCACTCAATTAGTTCTTTCTTGCTGATCAGCTTAATTCACTCACACGTTCTCTTCATCAAAACACTTCTCGATCTCAAGGCTTCTTGGGGGTGCAAGGGAAACGGTGAGTGTGAAGATGGGAGAGAGACCCCAGTGAGGACACGTGTGGGTCTCTACAACACTTCCATAAATCCTGCCAACTAGCAAAGACACAAGGAAGGGTTGTTTTGTTCTAAGCACAAACATGCCACTTGGTCATTCTGCCCCTTCCCTGGACTTCCTGCCTCCCTTCCCCATGTCAGATCTGATGCCACAGGAGGACAGGAAAGTCATGGCTAGTCACAATTCTGCCACAATTCTCTCCTCGCTGCTACTCCCTGCTGATGACATTAGCTGGAAGACTGCCAGAGCTCAGAGAGAAAAACTCACCAAAATGATCATAAAGCCATTTAGGAAGATATGAGCATGATCAACACACTAAATAATAATTACTCACATTTGTATTCCCTGCCAATCTTCATATGCAGGGTTTAAATGTAACCTGCTCCAAATGAATCACCTGGTTTTAAATGCCTGAGAGTTACAGTCCTATGATTCTGACAAAGTAACCCACATATCTCATACCACAGGCTTATAACAGACATTGCTGTGAATTGAAACCCCAAGAACAAAGCCAGTTGGAATTTTTAAACATTTACTCCAAACTTTTCATTATGCATTATATTCTTCTCAAATATTTCATCATGCCTTTTTCCTCTCTCTGGTTTAAATCTCAATCACTAAAAGGAATGATTCGAAGGCAATAATGTAGAAACAAAAGGGGAGATTAAATACAAATTAAGCTTTCATTTGTACTGTTTTTCCAGACTGAATTAAAGTGATTGAGCTAACTTTGGTGTAAAGTAAATTTTACAGCTGTTGGAAATGATAGAATGTAAATTGGATTATACTATTTAAATATTTCACAAATAATTGAAATGGCATTCTTATAAGTTATGTTCAAATATTCACGTTCAAACATAGTAGATCATGCTGACTGGCTCTAGATATATATCTCTCCTTCTGCTTGATATTTCTTCCATTACCAAAATGAAACTCAAAAAAAAAAAAAAATCACACAAAGATAGGTCAGGGGGTACCAGTTAAGACGGGAATGAAAAGGCATGATGGTATAATTTACCCTAGTCAAATTAATTCATTCTAACAGATACTTACTGATTACAGAACACTGAGCAAGCTCCCAGATACAATGAGGAAGTAACCAGTCTTGCCCTGAAAGTGCTTACCATCTCCCAGAAGAAAGGAAAACAAGCCAAATCAAACTATGCTACTTAAAGCAGAATAATGCAAATGCATAACATACAGGAAGTGCAGGGAGAGGCTAAAGAGGGTGGGTTGGAAGAGACTTTATGAAAAAGGTATTTAAGCTAGGTTTTGAAGGATAGAATTTCTACTAGGTAAACACTGTTAGAAGCATGTATAAAAGGCAGGAGAGGAATAAATAGCCCCAATTCATGGGAATAAGAAAACATGGGACATGTCTGGAGAACAGAGAATAGAACAAATCAAAAGGAGCTAGGATGCCTAGAAAAGTAGTGAGAAATTTTCTCAGTCATTCACCAACGTTTATTGATTATCCGTGTTCCCTTAAGCTCTATGGGGGGATATAAAGAAAAATAAAGATCACTTCCCTCGAGGAATTTGCATTTTAGTAGATAAAGCTTGTAAATAAATATCAAGTAGAAAGTAAAAAGTATCATACCGAGGTAACAGATACGGTGTTTTGTCAATTTAGTGCAGGGAAAGGTCACTACTAAGCAATGAAGAGGAGAAGAGCCTTGAAGGATGAACAAGCGAGGATAAACACATTCATCCATGCATTCGTTCTTTCACTAAAAATATCATTTATATTTACTTCCCTCCTATCTTGGATATCGAGCAAAATAATGGAAAAAAAGATGAACAAGACACAGTCTCCACCTCAAGGAACTCAGATTGACCGCCACAAAGGATTAAGGGTGAATAAGAGAATACTGGAAAGATAGGCTACCGTCAAACCCAGACAGCCTAGGATTTCAGAGCACAAACAGCTCTATATTATATAAGGCTTGTGAAACCACTGAAGGTGCCTGGCAGCAGCTTTCAGAAAACTGGTCTTAGTTTGACTCCCCCCCAAAGCAGAGCCTGAGATGAGCACACAGATGCAGGGAGTTTTTTTGGGAGATGATCCCAGAGAACAGGAGAGGGAGAGGGGAGAAGGAAATTCCAACGTTGGCATGCATTATCAAGGTCACTGCTCTTGGCACTGGGGCATGACTTCTTCTCCAGCATGCCCAAGAAGCATATTAGAGGTGAAGGACAGGAGGCAGGGTGGTTACTTTGAGCTTTAGTTCCCCCCTGACTGAGGGGTGCCCCTGTGGGGGCCACTGGCTCCCTTACACTTCAGGCTGAACTTAGCTTAGGCACAGACTCTCAGAGCTCCAGGGAAGGTCCCTGCGCAGAAAGCCTCAGAGAATAACGTGAGGTGAGACACTGTCAGCAAGAGTCTGAGCGCACATGAAACTGTGCACCGTGGCCATGGCTGAAACCACCGGTGGCCTGAGGAGTTGGGACGGGGGCCCCAAAAGTGTCTGCTAGAATCAGGCAGCAGCCAGCATGCAGGGGAGGGGAGGAGGGAAAGAGCCAGGAAAAATAGTTATTGTCTAGCCTGGAAAAGAGAAAGATAATGGGGAGCTGAATAAAGGTGGCAGGACTGGTGAAAAGGGATGGACGCTGAAATCATCATGAAGGATTAAGCAACTGATGAACTGTGTGGAGCCAGGGAGATACATCATAGATAAATGAGGCTCTAAACCTCCATGAGTGAGAACAAGATGGCACCATGGACAGGAGCTAAGTGAATGAGCAAAGAGCAGCTAAGGGAAGACGATGCCCAGGAGGAAGGTGGGAATATAGGACTAGAGTTTTGGAGAGAGGGAACTGGAAATTATCATCAAAGAGCTATATTCACAGTTTTGCTGAAAAGACTGTATAAGAAAGAGGAGGGGGGCAGAAAACTTCAAAACTAAAGAAACCTCTATATTTAATGAATGGGAAGGGAAGACAGGTGATGAGACAGAAAAGGAGAGATCACAGCGTCAACATGAGCAGAAAACAGAATTTCAGGAATGAGAGACTGGTCAACAGGGTGGAATGGTGCAGAGAGGATGAAATTATAAAGGCCTAGAAGCGCCTACTCAGTATCGTGACTGAGAAGTCACAGGAGGGCTTCCCAGGACACAGCTGAGTAGAGAGGCAGGCTAGCTCCAGGATCTGGTTGACGAAGGTTTAAGGAATAAGGGAGACAGAGTCAGTTCTTTTCAATGGGAGCTCTTCATCTAAATCACACAATGTGCTTTCTGTGACTGCGCTCTCAATTCTCCCAAGGGTGGTACCTAACGGGTACCTTTCTAAAAACACAGAAGTTACCATCAGGGCCTCAGCACAGCAGTCGGCAAGCTTTTCCTATGAAGAGCCACACACGGCCTCTTGCAACTACTCAGCTCTGCACCAAAGCAGCCATCAACAATACCACAATATTCTGTGCCAGTAACATTTTATTTATGGACACTGACATTTGGATTTCTCATATTTTTCATGTGTCAAGATTTATTCTTTTTAAAAATGCTTTCAGCTTTCAAAAATGGAAAAACAATTCTTAGCCCATGAGCTCTACAAAAACAAACACTGGGGCCACATTTGGACTTCAGGTGATAGGGTACCCCTACCTTATGACCTTAGAGCTTAGTTATCACCTGCAGGTGACAGATGCTGATAGACACCTCAAACGAAGAAGAGAGAAGACAATAACATGAGAGAGAGAGTTAGGATCAAGAATTTGTTTTTGTTTGGGGTGCCTGGGTAGCTCAGTCGGTTAAGCGACTGCCTTCTGCTTGGGTCATGATCCCAGGGTCCTGGGATCGAGCCCCATGTCAGGCTCCCTGCTCAGCAGGAAGCCTGCTTCTCCCTCTTCCACTCCCCCTGCTTGTGTTCCCTCTCTCGCTGTGTCTCTCTCTGCCCAACAAATAAATAAAATCTTAAAAAAAAAAATTTGTTTTTGTTTTTGTGTGGGTGTTGTTTTTGTTTATTTATTTATTTTTGGGGGGGAGAGGGAGAGAGAATCTCTGGGCATGGACCCTGATGCGGGGCTCAATCCCATGACCCCAAGATCATGACCTGAGCTGAAATCGAGTCAGACACTTAACCAACTGAGCTACCCAGGTGCCCCTTGCATCTGTTTTTAAAGAGTAGGAAAAACACATGCACCATGACAGGCTAGGAGGAAATTACCTTTGGAGAGGGAAAGTTGAAGATACATAAAAAAATGGAAGGAACTGTCAGATCCACATCCTAGATGAGGGAGAAGGGCACAGGATGAAGGAGTGAGCTGGGCAAAGGAGAGGCAAACAGTGTCCTCTGAGAGGGAAAGTGAGGCGGGAAAGGCTGGAAGCAGATTACTGAGGACCTAGAATGCCAACCCAAAGAGTTCACACTTCATTAGGTGAGCAATGAGGAGCTACTGAAGGTGTTTAGGCCAAGGAGTACAGCCCGGGAATCACTAATACACTGGGTCTCCCCACCGCAGACTGAATAAATAAGCCAACATTCTGTATACACATTTACATAATGGTGGTATGAGCAGAATAGAAGCTGAAAATATGTGATAACAGACTCTCTTGCTCAAAAACCTGCTCCACCAGTGCATTCTGGGAAGGAAAGATAAGATAAGCTGACATACTCAACGGATAGCTAGTTCAATATATCCATATATAAATGTGCTCTTACCCTCAAGAATTTGAAAATTGGCTATAGCGAGAGCCCATGACCTGGGATTACAGCAGCTTGGGATTGCGAGTGGGGTGGAGTATGGTAACCAGGGCCAGGTTCCACCCCCAACTTCATTATTCACCATCTGAGAGATGTTAGCACAAATGAACATCTCTGGGCCTCAGCTCCCTTGG
This sequence comes from Mirounga angustirostris, assembly GCF_029215605.1. NCBI lineage: Eukaryota > Metazoa > Chordata > Mammalia > Carnivora > Phocidae > Mirounga > Mirounga angustirostris. The sequence goes on along the minus strand of NW_026991714.1, from coordinate 104,680,055 downwards.
GGTCAAATGGGAATGGGAATACTGTTCCATGTATCCCAGAGCTTTGTAACAAGGATCAAAAGAGCTAGTAGACATTAAAACATTTTAAATCTGTAACCATCTACACAGATAGAATACCGTAGCTGAAAAAAAAAAAAAAAAGGGAGGGGTTTCCATGAGGTCACCTGTCCGAATCACTTCTCCAGACCCTCCCCTTATTACATATCTGAATGTTTCTCCCATTGGGCAGTAGTAAATGACTTCACTGAAACTCAAACAGCATCCTACTTGACTGACCTACAACTTCCATCCTTTGAGGGTGCTCTCTTTCTTGACAGATTGTGGAGAACCAGATACTTTTGTAGAGTTGTGGTCCTAGGGTAATCAAGCCATTTACACAGGACACTACCGTGTGGATTTAGGAGCCCAGTGAGGATGTCCTGGAGAAGGTGGCATATCAGGTGGGCCTTGAAGGCCAGCTGGGATGGAAGACCCAAAGAGGAGGCAAGGTTTTCTGAGCAGCGGTGCAGGTCAAACTGTACACGACTGCTTCATTTAGGCTGAGTGTCTGGATGCACTGGGAGCAAAAGCCAAAAAGCTACCAGGAGAGGCTCAGAAATACCCAGCCAATAAAATTAACACGTCAGGAAACAACAGATGTTGGCGGGGATGTGGAGAAAGGTGAACCCTCCTACACTGTTGGTGGGAATGCAAGCTGGTGCAGCCACTCTGGAAAACAGTATGGAGATTCCTCAAAAAGTTGAAAATAGAGCTACCATACAACCCAGCAATTGCACTACTGGGTATTTACCCCAAAGATACAAATGTAGGGATCCGAAGGGGTACGTGTACCCCAATGTTTATAGCAGCAATGTCCACAATAGCCAAACTGTGGAAAGAGCCAAGATGTCCATCAACAAATGAACATCAACAAATAGCCAACATCAGAGTCTAAGATGAAAAATGAAAATACTTATCTTCTTTGTACAATTCAAATTCTGGTTCTGTTTTCACAGCTGAAATACAGGAGATATAACCCTTTAATATGAACAATAATCATTTTATATAAAATGGAATATTATGCAGCCATCAAAAGGAATGAAATCTTGCCATTTGCAACAATGTGGATGGAACTGGAGGGTGTTATGCTGATGCGAAATAAGTCAATCAGAGAAAGACATGTATCATATGATCTCACTGATATGAGGAATTCTTAATCTCAGGAAACAAACTGAGGGTTGCTGGAGTGGTGGGGAGGGTAGGAAGGATGGGGTGGCTGGGCGATAGACATTGGGGAGGGTATATGCTATGGTGAGCGCTGTGAATTGTGTAAGACTGTTGAATCACAGACCTGTACCTCTGAAACAAACAATACATTATATGTTAAAAAAAAGAAGATAGTAGGAAGGGAAAAATGAAGGGGGAGAAATCAGAGGGGGAGACGAACCATGGACTCTGAGAAACAAACTGAGGGTTCTAGAGGGGAGAGGGTGGGGGGATGGGTTAGCCTGGTGGTGGGTATTAAAGAAGGCACATTCTGCATGGAGCACTGGGTGTTATACGCAAACAATGAATCATGGAACACTACATCTAAAACTAATGATGTAATGTATGGGGATTAACATAACAATAAAAAAAAATACCCAGCCAACATCAGAGTCTAAGATGAAAAATGAAAATACTTCTTATCTTCTTTGTACAATTCAAATTCTGGTTCTGTTTTCACAGCTGAAATACAGGAGATATAACCCTTTAATATGAACAATAATCATCGTTACCAAGAGCCACCTATGTTGGTGAAGAATGAGCATAACACCAAGGATTAACGTTCACATTTACTGTTTACTAAAAACTCCTACTTCTCTTAACACTTTGATCTATAAGATAGTCGTGTCAGATAGATAAGGAAAGAAAAATTTTCCCCGTTGCATTAAAAAAAAGGAACCTGGGGCCCAGAGAGGTTAAGTGACTAATGTGAGGACACACATCTAGTAAGTGATATGGGAGGGCGGGGGAGGGAAACTGGGTTGCGTGCCTCAGAGCCCAAACTTGTTTATCCAGATCCATGACAGGTCTTCCCTGCTATCCAAGAGTGGAGCATTCCTATGAAAACTTTCATAAGCCAAAACGGTGTGACACAATTACCATTAATTTATATGGAAAGATTTTTGAGCATTCCCAGACCCAAAAAACCACCTCTCTTTGGTTGGTTGTCCTGATACCTTAGGACACGTCTTGCTAACGGATGCTCATGATACATCAAGACAAAGCACAGATGCTCACAATACAGTTCAAAGCCAGTGTGGCTCGACACGGAGCTGCTGAGTGCCGTCTGGGGGCAGGAGCGTGGCTGTACCTCTCTGGCTCCCAAGGTGTGTCCTGCTTCTACTGGCCCACTGCGGAGCAACTGCTGAATGGTGTTTTTACATCTTGCCTTTCCATCAAAGTGAAAATCCTCTTTAGATTTCTTTCGGCTCGAGGAAACAGATAGCAACGAAGGTCTTTCATACAAGCGTAGTGGCGTAACACGCAGTTTTGAAAAGCAGGGGTTACCTGTAAATCTCTTGGAGGAACAATGGCCATGACTTCATCTTTAGGTTGGCAATGACCTCTGACCAAAAGGGACGGTCACTGAGTTTTCACACTGACAAAAGGAAAATAGTGGGACAGAGCAAAATCGTTAAGTCGGAGGTGAGCAAACTACAGTCCACGGGCCAAATCCAGCCCACCATCTGTTTCTGTATAGCCTACAAGCTAAGAATGGTTTTTATATTTTTACCTGCTGGGAGGAAGGCAAAACAATAATGACACGGGAAATTATGCGGAATTCAAATTTCAGTGTCCATACGGACACTGAACAAAGACACACCCACTCACTTACGCACAGACCACAGCTGTTTCTGGGCTGTAATGACAGAGCTGAGCAGTTACCGCAGTGTCTGCGTGGCCTGCAAAGCCAAAAATCTCTACCACGACGGTATGGATCTTTACAGAAGAAGTTTGCCGACGGCTGTCCTAAGTCAAAGGTCTGCATCGACAGTAAGGATAAAACACGGTAACTAGAGAGGGGATTGCAGGAGACGATAGGACCAGAAGTTCCGAATTCCCAGATATTCCCTATCTCACTTGTGAAAACACAATTTCGAGGGAGAAATTCTCAAACTGCTGATACCTCCCCACTGGGTGTTGTGGGGGTTCATGTGACAGTTTCACGACTAGGACGGCTTCTGACAGTCCCTTTGATTTCTCTTCCCCAGCCCCCCACCATCACGCTCACATGGATTGAGCCTCATTGCTACTAGAAATGAAGATGCTCTGGTGTCAGCTCTAAAATCAGTATCTCACTTCCTCAGACAAGTGGATATTTATTGACAGGGTGTGGGATGGAGAAAGAAAGGAGAGAGACTGCCCGTCCGGAAGGCAGTAACCTTGGTGGAGATGCAATGTCGCCAGGCCTAAACCATCATTCTCACAGATGTACAGCATATTATTTAAAGGGAAACAAATATCAGCCACTGAATGTCATGGCAAGGACACATCTCCTGCCTCTTAACTAAACTTATCAGAGCTGCAGTTTAATATGGTTCCTTTTTCCTCCTCCCCTCAAATTCATCTTCCAGGGCAGCTCTCGACGCCACCAGCAAAGAGCCAAGACGAAGATTTAGTGACGTGAGCTTCAAACAGATCTAGATTTATTGACACGTGGGGCTGGCTTGCTTTCTTGGGAGCTGCACTACACAGGATTGATTTTAACTGCTCCCTAATGTTCAGCGCTGCTTTGCAAATACCCAAATGTCTGACTGCTGCCCGGTTTCACAGGGGAGGTCAGTTTTCACCAGGAGCAGGACCCTCACTGGTGGCTGACCGTTCTGTTTTTTCCTAAGAGGGTAGAACCTCGGGCGCCTGGGTGGCTCCGTTGGTTAAGCGACTGCCTTCGGCTCAGGTCATGATCCCGGAGTCCCGGGATCGAGTCCCGCGTCGGGCTCCCTGCTCGGCGGGGAGTCTGCTTCTCCCTCTGACCCTCCTCCCTCTCATGCTCTCTGTCTCTCACTCTCTCTCTCGCAAATAAATAAAATCTTAAAAAAAAAAAAAAAAAAAAGAGGGCAGAACCTCAGCAAACCTGCTGCCAGAACCCCTTCCCTCGGCCACATCCCTGAAGCTACCCCCGCCTCTCTCTGAAATCAGTAAAGAATCAGCAGAAGCAGCAAGCAATCTCAGTGGCTACAAAAGCTTTGCATCTTGTTGTTTTAAATCTCCCTACATGCCTACTGACACTTTGGAGTCTGAAGCTAGAGGCAGCCAGCTGCAAGCCAAGCCAGTCCCCTTCCAAACTGGCTGTGTGTTTTCTGAGTCTTGGGCCACGGCATCCACGAGCTCCGCCCACCTGCCACTAACACATTCTGTGAGCTCACTCGCTGTGCCACGATTCTGTGCTGCACGGAGCAGAGACGGCTGGCCGTACCACAGAGGGCTGCTGGCTGCTGGCTGCGACAAAGCCAGGTATCCGTCTGCAGTCCTTCCCTGCTGGCCTTCTGCTGCCCAGGCCATGTTCGCACCAGGACACGGCGTAAACACAAGAATGAATGCTGCGTGGGAGCTTGCAAGCACAGGGAAGGAGGGGGGCAAAAAAAAAAAACAAAAACGAAAAGGAGGAGAGAAGAAATAAAAATCTCTGTCAATCCTCTCCTAACACTAGACTGAAGAACAAATTTGCCGAGCTCCGTTAAAAGATTAACTGCTAAATGAAAAAGAGCTACTAAATGTAAATTTAAAAGTCCAAAAACACCCAAGAGGCATAACTATAATTATTGCTGAGGGAAGCTCTTTAAGACTAAAAATACATTTCCATTAACAATCAAAATTAGTTTTCATTGCTTTTTTTTTTTTCTCAAGCTTTCAGTGAATAACCTTTGATGGTAGTACATGATAATGATTCATTAGAAAAAGTGGATTTGTATTTCAGAAGTATGCACCAAAAAAAAAAAAAGAAATTAGCCAAGAGACTGTTCCTCCATATAAGTCAAATGGCAGAAGAAGGGAACATTTTTAGAATGAATAATGGCTCCCTATAAAAGCTAACCCAGATAGCGGTACCCACTTTGAAAATCCTTGGCTAAGAGAGCTGATGAACACATTTTTCCCAAACTTTCAATGACTTAGAAGAACTGGTAGTGTAGTAGAACATCTTTTTCTTTAAGCCCCAGCTAAGAAGGGATAAGCAAAAGGCATCATGTTGCCTCAAAATTTCCACAGCACTAAATCATCGTTAAAGGCAAATCTAAAATGACACGTGTAAAAAACAGGTGATTCATAATTTTTTTTCATATTTCTATTGAGATCTATTTACAGAGAGAAATGCACAGACCTCAAATGTACAATTAAATCAGTCTTGACAAAACCACGTGCCCATGTTTAACTACCTCAGTCATGACCTAGAACATTTCTAATTTCCACCATCTCACCAAATTATCTCCTGCTCCCCAAGAAGCAACTACTGCTCAGATTACCCCAGATTAGTTCTAGAATGACATATAAATGGAACCAGAGAGTATTTATTAGTGCATGTCTTACTTTGCTCAGCTTAGTATTTTTGAGATTTAATTTTGATATTTTTTTTCTTAAAACTTAGCTACATGAAAGTTTCAGAGGCCAAGTGATTGGGGGCGTAATTTGACAAGCAACAGCATTTTCAGAAAGAGGGAAAAGGCAAAAACAAAACAAAACGAAACAAAACAGGGTTTTCCTAGAAGTGTGTTAAGCAACAGGACAAATTGGAGATTTTTCTTTGAATGTCGTAAATCATCCTGAAAGGCCCTGGAAATCCTGCAATCATCTCTAATTCACTCACCTATCCCAGGGAGGTGTGATGTAATGGTGAAGTGTACATAATTCATAAGTCTAAATCTAATTATGATGAGTGGTCTAGAAATCTGATTAAAAATCATTAGTTCTGCTAAAGAGCCTCAAAACAAAAATGAATATAAAGGATAAACTGCTCTGCTAGATGGATTATTCTTTGAAACGCTGAAGCAAGATGATAAAAGTAAATTATTTTGGGGGCGGAGCAAGATGGCAGAGGACTAGGAGACCTGGATTTTGTCTCCTCTCAGGAATTCAGCTGGATAGGGATCAAACCATTCTGAACACCTACGAACTCAACAGGAGATCGAAGAAAAGAATAGCAACAACTCTCTGAACAGAAAAGCGACCACTTTCTGGAAGGTAGGACGTGCAGAGAAGTGAATCCGAGGCAATATTCGGGAGGATAGATAGCGGGGGAGGGGCCTCCGTCGGCCACTTCTGGCAAGTGATAGAGCAGCAGAGCACAAAATCGGAACTTTTAGAAGTCGGCTCCACTGAAGGACGTCACTCTAGTGGCTAAGCGGGGGGTGGAACCCTCGTGGGACAGTGTGGTCTCAGGACCCTCGGGGTCACAGAAAGACCGGGGGTGCCTGAGTGTGGCAGAGCTCCCAGGTATCGGAGCAGGGAAGCCGGCTGCAGAGACAGAGCCCAGGCATGGGCTTTCAGCTCGGGGTTGCCATAAACCGTGATCCACGGCACAGTCGGGCCACTGCTCCTCCAGCAGGGACCCAACAAGCGGCAGATCCGGGGAGACTCCCCTTCCTCACCCGGGAGGAGAGGCATGGGAGTGCGCCGCAGGGATCTGCTGGGTGTGGAGACTCCACATGGGGTCGGGTGCCAGAGATAGAAACGCGCGGTCACAGGCCGGGTGAGCACGGAGTGTGGCCAGAGACCGGGGAGACGGGAGTGACTGACGGCTTTTCTCTTGGGGCGCACTGAGAAGCGGGGCCCCGAGTTCTCGGCTCCTCCGGGGTGGAGATTGGGAGGCCGCCATTTTCACTCTCTGCCTCCAAAGCTGTAAGGAAAGCTTGCAGGGAACAAAAGCTCCGGAGAGCAAACCCAAGCAGATTACTTAGCCCAGACTGGTCAAGGGCGGGGCAATTCCGCCTCCGGCAAAGACATTTGGAAACCACGGCAACAGGCCCCTCCCCCAGAACATCAGCGAGAACAGCCAGCCAAGACCAAGTTTACCGATCAATGAGAACGGCAGAACTCCAGCGCTAGGGGAATAATGCACATAGAATTCATGGCTTTTTTACCATGATTCTTTAGTCTTTCAAAGTTAAATTTTTTTTTAACTGTCTTTTTTTTGTTGTTTTTGAATTTTTCTTTTTCCGTTTTTCAACCAACATCTTATCAATCCCTTTTTTAAAAAACATTTTTATTTTTCATTTTTAGAGTCATATTCTATCCCTTCACAGTAGTTACCTGTATTTTTGGCATATATATATATATAAGTTGTTCTCTCTTTAAAATTTTGAGATAGTTTCTTCTAGCAGATCAAAATATACCCTAAATCTCTAGTGTATGGTTTTTTCCTACTCCCCTGCCTGATCACATTCTCTCCATTTTTTTTCTTTTTCTTTTTTTTAATCCTCTTCTTTCTTTTTTCAAACAACTTCTTATCAATTCCTTTTATAAAATTTTTTATAATTTCCATCTTTACAGTCATATTCCATCCCTTCATCATATCAACCCTTATTTTTGTACATATATAAGTTTTTCTTTCTTTAAAATTTTGGGAGGCACTTTCTTCTAACAGACCAAAATACACCCAAAATCTAGTCTGTGGCACTGATCTATGCACCAGCCTGATCATATTTGATCACATTCTGTTTCTTTTGTTTTGTTTTGTTCTGTTTTTGTTTTTATCTTTTTCTTTTTCTTTTTTTTTTTTCTTTTTTCTTTCTTTCCCTTTCTTTTCCCACTGCTTCAGGTCTTCTCTGATTTGTTTAGAGTATATTTTCTGGGAACATTGTTACCCTGTTAGCATTTTGTTCTCTCATTAATCTATTCTCCTCTGCACAAAATGACAAGACAGAAAAAATCACCTCAACAAAAAGAACAAGAGGTAGTACCGACTGCCAGGGACCTACTCAATATGGACATTAGTACGATGTCAGATCTAGAGTTCAGAATCATCACTTTAAAGATACTAGCTGGGCTTGAAAAAAGCATGGAAGTTATTAGAGAAACCCTTTCTGGAGAAATAAAAGAAGTAAAATCTAACCAAGTCGAAATCAAAAAGGCTATTAATGAGGTGCAATCAAATATGGGGGCACTAACTGCTAGGATAAATGAGGCAGAAGAGAGAATCAGTGATATAGAAGACCAAATGATGGAAAATAAAGAAGCTGAGAAAAAGAGTGATAAACAACTACTGGATCACGAGGGGAGAATTCGAGAGATAAGCGATACCATAAGACGAAACAACATTAGAATAACTGGGATCCCAGAAGAAGAAAGAGAGAAAGGGGCAGAAGGTATAATGGAGCAAATTATAGCAGAGAACTTCCCTAATTTGGGGAAAGAAACAGGCATGAAAATCCAGGAAGCACAGAGAACCCCTCTCAAAATCAATAAAAATAGGTCAACACCCCGACATCTAATAGTAAAACTTACGAGTCTCATAGACAAAGAGAAAATCCTGAAAGCAGCTCGGGAGAAGAGATATGTAACCTACAATGGTAGAAACATTAGATTGGCAACAGACCTATCCACAGAGACCTGGCAGGCCAGAAAGGACTGGCAGGATATATTCAGAGCACTAAATGAGAAAAATATGCAGCCAAGAATACTATATCCAGCTAGGCTGTCATTGAAAATTGAAGGAGAGATAAAAAGCTTCCAGGACAAACAAAAACTAAAGGAATTTGCAAACACAAAACCAGCCCTACAGGAAATCTTGAAAGGGGTCCTCTAAGCAAAGAGAGAGCCTAAAAGCAACATAGACCAGAAAGGAACACAGACAATATATGGTAACAGTCACCTTACAGGCAATACAATGGCACTAAATTCCTATCTTTCAATAGTTACGCTGAATGTAAATGGGCTAAATGCCCCAATCAAAAGACACAGGCTATCAGCCTGGATTAAAAAACAAGACCCATCGATATGCTGTCTGCAAGAGACTCATTTTAGAACCAAAGACACCCCCAGATTGAAAGTGAGGGGGTGGCAAACCATTTACCATGCTAATGGACACCAAAAGAAAGCTGGGGTGGCAATCCTTATATCAGACAAATTAGATTTTAAACCAAACACTGTAATAAGAGATGAGGAAGGACACTATATCATACTTAAAGGATCTATCCAACAGGAGGATCTAACAATTGTAAATATCTATGCCCCTAACATGGGAGCAGCCAATTATATAAGGCAATTAATAACAAAACCAAAGAAACACATTGACAACAATACAATAATAGTGGGGGACTTTAACACCCCCCTCACTGAAATGGACAGATCGTCTAAGCAAAAGATCAACAAGGAAATAAAGACTTTAAATGACACACTGGACCAAATGGACTTCACAGACCTATTCAGAACATTCCAACCCAAAGCAACGGAATACACATTCTTCTCTAGTGCCCATGGAACATTCTCCAGAATAGATCACATCCTAGGTCATAAATCAGGTCTCAACCGGTACCAAAAGATTGGGATCATTCCCTACCTATTTTCAGACCACAATGCTTTGAAACTAGAACTCAATCACAAGAGGAAAGTCGGAAAGAACTCAAATACATGGAGGCTAAAGAGCATCCTACTGAAGAATGAATGGGTCAACCAGGAAATTAAAGAAGAATTAAAAAAATACATGGAAACCAATGAAAATGAAAACACAACTATTCAAAATCTTTGGGATGCAGCAAAGGCAGTCCTAAGAGGAAAGTATATAGCAATACAAGCCTTTCTCAAGAAACAAGAAAGGTCTCAAGTACACAACCTAACTCTACACCTAAAGGAGCTGGAGAAAGAACAGCAAATAAAGCTTAAACCCAGCAGGAGAAGAGAAATAATAAAGATCAGAGCAGAAATCAATGAAATAGAAACTAAAAGAACAGTAGAACAGATCAACGAAACTAGGAGCTGGTTCTTTGAAAGAATTAACAAGATTGATAAACCCCTGGCCAGACTTATCAAAAAGAAAAGAGAAATGACCCAAATCAACAAAATCATGAATGGAAGAGGAGAGATCACAACCAACACCAAAGAAATACAAACAATTATAAGAACATATTATGAACAACTCTATGCCAGCAAATTAGATAACCTGGAAGAGATGGATGCATTCCTAGAGATGTATCAACTACCAAAACTGAACCAGGATGAAATAGAAAACCTGAACAGACCTATAACCACTAAGGAAATTGAAGCAGTCATCAAAAATCTCCCAAAAAACAAAAGCCCAGGGCCAGATGGCTTCCCAGGGGAATTCTACCAAACATTTCAAGAAGAATTAATACCTATTCTCCTGAAACTGTTCCAAAAAATAGAAATGGAAGGAAAACTTCCAAACTCATTTTATGAGGCCAGCATTACCTTGATCCCAAAACCAGATAAAGACCCCATCAAAAAGGAGAATTACAGACCAATATCCCTGATGAACATGGATGCAAAAATTCTCACCAAAATACTAGCCAATAGGATCCAACAGTACATTAAAAGGATTATTCACCATGACCAAGTGGGATTTATCCCTGGGCTGCAAGGTTGGTTCAACATCCGCAAATCAATCAATGTGATACAATACATTAACAAAAGAAAGAACAAGAATCATATGATCCTCTCAATAGATGCAGAAAAAGCTTTTGACAAAGTACAGCATCCTTTCTTGATCAAAACTCTTCAGAGTATAGGCATAGAGAATACATACCTCAATATCATAAAAGCCATCTATGAAAAACCTACAGCGAATATCATTCTCAATGGGGAAAAACTGAGAGCTTTCCCCCTAAGGTCAGGAACACGGCAGGGATGTCCACTATCACCACTGCCATTCAACATAGTATTAGAAGTCCTAGCCAGAGCAATCAGACAACAAAAAGAAATAAAAGGCATCCAAATTGGCAAAGAAGAAGTCAAACTCTCACTCTTTCCAGATGATATGATACTTTATGTCGAAAACCCAAAGACTCCACCCCAAAACTGCTAGAACTCATACAGGAATTCAGTCAAGTGGCAGGATATAAAATCAATGCACAGAAGTCAGTGGCATTCCTATACACCAACAACAAGACAGGAGAAAGAGAAATTAAGGAGTCGATCCCATTTACAATTGCACCCAAAACCATAAGATACCTAGGAATAAATCTAACCAAAGAGAAAAAGGATCTGTACTCAGAAAACTATAAAATACTCATGAAAGAAATTGAGGAAGACACAAAGAAATGGAAAAACGTTCCATGCTCATGGACTGGAAGAACAAATATTGTGAAGATGTCAATGCTACCTAGAGCAATCTACACATTCAATGCAATCCCCATCAAAATACCATCCACTTTTTTCAAAGAAATGGAACAAATCATCCTAAAATTTGTATGGAACCAGAAAAGACCCCGCATAGCCAGAGGAATGTTGAAAAAGAAAAGCAAAGCTGGCGGCATCACAATTCCGGACTTCCAGCTCTATTACAAAGCTGTCATCATCAAGACAGTATGGTACTGGCACAAAAACAGACACATAGATCAATGGAACAGAATAGAGAGCCCAGAAATGGACCCTCAACTCTATGGTCAACTAATCTTCGACAAAGCAGGAAAGAATGTCCAATGGAAAAAAGACAGTGTCTTCAACAAATGGTGTTGGGAAAATTGGATAGCCACATGCAGAATGAAACTGGACCATTTCCTTACACCACACACAAAAATAGACTCCAAATGGTTGAAAGACCTCAATGTGAGACAGGAGTCCATCAAAATCCTAAAGGAGAACACAGGCAGCAACCTCTTGGACCTCAGCCGCGGCAACTTCTTCCTAGAAACATCGCCAAAGGCAAGGGAAGCAAGGGCAAAAATGAGCTATTGGGACTTCATCAAGATAAAAAGCTTTTGCAAAGCAAAGGAAACAGTCAACAAAACCAAAAGACAACCGACAGAATGGGAGAAGATATTTGCAAATGACATATCAGATAAAGGGCTAGTATCCAAAGTCTATAGAGAACTCATCAAACTCAACACCCAAAGAACAAAGAATCCAATCAAGAAATGGGCAGAACAGACATTTTTCCAAAGAAGACATCCAAATGGCCAACAGACACGTGAAAAAGTGCTCAGTATCGCTCAGCATCAGGGAAATCCAAATCAAAACCTCAATGAGATACCACCTCACACCAGTCAGAATGGCTAAAATTAACAAGTCAGGAAACGACAGATGTTGGCGGGGATGCGGAGAAAGGGGAACCTTCCTACACTGTTGGTGGGAATGCAAGCTGGCGCAGCCACTCTGGAAAACAGTATGGAGGTTCCTCAAAAAGTTGAAAATAGAGCTACCATATGATCCAGCAATTGCACTACTGGGTATTTACCCCAAAGATACAAAAGTAGGGATCTGAAAGGGTATGTGCACCCCGATGTTTATAGCAGCAATGTCCACAATAGCCAAACTGTGGAAAGAGCCAAGATGTCCATCGACAGATGAATGGATAAAAAGAAGTGGTATATATATACAATGGAATATTATGCAGCCATCAAAAGGAATGAGATCTTGCCATTTGCAATGACGTGGAGGGAACTGGAGGGTATTATGCTGAGCGAAGTAAGTCAAACAGAGACAGACATGTATCATATGACCTCACTGATATGAGGAATTCTTAATCTCAGGAAACAAACTGAGGGTTGCTGGAGTGGGGGGTGGGGTGGGAGGGATGGGGTGACTGGGTGATAGACACTGGGGAGGGTATGTGCTCTGGTAAGCGCTGTGAATTGTGCAAGACTGTTGAATCTCAGATCTGTACCTCTGAAACAAATAATGCAATATATGTTAAGAAAAAAAAAAGAAGAAGAAGGTAGCAGGAGGGGAAGAATGAAGCGGGCGGAAATCGGAGGGGTAGACGAACCATGAGAGACGATGGACTCTGAAAAACAAACTGAGGGTTCTAGAGGGGAGGGGGGTGGGAGGATGGGTTAGCCTGGTGATGGGTATTGAGGAGGGCACATTCTGCATGGAGCACTGGGTGTTATGCACAAACAGTGAATCATGGAACACTACATCTAAAACTAATGATGTAATGTATGGGGATTAACAGAACAATAAAAAAATTTTTTAAAAAATAGTAAATTATTTCAAAGAATCACTGCTAAACTGTAAAGTGTAAAATGTAAATGCTGAGTTGCTGGTACCAGGACAGAATGCATGGCCTACATTAAATGGTGGGGACAGATACACAGCCTTGCACCCAACAGATAAACAATATAGAAATGACAAGGGCAAGACTAATGTCTTTTCTAAGATATGGCCAAATAGTAGCTCATGAGTTAATTAAGGGGTAAAACTCATTGGAACCATGGACCCAGGGAGCCCAGAGTTCCTCTAAGGCTCCATCTCTCAAGAGGAGCTGGGATTCCCACCAGAGCATCAGGATGTCATAGAGCTGAGTCTTTCCCATGTCCTCAATGTTCAGAAAGCACATCCTGCTCTTGTTAGAGCCTTTTCACATCCGTTACAGCATCTCATCTCTGTAAACCTTTATTAGGTGGCATTATTAATATTTCCCTAATGTACACATAGTACTCTAGAATATCTGAAATTATGTCACTAACCTCATCTCATCAGATTCTCAACATAACCCTATAAAGTAGGCAGAGTCTTTGCCCCTCTTCAAAAATAAAGTCTTTTGCCAAGGTAACAAGGCTATTTGGTGGCAGACTTGGGGCTATAGAATGTCTTTGACTTTAATCCAGTGTCCACATTGCTACAATACCACACTCTAATTAAAGCCAAATGACAGACGAGAAGACTGAGGCAAAGTGAGGTTAATCCTGAAACGCTAGCTTATGGCAGAGCTGGAGACATTTTTTAAGATAACATATGGGAAAAAGAGATTTTCAGGACCAACTTTCAGACCTCAAGCCATCCTCCTCTTTCTTGGCTAGGGCATACCTTCTAAGTGTCCTTGCCCTGCTGAAGCAAAACTGAAGTCAGAGCTCCCACCTAAGAGTAACTAGGCCCTCCCAATATACCTACCTCACCCCCTACTCATTGGAGTTGTAATGACTAGCATTTAATAAGCAATTTCTCTGTCTAAAATGTATCCTAAGCATTTGCCAATGTTATTATTCTTTTAATCCTCACAACAATCTGATAGATAAGTACTAATATTATTCTAATTTACAGGTGACCAAATGGAAGTACAGAGAGGAAAATACCTTGAACCAGGCCACACAGAAGGAAGCTGTGCAGCTGGGATTTGAACCCAGGCAGTCTGGTTCCAAAAGCCACACTCTTCACCACGAGGCTGTAAGGAAAGTATTCATCTATGCAACACTGGATCATCCCCAAATTCTCAACTCCAAAAGGGGATGCGGGTCACAAGAATGCTGCTAAAATATAGATTCAGTATATATTTTTTATCTCAGAGAGTGGGCTTATATTTATATGTGCAAACAGATTAAATAAATCATGATTACAACAGTAAACATGTAAATTCTGATCAATAACTACTTGCCTTCCCCTCCCCCCAACGCTAACAGCTGCAATAAAGCTTTAACTGTAAAGCGATGCACAACCAGCCATAAAAGTATGTAAAATAAATGAGGATAACATAATGAGGGAATCCAACATTCATCTCATAAATATAACATAACGACCACAACTAAAATGTCAGAGAATCTAATAAATCAATATGGTAGGACAGAGCTATCTTTATGTTCAGAATACATAAAAAATATATTTACATGCAGGGTGTTCTCTTTCTTTCTTTCTTTCTTTTTTTTTATAAGCCAGGACCAAACAAAAAGAATTATAAGAAATTTAACCCTTCGTTCACCTAGATGCTCTGGTTTGACAATGATATTTCAACACTCCATTGGGTTGTCCCACATGGTTCCATGGTAAGAAATGGGCCCTCCTCTAAATCTGCACCAAAGGCCTTAGATACCAGGCTCGTATGCAAATGGCACTGGAAGGGAAGCAAGCAGGAAAACATCCTGAGGGTACTTTGAAAGGATCAGTTACAGGCCCTGGCTTAGAAAACTTCTGATCATGGTGATTTCTGGAACTTCCAGCTCATTTTATTAGCACCAACAAACCCTGGGAGGTTTAGTTATTTCCCTGTTAATGCACTAGCGATTGATGTGGATAAATCCCATAAATACTAATGAGGGTGACACAAGTAAATCTCCTCTGAATTAATGAGAAGAGAGTCTCCTGTACTGACCAACATGCCGCCTAATGGCTTGAAATGATGGATTTATAAATTCTTCTAGGTTCCCCCGTGGACTCAAGCTGCAGAAATAAATATCCTTACCCAGCCACCTCCTCCCATGGGCCCTGATCTAGGGAGCCTTATGGGAGGGGAAAAGGCCTAACTGGGAAAGGGACAAATGCTTCCTCCACCACCTTTTCCTTACTGAACCTGACAGGCCCCAAATTCAACATCTTAACTCGGGGGAGGATGAAATTAGGGAGGGAAATGAGAGTTAAGAGTCTTCTGTTAAAATAGCCTGAACCCAAGTCTAAAAATGCCAACTCCTCAGATATGAAAAACCAGTTAATGCTCATACATTAAACTGAGTTTAGTGTATGTGCGTGCGTTTCAACCCTGCGTTTCAGGTACCTATTGCTACATGACAAACAGTCGATTTAAACAACAACCATTTAGTTTGCCCATAATTCTGTGGGTTAGTAGGGGCTCCCCTGGGAAGTTCTTCCACTGATCTCACTCAAAGTCCTTCATGTGTTTGCTGTCAGATGGTGGCAGGAGATGAAATGTCCAGGATGACTTTACTCACGTGTCAGGAGCCTGGGCCAATGACTGGGGGCTATGACATCTCTCTCTCTCTCTACATGGCTAGCTTGAGCTTCTTTACCGAGCAGGTGAATTCTGTGAGCAAGCATTCCAAGAAGACCAGCCCCAACAAGCAAGCACTTCATAAGTCTCTGCTTGTATCCCACATGTGGTAATATTGCAGTGGCCAAGTCCGGAGTCACTGTGGATGGCAATTACACTGAAGTGTGAATACTGAGAGTTGTGGGTTGTTTGGGGTCACCAAAGTAATAGTTCACCACAACTAGCCCAGGTCCCCCCCACACACACACCGAGGGGAAAAAGACTGGTGCCGTTATAACAACAAGCCCTATTACTGGTTTTTGTTGTTGTTGTTGTTGTTCCTTTTCTAGTCTTTAACTTTAATATTCAATGACCTCATATTCCGATTATTGCTTCAGTGATGGCAATTTGGGTTCCATGTGAAAGTTGGGCAAAGCATGGCAAGAAAGAAAGAAGCACTCCACAATTGATAGACAAATAAAGATCAAATTCCCATTTTAACAAAAACCGGACACAGCCACTGATAACACAGGGAACTTGCCACCAGTTCCCCTCTGGCCCTTGACTCCCTTAGCACAAGAACCCCATACAGCACTCATTCTGCCTGTTATTCACACTTAAAAGACTGTCTGCACCCTCTTAAAAGACCAACACTATACCTTTTTTCACTCAAGTAGGTAAAGACTTAAGGGCCCCCATAAATCTTGCTCCAACAATTCTCCCGAGGATATCCTATTAATACAACCCTCCTTCACTGCAATAACCCCATGGGCTTGGTTAATATTTGCCCATTCCAGTCCACCTGTTGGGATTCATCAGCAATAAATAATTTGTATGGCATTTTCAATTTTATCAAAGCACTTCCCATGTGATGCTCGGAATAGCTCTCTGAGGTAGGTGAGACAAAGATTTATTATCTTCATTGGACCAAAATAAAAACAAAGCCTGTATACATTAGTATGTAGTGCTAGTTTTTGTAGTGTTTTATAGTTAGCAAATGTTCCCTTATACATTATTTGTATCAGGATTCCTTAAAGCCATCCTGAGAGGTAGATGGTAATAGCCCTACTAATAGAGGGGATAGAGAAGTTAAACACTTGCCCCCAAACCCCACAGTGACTAAGTAGCAGGCCCAAGTCAGGTCACTCAATCCAATTTCCTTTCCAGCCTGTAACAGGAAGGGTAAGTGATCTATGGCCAAAGAGCCTATGGGAGAATTAAAATTAGAACCTCTATGTCCTGATGGGCATCCCCCTGCCCAAACTCATGCTGATTCTTACACCTCAGTTAGAATCTGCAAGAACTATCCCAATGTTAGCAATAAGATGGGCCGCACAAGCAACAGTGAGCTTTGAAAGAAAATCTAGGAATACCATGATGATCTAGCTTTCCAGGAACACAGGAACCTAACATAGTCCACGGGCTTCAGAGAATACATTATGGTTGATGCCAACAGCATGACGACAAGGCTTCACAAGATGACCTCTCAGCCTCGCAAGGTTACTGAAACACTGCTCAATTTAGATACTATTTGTTTTAACATTTCCAATAGCAAATAGACAAATAGATCAGTAAACAGAAGAGAGTTTAATTAGAAATTTTGTATGTGATAAAAATAGTGTTTCAAAATGGCTAGTAAATGGCCTAAAAACAAATGGTTTCAGGTCAATTGGTTAACCACTTGGGAAAAAAAAATTATATATATTAATTTTGACCTCAACATGAAGGCATTAAAAAAAAAAAAAAAAAAAAAAAAAACCTCCAATGGATCAAGACCTAAAAGCCAAAACTAAAACAATCAAAGTTTTAGAAGAAATACAGGAGACTATGTTTATGGCCTAAGGATGTGACTCTGGGTCAGACCCAAGACACATATAGCATATAAAGAAAAGACTTGTTAATTTGACAACATTAAAATTAAAAACCTGTATGTAATAAAAAGCACCATAAAGTTGAAAGGCAACAGAATGGAAGAAAACATTTGCAACATATGAGAGACTGAGGCCAAGTATGCCTGAATATATAAAGACTTACTAGAAATCATTAAGTCACACAAGGCAATAGAAAAAAAAATGGGCAAATGATATACACAGGCAATCCAAAATAGAAAAAAAACAGACAATAAATATATGAAATTATTCTTGAACTTGGCAGGCAAATGAAACATTTTAAATGGCAGTAGAACATGCCAATAGATTGCAATAATTTTTGAAGTGTGCTAATACCAAATGCTGGCAAGAGAACGGATCAAATGGTATTCTTTCCACACATCACTAGTAGGAATGAATATTGATAAAATCACTGTGGAGAATAATTTTACAGTGTGCATTACAACTTAAAATATGCATACACCATGAATTAAGCAATTCCACTTCTTAAAATAGACCCAAGAGAAACACTTGCATGAGTACATGAAAGCCCATAACGAGGCCATTTACTGATGGGACAAGGAGAAATTACTAACAACCAAAATGCCTATCAGAAAACTAATGACCAAATAAACTGTGGCATATCAATACTACGGAATATTGCACTCAAGTCAAAAAGCCCAAGTACTGTATATCAACAGGTCCTGATGTGGAAAGTCATGTGAGACATACCACTGAATGAAAACGGCAAGCAGCTGAACTTAGTACTATAAATTCTTTAGTATTTGTGTACAGAGATCTGTGTGTATGAGTGTATAAATTCACGGGAGGAGGATAAACAAACACAGTCAACTCCTAATACGGTTCCCTCTGAGGAAGAGCAGGGGTTAGGATGAGGGGCAGCCAAAGTGAACTAAGCCTGAGCAGTTAGCAGTTAGTATGGAGAGCACTCTACTTGTGTGATTTCATTTTCAATAAATAAAAAGACATGGCAGAGCAAACTTACCCCCTAGAAAATTCTCCCAAGTGTTCACAGGCTTTTCTGAAACTTATAAAAACAAAACAAAACCAAGTGGAGGTTATAATGGAGGCAGAGGAGAAGCAAAACAGTGCTATAGTTTGGGCAGAGAGCCCTGTGCCCTGCCAGACAGCACCATGACATTAGAAGGAAGGTTTCCACAGGTATCAAACGAGGAAGGCGTGGACCCACACAGGCACATTTTGTCTTCTCCTGTGAAGGGCTCCTAAAAGCCAGGAGCATCTTTTAACCTGGTGCAGTGTGAGCTACACACTGCCATTTACTAGGTAAAGCAAGGTCCTCATTTGATGCCTGCCTCCGTGGAGTGGACAGAGGGGCCAGGATACTGTCAGTGGGGAGTCAGCGGGGCCCCAGAATCCGTGCCCCCCAGACAGGAGTCCCACGGAACCAATCACAGCAGACGGCTGATACCCAGTAACCTTCTTCTACAGACTTGGAGCTATCTGGGCTAGAAATCCTGAGGAAAATAAACCTCTTTTTGCTCTAATTAAAAATGTGAACGGGAATAGTAATCTCCATAAAGCCACACAAATTGCTTTTAAAATGCCAATTCCTGTTGGGCCAGTAAAACGGAGTTGTGTGTGCCCTCCTGCAACTTCACAGAAAAAGAGCAAGGTATTAATGAGTATCACTTTAAATACCTGTGAATCTTGTGATGTGGAGTGGAATTGCTTTGTATGGTCATTTTACCCCTGAGCTAGTGTTCAGGTTGTTTGGTTACCTTAGCTCTGTATAAACAAGAAAAAAATTATTTCCCACATGTGCCGAGCACTCTGCAGCTTGCAGCATTCCTTTACGTTTATAACCCAATTTAATTCTTCCTACAATCTTTTTATTCCCATTTCACAGATAAAGAGACAGAGGCTTCAAGACCAATGGATTATTTTCAACATCATATTACATTTGAAAGGCAAAAGCATTTATTGCATCTCTAGTCAGCATCCTGCTCCTTTTGCTAGATGCTAAATCAACCCTTTGTTTGACTGAAGAGCAAATTCAGCTTCTCTCTCTTATGTGACTATCTTTTTGCATCTCTTTTTATAGGGCGTTCCAAGAGCCTTTGGGGAGAGCATCTTTCCTCGCATTCTTTCTCCACACTAAAGTGGCATGGGGAATATTTTATTTTTCTCTTTGTTACACTGGGCTGATGCTGACTTAACTATTTGCATCAATGTCAAAGTCAGGTTCAGAAACATGGCAAAGCCTCTGCTCCCTCATCAGGTTTCTTGGCTTATTCTGAGGAAGAAAGAAGAATGAGTGTTTAGCCTCTACCTATCTATCTGCCCAGGAATTTGCTAAGTTCATTACATGCTTAATTTGATCTTCAGCACAAATCTGTGAGGGATGCACAATGACCCTCATTTTACAGATAAAGAAACACAGGCTCAGAAAAGCTAACTTGCCCAAGGTCACATGCTGGGGAATAAGTTCATAGTCTGCATATTTCCAAAGCCTTGGTTATATCTCACTATGCCATGGTCTCTGTGGGACTGGGGCAAGAAACAAACATTTCTTTCAAGTGTTATGTATAGGATGATCATCTAAATCTGAAGTTCTGAGAGTAAAAAAGTAGGGAAAGAGATTTCAATTAATATTTATACCAGGAAAAACAGGCATAAATTGAGACTATCCCAGGGAAATCAGGACATATGGTCACCCTGATTATGCACCACACAAGGGAACATCACCCAAGGAAAAAAAAAAAAAAAAGAATGTTCTAAAACCCATAAACCGTGAGTGATAAATGTTTCATTCCAGGAGGACATGGCTGTGCAGATGTTCAGGACCTAGCTTAACCTCTACAAACCTAAGACACAGAAGGAAATCTAACAAATACTAGAGCTACTAACTGAGATGAGCTCCTCTCCCACCCCGACTGTGTTTCCAACAATCAACAAATCTTTATTGCTTGCCCCCATCATGTAACAGTAATTCTAAAAGTGAAGCCAGGCAAAAACCAGACCAACAAAGACATACACCACATGCACTCTAGGGGAGGAGTCACCGTGGAGGTCTTGCTTTGTCCTGGAGCACAAAACACTGGCAGGTGCCTCATAGATTTCCAGAAGCAGTTCAGGAAGACCAAAAGCTGTGTTTTCTTCCATGACCCTTCTCTTTCACAGCAAGCAAAACTGTATGATTATGAGTAGGAAGCTGCCAAGACCGAGAAAGATCACTTGCTGGGATTAGGCAGCTCTGGAGGTGTCCAGAGGATTAGGACATCTTCTCATCCCTATGGTGTGGAATAACCCATGGAATCCCTGTGAAATTACAGACTCGGCTGCTTTCAAGGACACAACCCAGAACATCTTTGCATTCAAGATTCAACATCCTAGGGAATAACTGCTCCTTCCTTTTTTCATGACATAATGCTCAATTATTTAGCATTAAGCTTAGTTTTCAAATTGGGTTATTTCAGATTCACATATGACCTAGCAGTAACTAACCCCAACACCAGAACCTACTCACACAAGAAAATTTACACCACAGCACTCACTTTAATACTAGGTTGTTGAATGGAGCACTGGGTGTTATACGCAAACAATGAATCATGGAACACTACATCAAAAACTAATGATGTAATGTATGGTGATTAACATAACATAATAAAATAGAATTTAAAAAAAAAGACTAACTGGGTGTCTGCATGTGCAAGTGCGCGCACGCACACACACGCACACACGCATACATACTTTGTGTGGAGGATTCAGAACAAACCAGGACACCCCAATGATCACCATTCAAAGAAGTAAGAGAATGTGCTTCTTACAATCCAGGAGATAATTTTCATTTTCCAAGGCTAGTCTTTTAATGTTCTATTTATTTATTTATTTTTATTCTTATGTCAATCCCCATACATTACATCATTAGTTTTAGATGAAGTGTTCCATGATTCATTGTTTGTGCATAACACCCAGTGCTCCATGCAGAATGTGCCCTCCTCAATACCCACCACCAGGCTAACCCATCCATCCAACCCCCTCCCCTCTAGAACCCTGTTTGTTTTTCAGAGTCCATCGTCTCTCATGGTTCGTCTACCCCTCCGATTTCCGCCCGCTTCATTCTTCCCCTCCCGCTACCTTCTTCTTCTTTTTTTTTTCTTAACATATATTGCATTATTTGTTTCAGAGGTACAGATCTGAGATTCAACAGTCTTGCACAATTCACAGCGCTTACCAGAGCACATACCCTCCCCAGTGTCTATCACCCAGTCACCCCATCCCTCCCACCCACCCCCCACTCCAGCAACCCTCAGTTTGTTTCCTGAGATTAAGAATTCCTCATATCAGTGAGATCATATGATACATGTTTTTCTCTGTTTGACTTATTTCACTCAACATAATACCCTCCAGTTCCATCCACGTCATTGCAAATGGCAAGATCTCATTCCTTTTGATGGCTGCACAATATTCCATTGTATATATATACCACATCTTCTTTATCCATTCATCTGTCGATGGACATCTTGGCTCTTTCCACAGTTTGGCTATTGTGGACATTGCTGTCCAAGGCTAGTCTTTACATTTACTGTACTGGCCACCAGGGGAATCTGGCTGGGCAGCAGCAGATGGTAAGTTTTATAAAAAGGAATAAAGAATGCTTCTTCCTTTAAAACTGTTCCCCCATTCTACCCCCATCTGTGGAGTCCATACTAAACCTCCAGTTTGTGGACATTCACTTACACCTGACCACTACCCAGAGGTCCCAAGAACTACTTCCCACTGCTGTCTTCACTCCCCTAAAATTGCCATCCGCCTCTCCACAGAGGCCAACAAAAATCACACACACACTCAATGGAAAGCAGAGAATTTCCTTGTGAGCTCTGTCCAGATTTGCTAATGACTCAGGGTCACATGTCAAAGCTGGACCAAATTTTTGAGACCATCTCCAGGAGAGATTTTTTTTTTTTTTTTTTTTTTGTCAGCAGTCTCAACTCCAGAACATCAGCTACGACAGGTAGTGGTCCAAAATAAAACTAATTTAACAACATTTCCTACCATGCAATTAACCTCTTTTCCACAGAATGTTGCTTTTTTTAATGTCTGTTGCAAATTAGGCTCCTAAATGAATACAATTTCCACCCACCTCTTAGCAAAAATTATGTGTCATTTCACACCTAATATATGCAGATTACAACAACTCTCGAAAAGGAACCTGAGAAGTCAAAGTTGTCCATCTCTTTTTTCCCCCAGTTTTTCAAATCTTGGTTTACATTGCAATCAAGTGAAGTTTGGCTTCTCGGGTGGGGCTGGAAGTTGAGGTAAGATAATAAAATGGCCTGGGGCCTACCACCAGCCTCTGCATCCTGCCAGAGAAAACCACTCCCACAAAGCCTGGCCCTGATGGGAGCTGAGTCATTAAATAAGGACCTTCGGGAGATCCCAAGGGCGGATACTTGCCCTCTTCCATTTTGGCCCTTCCTAAGGCCACATTCATGGATCTCGACGAACGGGGACCTTCTTTGCTTCCTGAAGCCATGCTACAAAGGTGGATTACTTAAGAAACAATTAGGTGCGTACACAAAGCAATTTGCAGGCAGCCGCACTCCTTCAGCTTTCTAAGTGAAGGGCCTTTCAAGGCTGATTTATAACACTGTCGTCTTCAGAAGGCAAAATAATTAATAGGAGCATGGACTTCTAATTTCAGTGACTTCCAGAGAAAGTGGATTTCATTTGATTTATGACGGCCGGTGACTTTGCATTTTATCAGTTCATTCACTCATTATTTATGCTGATGGCCAATTTCAATGGGTCGCTATCATCTAACTCGCTACTAATCAAAGAGAATTAGGGTTCACTGCATTATTTAGAAGTCGCTAATTTATCTTCAGAACAAGTAGTGAGAAGTTTGGGGCCTTCCACAAGAAAAAACTGAACAGCTGGCTGGAGCCAGAAAATTTGGTCAGCATTATAAATGAGTTTTATCAGGGGTATTGCAAGTTGATGAGTTTCGAGTCAGAAGGAGAGAATGAAGAAAGAAAAAGAGAAGCCAGGAGGAAAGACCAAACAGAATATGGCTAGAAAAAAGTAAAAATAAACCCTGAGTTACCACCGTGGTCTGACCAGCTCCCCGATCACAAAGGGCCGCTCTAGTCCTACAACCCTGGGATTTGGGCATCAGTAGAGTCTTAGTATTCAAATGTCCTAGCACCCTTCAGTTTAGTTCAATAAGCAAGTATATTTGCACTGAAATAAGCCAAGTTGCCTTGTTTCTCATTTTAAAGTCATTTTAATATGTTCTAGACACAAGATAATGGATCACATTTAAACACGAGAAAATTAAGTCCCATCAGCAAGTAATAACACCCAATCATATTCAATCATGTTGAACAACCACCTCTACCAAAATGATCCTCTTCTAGGCGAGGTTAAGAAAACAACAATTAAAAAAAAAAAAAAAAAAAGAACAGGTTGTTGTTTTTCTTTTAGAAAGACCCAACTTTAAAATCTCTCCATGTCATTTCCCGTAAGGCAATATATTCGCTCACGTTCCTGCCTCCAGACTTTTGTACATTCCCGTCCCTCTTACCAGAATACTCCTTTGTCTTGATGCTTACCAAGTAAATTCCTCTTGTCTTAAAAATTTCAGCTTACCAGGTCTAACTAGATACCTTTTCTCTGCTCTCCAAACTCCTGGGACTCCCTTGGTTATTGCCCTAATTGTCTGTACTCTTCGGTGGATTATAAGCCCCATGAGAGTGGGAGCTGAGTGATGTCTTAGGTGCTAAACACCAGGACCCCATATATCTGCTGAGTCAATATTGTTGATTATTTTGTTGTTTTGACTTTAATGTTTTCTATACCATTCAACAGTTATTGTCTCAGTCCAAAGTCTACCCTTTAGGACAACTAGATGGTAGTACATGAGCAACAGAAAAACACCGGTTTCTTACCCACCATTTCTTGGCAGCTTAAAAACCAAGGAGGGGACTAAAGGAGGTAGAAAATAATATCAATTTTTGAACGCTTTTAAGTTTGAATGGGAATGCCCAACTCCTGATGCTAATAAGGACTTTGCCAGATTGTTGGAGCAGTTCCAACATAACCCAAAGGGAATATAAGACTCCTAAAATAAAAGGCTCTGTCATTTGCAATTTTCATAATAATCCTACTATACCTTTTTATCTTAAATAAGATGCAAAAATGGCTACAGACTAATATAAATATAATCTGTGGAGGAGTTTTTAATCTTTCTATTACCAATCCAAACACCACTTTTTAGTTTCAACCAGGCTCTCCTTGTAGTTTGTACCTGGCCCAATGCCAGGCTATCAAGGTGCTCATATAATAAATATGGCCTTATTAAACTGGACGGAGTAACCATGCAGAGTTATGACTATGGGAGTTTCTTTAACATGAAAACACCATGTTTATCATATTGATGATCTAAAATAAAGTCTGGGACTCCAGCATTTATTTTCAACCAGTCTCACAATTTATATGCTACCACAAGTAAAATAAGACTCATGAAACACAAACCAGTTCACCTTCACACTCTCATCAATTGCTTTTGCTTCTGGCTACAGACGCAGCAAACACCCTTTTCCTGTAAACGGTACTGAAATGTGTGGCCACATCAAATCTGACGCTGTTAGTTTCTAATCTTGCTTTCCTTCAGTGTATGGGTTTTTACACGACCCAACTGTGTCAGGCTCTTGAAAGGCCCGCAGACTGCCAAGAAGTCCTCAGACACTTATGGTCAAACCTAGAAAAAAGGAGCTACCTGTTTCTAAATATTCACAACAGAAAGCATTTCATGCAGGAACCTGGACACACAAATGATGGAGAAGCAACAGCAAGAAACCACCACCACCCTCGGGCTGAAGAGACAGCGGAGGGCGGGGCCAAGACCTCCCAGCCAAGTGAGAATCCTGGTGGGCCATACCCCATAGGAACTGGAACCAGGGCAGAGACTCAGCCCCGACAGAGAAGCCAGCAGAGGTGGGTTAGGGAGAAGTGTCCTGGCTTATCCTTCCTCCCACCTTCCAGTCTCCTACCAGCACCTTCCACTGGTCAAACCCAATAGGAAGCCAGCTTATGAGGGAGCTTGGGAAATGCTCCTACAGGTGACAGCTCCTATGACAGAGAGAAAAGCAGGTCGAGGGCAGGAATGGATCTGAGAAGGTCTCTGAGCCGCACGGAACTTTAACAGAAAGGAGATACAGCCTGTTGTCTACACTGCTTTCACTTTTCGTCCCCAGTGAGTAGCTGAAGTCTGAGTACCCAAGATAGAGAGGCATTAAAGTAACAACTCTAGTGCGTAAAACTGTAATTCATTTGGGGTTTCCTTAAGATTTATGAGCCTAGTTCTCCTTTGGAATTTGAAAGTAAATAGGCAGATGTGTATGAAAACCTGTAAAGAAGCAAGCAGGAGACGAGGTGGCTCACCCTGGGTGCCGACCACTGGATCGCATCGGCGGGCCTCAGCATGGCAGAGGCATGTTTGTAGGCCTGCTGAGTAAGTAGCGATGCTGGGTAGAAAGCTGCTAATTTAGCCAGGGAAGCAACGGACCTCCACTCCAATACCCCCAAAGAAAACCCACACTCTGCCTCAGTGGCACGTTACGAAACACGAATCACTTTACCAGCAGCCACAAGGTGAAAAAGACCTACCAGGTAGACTAGGGGCTGCAACTAGCAAAACCCAAGACCTACTTCCTCCAGGAGGGCTTCCCTGCTCACTCCCTGCCTACAATAATTTCAATCACAAATAAGCTAAAATTATATTTTTTCTGACTAGATTCCAAGATCCCCTAAGGGTAAGGACCAACATCTACTTTGGTGAGGGTGACTTATTGTGGTAAAAACACGTAACATGAAAGTTACCATCCTAGCCATTTAGGCGTACAGTTCAGTAGTGCTAAAGATATTCACCTAGATCTCTAGAACTTTCTCATCTTGCAACACTAAAACTTTATACCCACTAAACACTAATTCTCCCTCATTTTCCCCTCTCCTTAGCCCTTTGCAACCACCTTCCTACTTTGTTTCTATGATTTTGACATCTTTAGATACTTCATACAAGTACAATCATAGTACTCTTCCTTCCGTGACTGGCTTATTTCACTTAGCACAATGTCTGCCAGTTCATTCAGGTAACAGTTTCCTTCTTGTTTAGTGCTGCATGATATTCGACTGCATTGCATACACCACATTTTCTCTGTCCCTTCATCTGTCAGTGGCCACTTAGGGTTGTTTTTACCTCTTGGCTATTTTGAATAACACTGCAACATACCTGTGTGTGCAAATCTCTCCCTTTGAGATCCTGCTGTGGATTCTTTTGGATATAAAGCCAGAAGTGAGATGGTTGAATAATAAAGTAATTTTATTTCTACTTTTGTTAGGAACTCACTTTTTGGTGTTTAATCCAAAATAAAGGCCCAAAGTTACTCTTCTACACGTGTATGTCCAGTTTTGCCAACACTCCTTGCTGAAGAGACTATATTATCCCCCCCTGCACTGTGTAATCTGACACCCTTGCCAAAAATAACTTGACCATATACCCAAGGGTTGAGCTCTCTATTCTATTCCGATGGTCTCGTGCCTGTCTTCAAGCCAGTACCACACTATCCTGATTACCTTTGCTTTCCAGTGTGTTTTGAAACCAGGCAGTGAGGTCCAACTTTGTTCTTTTTCAAAATTGCTTTGGCTATACAGGGTCCCTTGAGAGTCCAGATGAATTTAGGATGGTTCTATTTTTGCAAAAAAAAGAAAAAAGAAAAAAAATGCTACTGGGGTTTTGATAGAGATTATAGTGAATCTAGATTGCTTTGAAGAACATGAACAGTTTAATAATATTAAGTCTTCCAATCTACCAACACAGGAAGTCTTTCCATATATTTGTATCTTCTTTGATTTCTTTTAGCGATGTTTTGTAATTTTCAGTGTATAGGTCTTTCAGCTTCTTGGCTAAGTTTATTCCTAAGTACTTTATTCTTTTTGATGCAACTGTAAATGAGGTTAACTCCTTTGGTGTTTGTTGCTGTTATCATTTCTTGTTGCTTCTGCCTCTCTTCCACACTTAATATAGTGCTTTTCAATAACATTTGATGACCAAGAAATATTTGTTTTGAATGGAAGACTGAATGAATGAATGAATTTGTCTCCAGCTAACCTAAAAGGGAATGTTCAGGGGTGCCTTGGTGGCTCAGTCGTTAAGCGTCTGCCTTCAGCTCAGGTCATGATCCCAGCATCCTGGGATCGAGCCCCGCATCGGGCTCCCTGCTCAGCAGCAAGCTTGCTTCTCCCTCTCCCACTCTCCCTGCTTGTGCTCTCTCTGTCAAATAAATAAATAAAATAAAATAAAAAATTTAAAAAAGGGAATGTTCAAAGGGTTGAGGCTGCTTCTCTCTTTCCAATAAGTAAGACCACCTTGGGCAGTTCCTTCCAGTGACATTGGTACAGATAATGAACACCTTGCTAGCAGCGATCCTCAATTTCTGACTTGTGTTGATAAAAACAATTTTACCAAATGCAAAGCAAACAAGACCAGGACATGATTTTTCTTGATATTTGACTTTTGCCTTTTATTTGAGACCTGCTCTTTATTCACTTTACCTATAAGTCCCTCTTTCCTTTTAATTAATTTGAATGGTTGGAATGAATTTGCTCAGCAAGCTGGGTGAGGCCTCTTTGTACCTTGCTGAGTTTAAAGAGAGAAGCTCTCACCCGAAACAAATAAAAACATTAAACAGATAGCAGCATTACTACATGAAGTAAAGTACCCTTGGCAGTTGAGGTCCCAAGGGGGGAGTTCCTTAGGAAGAGCCATAAGGTAAATCTATAGCACTGATGATATGAAACTTTGGGGGTAGGCCCTCACGTTATGACTGTACACCCCAAAATGCTAGGGAAAACTAACCACACAGACTGAGAGAGATTTTAAGCACTAAAATTCTATTATCATTTCCTTCTATTTCCAACTTCTTCCCTCTCTGCCCCCCTGTGGTTCTTTTATTTATGGATGTCACGCAGGAGGGCCCTTTCCCAGTTTTTCTTCTCTCTCTCCAAGTCACAGGAAATTCAACAAAGCAGGTCTCCCTGTGACACAGTTATAAAAAATGTAGACATGCCAGGGGGCCCACAATCAAGAACTCAAAACGCGCCAAGCACAAGTGATAGCCTGATTCCTGGCTAAAATGGTCACAACACTCTCGACCTTTGCAGGTGCCTGGCATCATGGCCCTCTACCAAAAAGGAGAGAGAGAGAGAGAAAGAGAAATGCAAGAACACAGCCTCACAGCCACTATTACAGAATGCCCGATTTAAGGTAGGAAGTGAACACGGGACCGTCGAAGGCAGATGAGAGGCCCAGAAGCTGGAGGAACACAGGACTTGTTGCCGGCATATCATGACAGCCAGGCAAAAGCTGAAGAGAGGGAGTTTTTGAAACAAATGCCAGTTAAATGATCCATTCAGTTATACTTGATATGTCTGGTATAATACAGCTTGTTCCAGATGTCAAGTAATGTTGCCAAACCATGCTCACTAATGTGAAAACCATTGTTGCTGATAAGCCTAAGTGTTGTTGGATTTCTACAACAGCCACCCATCTGCAAACAAAATATTGCATTAAAACAAACAAACAAACAAACAAACCTGTGGCTCACAAATTAAGCCAACAAAGGGACTGACTGAAAAATGTAATTTATAAAAAAGCAGTTTTCCCCTGAGAAACTTTTTTCAAATATTTCACATTTACACATTTAAGTTATATTCAACTTTATACAAAAATTATAGTAATTGTCCTTCACCTAACATGAATGTTATAATTATACTTCCAGCATTGCTGTGCTTCAACACCCAGCCATAAGAAAAGTATGGTGTGTTCACAACCAACGCGGGAAAAAACAAATAGATTTGCAGTGTCTGACGTGACCCCTTTGAACATACAGCTCTAAAATATCCATTGTTCATAAATTCATAAAGGGCTGCATATGTACATCCCAACTCCCTTTTCCATTTGATATATATGAAAATGCAATTTACTGTATGTCAAATGAAAAATGCGGTTTTCAAATGCATTGACAACAGGTGCTCGTTAAATGATCAGACGCTATTTGTTACCTAGCCCCTTACTCTCATTTGCAGCAAGATAAATTGCATTTTAGAAGAGTAGTGCGATCTAAGGGGTCTTGACATGTTTTTATTGATTTGCATAGGTTATATGCATGTATTCCTGTTTGTAGGCAAATAGTGCCACAAGTAAATTCAAGGCGCTGCGCCTGTGTTTCGAGAAAATTAGAGTCATCACAGGGGAGCCAAGATGGAGTGAGCCTGGGTAAAAGAGACACATCCAGCCTGCTGGAATCTCAGAACCTCTATTAAGATTTATAGGCTGTAGGATTCTTTTGGGCTTCAACATTATTCTTAGTAAACCCTTTCTGTCTTCTGTTGTTTATAAAAACTGGCAGCTTTAGCAAAGACAGAAGCTTAAGTTGTAGGTAGCACAATTTAACATAATAGTTCTCGCCTGTCCTCCAAATAGCCTAATGCTGATTGTGCAAAAGGAAAAGAGAAAAGGGGAAGAAAAGCCACATGAAACCACATACCATAGGCTGTTGCTCTGACACGGATGGATTTGGCTGTCACTATAGAAAAGCATTGGTGAAATTTGATTATATTTCTAATGTCAAAATTTACTAACTTTTTAGACTCCCGGATTCCATTTCTCATTTGATTTTTCATTTTGTTATCTCAGCACCATCAGGCCCATCACAGAGAGTAATGCACCAATTAGCCCAGGGAGTCACTCACTAAGAAGGGACTTTTTCATCTACAGGGGCTTCCCCTCTCTGCTGCCACTCCCACCGTGGGGCCGTGCCCTCCCTTCCACCCAAGAATCACACACCTCGCCTCCACCTCCCCTTCCCACCTCCACCCCGAGCATCCACCTCCCCTTTTAGAGTCCAACACTGACCCGGGTATGCAGGGCCTTATGGCCACCCACCCCCCTGCTGTGGCCCTATTTTAAATCTTGCATTGTTACTGATCTTTTTACCAATTTCATTGTGAGGACTATAGTGTTCTTCCCTTAAGAACCTTCTAAGAACCTTATAGTCCTCCCTGTTAAGCTGGTGAAATGATTAATAGCAACTGTTGAACTTCTACTTGAATTTCTGTTCCCCATTGTGCCCAGCACATGCCCTGCCCAAAGCAGAGGATTGATACAAATATTTTAATGTGATAGATAATAAGCACTACCTCTGAGTGGGGATCTGTATTTTCAGGTCCCTCTCTTACACATTCTCACAGCTGAGGCATACAAAAGTCATGACCATCATCCTCCCTTCCTCTGGGTTGGAGGAGTTTGCAGAGACGCAGTTCAGGATAGAACAGGCACCAGAACTCAGGATTCCTAGCCCAGTGCTTGTCCCCTTTTTATGCACTGCACTCATCACATGGTGTATCTATCCTTCAGGATGATTCTCAAACCCTGCACCTCATATAAAATCTTCTATAATAAAGAAACAAAGTTATTTGCCCACCCACTGATAGGCATGTCCTTATTCCAGGACACAGCATGCACTGAGTTGCTGCATGCTTCACTGAGCATGAAGATACAGCCAGAGCTCATGTAGTAGCTGGGTCCACAATGGTCAATAACCATGCCTTTATTTTCCCCCTGAACTCATTCATTCATTGTCTCAAAGCACTTTATGAAATCCTGTTTTTTCCAGGCATTATGTCAAGGCCCAAGGAAACAAAGATGAGTAAGAGAGTTTCTCTGCCCTCATAGAGTTGCCATTCTTGTGCTGTAGTTTTCCAACTCTGTGACGACGATCCACTTTTTATTTGACATGACGACTCACTATATGTTTATACATACACACACTCCACACAGCCCTCAGAAAACACTTCATAAGGCAATAATTAACCCTACTAGGTGCAATGCACTCTGATATTTTCTCTCATTTTATTCTTCATTTCATATCTCTACAAAATGGTATTTGCACCCATCTAAGTTAATTT
The DNA here is from genome assembly GCF_029215605.1 of Mirounga angustirostris. Lineage (NCBI taxonomy): Eukaryota > Metazoa > Chordata > Mammalia > Carnivora > Phocidae > Mirounga > Mirounga angustirostris. Next base: position 104,648,345 of record NW_026991714.1, on the reverse strand, counting down.
CAAAACAAATAATGGATCAGTACCCACAGTTTGAAAATACTCACCTAGTGAAAATGTGGAATGACTGAGATCAGGGGTTAGCAAACACATCCTATAAAGGCCAGATTGTAAATATTTTTGGCTTTGAGAGGCAAGCAGTAAAATCAAGGATATTATGTAGGCACTAATAAGAGAAAAAAAAACTGTTTTCTACTTAATTTTTACTGATGAAATTCAAAAGATTATAATAATAGTAGAATGTAAATTTTTGTAACACACATTTAATAATGACCAGAGTAGAATTTATTCACGGACACTGAAATTTGAATTTCATGTAATTTTCATGTGTCACAAAGTATTATTCTTCTTTTGATTTTCCAAATTATTTACAAATTTAAAAATTATTTTTAGTTCATGGGCATACGAAAAGAGGCAGCAGGCAGGCAGCTAGCCAACTCCTGACTTACAGCAAAACCAAACCCTAGAATTTCAATTGTTCATTACAATGCTGGGTATAGAGAATACCTTCAACTCATGCTTGAGAAAGATTCTGAAAAATGTGGGTATCTAAATAATTGAGGAACTTTACATTTAACCCTCTCGACATACTATGAGTTTGGTCCTATTATCTCTATTTTCTTACCAATGAAGAAACTGAGGCAGAGAGGTTAAGAGGACTTGCCTAAAAGCTTCCAAGCCCCGGGCAAGGTGCACCACATCCATCTAAGCGTGATGGGGGCGAAGATGACCAAGGAGGGGAGACAAGATCAATTCTGGAACAACAAGCCCTCGCTCCTCTAGAGGCACCAGGAGAAATTATCATGCATTCCAATAAACACATTTTCTCTTCTACCATGCAGATTACCAAAGAGGGCCAAGGCCATCTCTATCTGCCTCTTGCCTATATGCTGATAAGCTGCAGGGCTTGGATCTCGAAGTCCCTGAATGGTAATCACTTGGGCTAGAACATAAGTTACCACTGAACCTCATTCACAGGCAAGTTTTCGAGTTTTAAAAGGTACTAAGCAGAAGACAAATCCCAGTACCCAAAGTACATACATTCCCACCTTCCTGTGCATTTGGCCTAGTGCCCACACAGCCAGGGGGAACAGGGTTCTCAAAGTTTGGGCAGCAGCATGTGGTAACGACAACCCATGACCCAGGCTCCCGGGGTTGACTCAAGTCTATGTTGTGCGTATGTTCTTCCTGAGGGCAACGTTCACACAGACAAAACATAGCATTCCAAACCTCAGGTTATATTTATGTGCAATAATAAACTGTAGGAAATCAGGGCTACTCAATGTTTCCAAGGGATATATGTACCTCACTGGGGAGTTAGGGGGCCCACGAAAGGCCACAATTAAAACACAGCCACCATGTAAACCCATTATTTGTCATGTTGGTAAGGCTTCAGGAACCACGTGTGTTACTTTTAGGAAGAATGTGGACTCAACATAGCTAAAATAATGCTTCTCGTTACTTCAAACTGAATGTCCAGTCTATGAACTCTGCTGAACATGACCCCCAGAGCTAGAGATTATATGAGCATCGTCACAAAGCCTTGGCAATGTTAGCATTTACAACACAAAATACGTCCTTGGGTAGTAAAGGTGTAGGTCTTTAACACACAAATAAACACTTAAACTTAACATATCAAATCAAGGCATATGCAGCCAGCCAACAACAGTTAAAACAATGTAAATGTAACAAGTTAAACACTTAGGAGCTTACCAGTAGATATTTTCTAAAATGACTTACTACACAGTTCTCCTCAGTTCTGCCTCAAGGTACCGGAGGTTTTAAAAACACATAGTTTCTACAAAGAAGGGACAACTGTAAAACTGTATTTTATTCTTCATAATGCATTACTGGCAAGATAAAGCAGTATCTGGTCCTTAGGTCTGTATTCGAGTTTCAGTGCTTTGTATTGTTTTCTTCCCCCTCATCTAGTATGATATACACATATGAGCGCACACACAGACACACGCAACGTAAACAGACTCGAATTCATGGACCCAGTATCTCTGGCACTAAATGTGAAGCTCGAGGCAAGTAAACGTCAGGGATTTAAGTGTGTGAAAACTCTATAAAGAGAACTCACTGCCAATTAATCATAAACTAACATGCATAGTAACTGTAGAGTGCTTTTCAGAGTTCCCCAAAACACTTTTGCTTGGACCAACCCTGGGAAGAAGGCATTAGTATCTTCATTTAACAGACCGGAAAGTAAGGTGACATAAAAGCCAGCTCCCCATTTTCTGGTGGCAGGACAAGGGGCTGAGGCATGAAGATCAGCAGGCTGGACGATGCACGGAGGCAAAGGAAGGCTGTAAGTATGTGCCAGCCAAGACCTCTGTTCTCAAAGGCCTAAGAAGCAGAAGGAAAGAGAAGGAAGGAAGGGGAAGAAGTGGAAGTGCACAATACAGGTAGGATTAATGAAGTTTTGCCAATGAGGAGGGAAAAGCTTCTGGCCCACTGATTTCAGAAACCAACTTGTAATGTATCACTGCAAAAGTTGGATGCATCCGAAGAAAGTAGAATTGCAAAGTATCAAGGTCAAAAGCCATAAATATTTTCACTCTCCAGCAAACCTGGACAGTCAGCTGGAGTAGCAGGCAGGGTGAAGGGGCCAAGAATGTTACTGCAGAATGAGTGAAAAAGAAAGGTAGCCCATTCTAACTGTCGCCCCAAGGCTGGTATCACGCTAAGGGTGCACAGAGAGTTGATCTGTCTGCACACCCTCCCCATCCTTGCATGCCCTTACTTCCAGGGAAAAAGAAGTGTGTTCAGCAGAATCATAGCACATGCACTTTGTTTGTGCTTATTAAATAAAAAGAAAGGATCACCTTCAACTATATTAATGATGGACTGGTGGATGAAGGATGCCTGTGAAAATTCACAACATCTGTTTGCTCCACTCTCTTCTCAGCATGCTGCACCTATTTCTCATGCTTAATGATGCTCAGCCACTCTGCAAGTTTTACGAACAAATGTGTGTTTAGCCACATTCATCATTCTGAATGAGCGTTCTTGATGAAGCCTCCACTGGCCTGTTTCGCTCTTTCTGCTACACTTTAACAAATGACAACGGCCCTACGTATTTTTCATTTGTTAAAAATAAAAAGCTAAGTGAAGGATAGGCCTGGAGGATTTTTTTCCCCTTCCCTCTGACTCCCCCTAGAAACTTGAGCATGCCATCCATTGTATTCCCACACCCACCAGCCCTGGCACTGAAGAGGGCGTGCTGGGAGAGCTTGCCTAGAATCTTTGGTGTCAAAATGCCACTGGCCAGACCCCACCTGGAGAATCCTGTCTCAACAACGGATCTTTCCTTTCTCTAATTAGCTACCACTCTTGGAATCTCTATCACACAGCACGGTATTTAAATATATGCCCTGACTCTTCACTGGGCAGGACTTTCAACCAACAAGTTGGCATGAAATCAGGAATTGCTCTTTGTATCACTAAGAATGTTTAAAACCTATTAGATCAGAGGATAGGAAATAAATATGTGTTAAATTGAGCAGTATTTCTAATTCTCCAGAAGAAAGCCAAGATGCTCACTTAGTTTCGACAAAAAGGGTAATATTTAGATTATCGCAAACTCAGAAACTTCAGCGAAACCAAAAGGCTCAACTTTTTCATCCCAGAAAAACCTGAACTCACCGTTTGAATGACCTACATAAATCAGGTCAAGCTGGCTAGAATCCAGGAGTTCAAAATAGCAGAGGTATTATAATATGTTAAGAAATAATCTTTCAGAATTTATTTTCAAGTGATTGTTTTTTATTCTGATAATTTAATCAAGAACATGAAAAGCAAAAAAATAGTAACAATAAGTTATTTTCTCTGTATTAAATATTCAGAATCATTGGAAATCAGTTTAAATTCTATTTTATAAGAAAATACATTTTTCTCTGTATTTGCAATGCTGAATATTGTATTTGTATTACATTTGACTCAGCATGCATGGCAAAACACTTTACAAATAAAATAATCATATTATATATTCAATAAAGCCACACTGTCATATCACCAGTTTTAATTATGGTGGTTTCTGCTTTTTTCCCCTTCCTGGTAACATTATGAACATTTGAAAAGGAGAATGTTTCATTCATCCAGTCATCAAATTTAATCATACCTCTCACCGCTAACCTTCTTAAAATGCCCCATTGGTGACTGTGGTTTTTATGTACCTTATTAACTGAATTGTTAATACATCTCCATACAGTTGCGGGGCGGGGGGGAGCTTCTGGATTCAGGTACAAAAAGCTTTTAAGACTTACATCTAGTCAAATAACAAAGAAGCTAAACCTTAGCAGACACAGTTAAGAAATGGTTGAAGGCAAAAAAATCAAGTAATCCTAAGCAGAAATCCATCGACATTACACAGTATTTATTAAGGTCCTACTCCACAGATTCCCTGAGGACCCCAGTCTACCAAGGAGCCTCAAAATTCTTGAGCTCCCAAATCCATACTCATTGCAAGCTTGGCTGGAGGAAGAATTAAAAACATATATTACACATATGTGTAAATTAATCTTGGACTTGTATCACTTTCTGTCCATTCTATTTTGTTTTATAAATAACCAACATTAAAGATACAACTATAACCACGTAGGCAAACGTGAACATGTTTGACATTTAAGACCTTCAAACTTGGAAGTGTTTGATGCAAATATCCATCAAGAACCCACTCAAAGTCCACCTCCTCCATTAAGATCTCTGCCAACTACCCCAGACCACAGAGACTAGTCTCTTCTCTGAAGCTTGGAGTGGCCATCTGTGCCTCACAATTTAGGGCCACCCAGTACTACTCCTGTTATTTTGCTGTATCCTCTCTACAATTAGAAGATGATCTAAGGCCTAGGATCTCATTGTATACCTCCCTCATGTCTCTCATGTTGCCTAGAGTGAACACTAAATCATCTCTAGCTCTATCTATATGGATATCATTGGCAGTAGGTCAATACAAAAATCCACCCATACTCATTAATTACATCTTATATCTCCAATGAGTTTATGCTTAAGTGTGAAGTTAGATCTTTTTTCATTCTTTCCACACATACCAGTTAACCCCTCTTTCTGCTTTAGGTACTATGACAGATGCAAAGACAGGTAAATTCCTCAATGATAGTATAATGTAACTAGGAGAGAAAAAATATATTGAAGTAACTACCGTGGCCAATATCATTACAAAATTAAGGACCGCAAACACAACAGGAGTTTAAGACAAAGAGAGGATCATTTCAAAATAGAGAAATTAAAAGGCTGCATCTACAAGCATGGCACTAGAACAAATCCTTGAAGAATGTTAGCATGTGAAGATGTGGGTAAGAATTTCCAGGCAAAGGAAATAACAGAAATGAAATTATAAAGTCTTAAAGGTGGGGTGCTCATTTGAGTGCAGAACAGAAGATTCCTCTTTTTAAAAACACAAGATTTTACCTAGCCTTGCAGACCAGTTTAGAAAATCCTATGGCCCTACCAAAGGGACCTCTTTTCAAATTCTCATCATCATACTTACTGCTCTTTAGAAATAAGAAAAGTATTGCATATGAGTCCCCAGCGGCACAGAGTCCCAGCGGACAAGCTGAAAAAATAAATTTCCTCTTCTGAATTCTCCTAGACTCGGGTCTCCCATTTCGTGACCTGATTTCTTCCAAGACTTGGCTGGAATTAACTTCCCTGTTTTACTGGTGGAGGGCTTAGAATCCACACCACCTCCACCTCCCTGGAGCTATCTAACACACGTTGGCTGCAGCAGCCTTCTCTGCCACTGCAAGAATCCAGCAAAGCCAATGCACATTTGCTTCCAGGGCCCTTCTTTCTCCTATTGGAGACACGAACCTTTGGGATGCCTTCCCATCCTTCTGCATCCTTGATTTCCACCCCAAGAGCATAAGAAACACTTTAGCCAGACTTCAGATTTTAGGATTTCAATCATCCTGACCTGCCTGCACATTAGACCATGATGATTCTTTTTCCTCATTTCATCTAACTACCTTCTAAGAACAGCTATGTTCAACGATACTTTTGCTCTGAGTCAATGGGTTCTGACTATACAGGGCCACGACCTGGCAAGAACAGCAGGAAACTGATCAGTCACCACACCTGAAACTCACCACCAAAGTACAGTGCCAATTTGGCTAATTCACTCCTAACTTTTGACAACTGGAACTCATCATCTCTTCTCAAGAAGCATTTTAATTGCAGTGAAATCCCCGAACCAAAGAGCCAGAACAGTGGAGCCCTAAAGGACCTTGGCCATCACTCAGTTTAACCCCCTCATTTTACAGCTGATGAAATTGAGGCACGAAGAAGCAAAATGGCTTGTTCTAAATTCTATCGCTTTTTAGTAGCCCAAGTGAGACAGAAAACCAGCTTTCCTGACCCCCAAATTAGTCCCACTACTCCATGTTGTCTATCAACCTTCTAAAAGCTGGGAGAACAGAAAGAACAGCAGTATGGTATGAAAAACATAACACAGCTAAGTAACACCAAATGTGTCCACATCTTAATCCCCAGAACCTGTGAATATTATCTTACAGGGAGAAAGGGACTTTGGAGATGTGACTGAGGATCCCGAGATGGGGGCAGTTATCCTCGGTGGGCCCAATGTTTCACGGTGTTCCTTCTAAGACAAACACAGGAAAAGCCAGAGGAGAAGGGGGTACGATGATGAAAACAAAGACAAAGTGATATGCTTTGAAGATGGAGGGAGGGGCCACAAGCCAAGGAATACAGGTGGTCACCAGAAACTAGAAAAGGCAAATAAACAGATTCCCCCCTCAGAGCCTCCCAAAGGAACCAGCCCCACTAACACCTTCATTTTAGACTATAAAATTCATTTTAAACTTTTGACCTCCAGAACTAGAAGAGAATTAATTTCTGTTGTTTCAAGCCACTAAGTCCGCAGTAATTTGTTACACTGATAATAGGACACCAATAGAGATTTCAGTATCTAAAAGTGGGATGCTGCTGGGACAAATATCTAAAAATATGGAAGTGGATTTGCAATCTCATGATGGAGAGAAGCTGGAGAAATTCTGAGGAGCATGATAGAAGAACTAGACCTCCATATGTGGCCTGTTACCAGAAATATTGGCATTCATGACTCTGTTAGTGAGGACTCAGAAGGAAGTGACAAGTGTGGAAGAGAAAATCAATATTCCTTAGAGAATTCCTAAATCATCATAAGCAGACTTTGTTATAAGTATAAATATTAAAGGTGCTAGTGAAATCTCAGAAGGAAATGAAGAACATGTCATTGGACACTGAAACAAAGGCGGTCCTTGTTATATCGGGACAGAAAAATTAGCTGAATTGTATCCTACAGTGAGATGGAAAGCATTAACTTGAAAGCAATGAAGTTGGCTACTTAGCTGAGGAGGTTTCCAAGCAAATACTGAAATGCAGCCTGCTTTCCTTTTTGCTGCTCACCATAGAATGCAACAAGATAAATTGAAGAAAACTGTTACAGCAAAAAGAACCAAAGCTTGACAGTTTGGGAAATTCTTGGCCTATTCAGATGGAAAAAGATACTAAAAGTAGGAGATACACTGTCAGGGAAGGATGCTCTGGAGGGAAGGCCTAGGGTATAACTGGACCAACCTTTGCCTAGTGTCTCAGAAGATCAAAAGATCAGAATATTTATTCACATAGGGAGTGCTTCAGAGAGATTAGGCATAGGACTCATGAACCCCCTCAACTATCTCAGCAGAAGCCAGAAACAGGTAGGATTATCCAGAAAAGATCTGCGGAAGACTCCTGTCTCATGGAGTGAATCCCATGACATACCGGGGAGATCACAAGGTTTTTGTGCATGTTCTATCAGCATAAATAGAGCCACCTTAGACTGAAAGGAACCAAGAAAAGAGGACATGAAAGAACGCTGTCAGGTAACCAAATTCTACAGACAGGAGACAGGCTGATGAAAGCATTCAGCTGTAAGCCACATGCTATTTTTCACAGAAAAAAAAGGAAGGATAACCCAGAGGGTGGAGCCTCAGGCCCAGAGGGTAGAGCTGTAGACCCAGGGGACAGATCCTCAAGCTACACAGCATTATACTCCGACCTTAAAACCTAATGGAGCTTGCCCTGCTGGATTTAAAAATTGCTTGGGGGCGCCTGGGTGGCTCAGTTGGTTAAGCGACTGCCTTCGGCTCAGGTCATGATCCCGGAGTCCCTGGATCGAGTCCCGCATCGGGCTCCCTGCTCGGCAGGGAGTCTGCTTCTCCCTCTGACCCTCCCCCGTCTCATGTGCTCTCTCTCATTCTCTCTCACACAAATAAATAAATTTAAAAAAAAAATTGCTTGGGACTGGTAGAGGACTCCTTTTTCCTTTCACTTTCTTCCATTTTGAATGGGATGTCCAACACTGGTATTCTATGACTATCCTATCATTGTATTTTGGGAGCAGATAACATTTCTAGTTTCCCAGGTCCATATATGGAAAGCAACTCTGCCCCCAGAATGGATTGTACCCAGAGCCTCATCTCTAGCTACTGTAGATTACCGAGTATCGTGAGATCTGGTGCTTTTGAGCTGTGACTGAGATGAGATTTAGGACTTGAAGCTGTAATGGCTGAGACTTTGGGGACCTTGAAATGAGATGAATTTATTTTTTATGTGGGGTTGAGGTGAATCTTTGGGAGACGGAGAGAGAACATACTTGTGTTGTCTTAGCCTACTAAGTTTGTGGTGATTTGTTATAGCTGCAATAGGACACTAATGTAGCAGGGAGAGAAGAGGAGATCAGAAGAAGCCTCCACCACAAATGATCTTACTTATGGAGAGATCACAACCCTTGAAAGTAGCAGGGAACATTCTGCATCTTCTTGCTACACCACCACTCTACTGGGCAGAGCCCCTGGGACATAAGGAGGTCTTCAGGGAGCCTTTTGTGTTCCAATATCGTCACACTATCCCTGCAAAACCCTTCTTTTTCTTGTGCCAGGCAAGTATTCCATGACATGCCAGAAAGAGGATAATTATATTTTCTGATTAAAATTAAGAAGCATTAGATAACATATTTGGTGCTATTTTCAGGTGCAAGAGATCAGCTGAGCGATTCCAAAACTAGGTACCGAAATGTTCAGATTTTCTAGACATTTCAATAGTTTAAGGAACAAAAAGACAAAATATTTTAAAAAGAGACTTCCCCAGAAAACCTGTGATACGTGCCTACCTTATTTATCCAAACAACTAGAGAGAATGTGGTGATGCATATCACAGTTCACAAAAATGCAGGCCCCTGAAGACAGGACCCAAGTCCCTGATAAGCACAAAGATCAGCAAGAGACAAAGGGTTGAGTGCTACAGACTAAAGCCAAATAATGCATCTCTATCTCCTGAGTATCTGCTCTGTTCCTGGAGCTTCACACACCATTTTCTCACAAGAGCCCCTCAAGGGAGGGTATTGAAATGAATATTTAAAGAGATTAAATACATTTTCCCAGGTAAATTCATAAACAGGTAAGCAGCTGGGCTGGACCTAAAACACTTCCCGCTCTACCATGCTATCAAACAACTGGATCCCATGATAACCGATCAGAGAACATCTGTGATGAGAAGACTTGGAAGGAGAGAAGCCTTTTGTTTGGACATGGGATAAACAGACACTTCTAAAGGTAGCAGCAGAGAAAAATTCTTTTCATGATGAAATAACCAAAAAAAAAGTTGGGATACAACAGACATCCCTTAGCAGCAAAAGGTTTGGTTTATTCAAAAACTGATGCATTCAACATTCAAACAAACATTTATTTTATGGGCCAAGTGCTGAGCTAGGTACCAACCACAATTTAATACCCACAAGACAGCATCCCTTACCCCCAAAGAACTCATGGAAGAACAAAGATAACTGATCAATTTATTTGACTATTTCTTCCATCCAAGTACTAACCAGGCCCGACCCGCTTAGCTTCCGAGATCAGACGAGATCGGGCGCACTTAGGGTGGTATGGCCGTAGACTATTTCTTCTCGAAAACCTAACATAGTTAATGAATGCCTCAAAAGTGTCACTAACATATTCTAAGGAAGAAAAAGGAATCAATCTATTTTCTTCTTTAAAAGGATACAATTGAACTTGAAGATTGATTCAGAATGCCAGAACGGGGGGAGGGGGGAAGGGGGAGTGTGAAAATAAAAGTAGAAAAAGTGAGCTTGTTGTGTGGTGTTTTTTTTTAACGTCCCAGAAGTTTTCATTTTTTCTCTTTACAATGTGATTTTTAAAAGCTCTGTATCTCAGAACTGAGACAAGTGAAGAGAAGCTGCAGGACCACTGCAAAATACGGTCAAAATAAAGAAGAATGATGCCAGGAGAACTGCTGACCAACAGTGCAGCTGTTCTGTGAAGTGCTCAGCTCCTCACCACTTGAAGGATTCCAGCAAGGCACTGATCAGCCGTCAGGGGTGGTGGCAGACGGATTCCTTCTCAGAGATGGGCAGCCGGGAAGGATGACCTCCCAAGTCCTACCTTAGATTTCTGGGAGTCCTGGACCATCACCTCATGGAAAGGGCTCAGCAGACCACCTGAAGTCATCTGGCTCAAACAACATTCAAAGAATGTTCTTTTTGCCAGGACTCACTTTCGAATCTAGTGCTAGAGGTCATCTTGTCACAGGAACTCTAGGTGACACGAGCGTTCCAAACAGAACTGAACCAGTCCTTCAACTTGACTGGCCACATTAGCTAACCCCGCAGGCTCAACAGCAAGAACCAGCTGACCCCGAAAGGCTTCTCCCAGCCCCATCTTTCCACAGTTCCGCATCTCACTTCTCTGTCTGGCTGAGTAAATTACCACAAGAAATACCTCCCTCAAAGACCTATAATAAAAAGATTCAAGAGGACAACAGCAAAGTGGAGCAGCATTCAGGAGAACTCAGGGATGGAAATTCCCCATTGGCCTTAGTGCTGGAGAATTTACTTTAGGATGTAAAAATAACACGTACTGCTATATTTCTTCACTTTATTTGCTCTCCTCTGCAGAGATTACGGCTGTGTGCGCAGCGTCATAAGAGTGGAGAAGGTCAGGTTGACAAAACTTCTTGGTAGGGAATAATCGTTAGCCCTCCAAATATATGTGCCTTGCAACTTGCAGGCCACAAAAGCAAACTCTGGTCTGGAAAATGCCAAGTCTCATCTCCAAGGAAACTCAATAACTTCCAAATGGCCCCACGATCACGTTTGCGTGGTTCTAATAAGCCATTAAAAACATTAAGGAATAATTCAGATTGAACGAGCTTTCAGGGTTGTGATTTTTTCCCTTCGTTTTGGCAAAGACAATATAAACCTCAGTGAGGAAAACGCCTGCTAAAGAAAACAGGAAAATGATAAAATTAGACCCGGTTGAACTTGCTTTTCATCCACCAACAACTTAAGAGAAACAATTATCCTGATGCAGCAAAAAAGGTATTTCACAGCTTCTCTGTGAAAGAAAATGTACTTGCTTTCAGGTTGAAAATACTTCGGGATGGTTCTAAAGAATCGGATTCTTATTGTGGGGAGCATTGTCCTCTTAGACCAAACGCGAAAACTGTTGGCAAGTCTGGGCAGGTTTCAAGCGAGACGGTCTAGGGGCACACAAGGAGTGCTATTCAACACATCGGTCCCCAGGCTGTATTTAAAAGCCAGAAATGAAAATGGTCTGAGGAGTTTGTGAGCAAAGTTACTGCGTTCCCCGGGAATAATGGCCCATCCACCACGCCAGCTCTCAGACTGCAGTTCTGAGAAAGCCCAAACCCTCCAAAGAATTCCGGCCCATCCCAGAATTCAGGCCCCACTGCAGCTGGAACACCAAAGATCACCATCTTTCAGACCTCATATGAAGCCACAGCATGATAAACAAATTCAATAAAATTACGAATTGGCAAACTGTTCGCAACAAATGTTATTTCCCGGATAACAAGATGGATAACGTACATTCTGCAACATATGTGAGGAATTATTGAAAACAGATGTAAATGTTCTCAAACTCGAGTCTTTCTTTGGCACAAATCTGAATACGTTGATTTTACACTTTGCTTTACAGCAGTGCCCCCAAGTACCTCAAACAGTAACCCTTGCACTGAACAGGGGACATTTCTGCGGCCCTCCCCTATCATAGTCCTGATACTTGGGATGGAGAGGGTGGGTAACTGTTCCAAAAGCCCTTCCATTAGGCACCAAATAAAACTTTGAATCCCAAACGAAATAGCAAAGGCGAGGATGCACTGCAAACGGGGCACAATAATTACATTTAAATGACCCCAGGTCCGAAGGTCCTCTGCTAACACACCTGCTCTGTGAGGAATGCTCGTGACACCCCCGCTTGGAAACCAAAACCCTTTCCCCTTAGCTAAGTGCCACATGCATATTTGTGTTTTCCTCTGGCACCTCCGCTCACCTGCCCCTGTGGCAAAAGCAGCCATGTCACTGCATCCTACCTGCCACACAATCAAGATTTTTCTAATTGTAAGGAAAACAGTCTCCTGAGCACGCACAAAAAACACGCAATGTGCAATCATCACATTTTGGAAATGGGGGCCCAGAGAGGTATTTTCCATGAGAAGTAATTTACATTTTTCAGCTACAAATGCATCTTTTCTTCTAAGAAGAATCATCTGTACAACAGATTTGTATCTGAAAATAGAAGGCCGGATTTATGCAAAACTGATCTCAAGGGATCATTGCAGAAACACAAAAAGTAATTTTCTGCCAAAATTATACAGAGCACTCACAGAGATGTTTTTCAAATATGACCACTAAACACATAAAATACACAAATGAAATGGAATTAATACAAACCACGAGTTCTATAGCAATCTTAAATTAAAGAGTTTGGGGATGTCAGACAAAATATCAGAACAAAATTCTTGAGAGTTTAAAAATTACAGAAATGTCAAAGCCCATATATTTCACACTAAAAAGAATCTCTTTTGTGTTTCCAAGGATCAGCCTCTCCAGTTTATTTAAATATGCTGCAAGTGCAATGGACAGTAAAGTTAATTCTCCAAAATTCCCACACTGTGTTAATCTGCCCAAATACAAAACTGTTACTATCACCCACAGTAGAGATGAGTAAGTCGAATCATAAAACTTTAAAGACAACAGTTTAAAAGAAAGAGCTCCACAGGCCCAGAATCATAAAACCAATTATGAGTGTGAACCAGCCTGGTGTCTTGATGATGACCACGCCATTTGCAAATCAAGTAACAAAGGGCTTAGAGGTCATTTCTAACTACTCTATTTTCCTTAAAAATCAGCAATTCCAAGTTACTCTGTGGGCAAACCAAAACAGAAAGGTAGAACAGAAGGAGCTCTGGGCCAGGACTTGAGATATTTGGGTGCTTAGTACCAGCCCTGCACTTAACCAGCATTTAACTTTGGCAATCCCTTAACCTTCCTGAGGCCTCAGTTTCTTCCTCTGCGAAAGCACAAAGAGTTATACCAAAAGGTCTCCTAAGATTCCTTCTAGCTTCAACATCTAATATGTGGTCGGTATTAAGCAACACTCACCCCTTAATTTTTGAGGAGGTCAAATCCCATCTACGTTCTAAGAATGAACCAAGAATCACTTCTGAGGCCCCCCAAAGCCACATGGCACTTTTTCTTCTACTGGAAGATCGGAAATAAGCTCCATTTTATAGACTAGAAAGGGAACAGGAGACAGAGAAAGTCCCATCTCTATTTGTCTTTACTTTGACGTTCTACACGCAGCCTCTGTTTATGTGGGCTGTCAGCCTTTGATTTCCACTGTAGTCTGCAGCACGGGGGTCACTGGGTAACCTCTGCCTTCAAGAATCTTATAAGCTCTCAACCCCCAGGCCAACAGTGCCTATGTATCTGGCGGGCTTTCTCTGACAGTCTCCAGCACTTGGCAAGAGAAGATCGAAAAGATGCAGAATAATGTCAACTCGAATAGTAATCTGTTAGGTGAATGGTTCTCTTGCTTACTACACAAGAGTAGGTTATGGTTTCATATATCATGTTCAATGTGCAATAGATATTTTTTTCAACCATTCATATTAAACTGGTGTAAATGTTTTTATTCCTTGCCACATTTCTGGGTGGTAAGCTCAGGCTCTCCCAGGAATTTGTTTGCTTTAAAATGCCATGCATCTCCAGGCAGCCCTACCTCATAAAAAATGGGCATGTCTTCTAAATGAATTTCCCCTTTTTTGCAGTTAATAACTAACCAACACAGCAGAAATACACCATGTGTGAAGCCCTGTTTACTACAGGTGGTAAATCACGTGCCTAACGTCCTGTAATTCATTCTGAATACTGTAACTCCATTCAGTGCAACACATTTTGCTCTGTGCTGGGAGGCATTAATACCACCCCAAATTTGTGGTGAACCTGATTCAGATTCAGGGTCTTGTTCTAGGAAATGTACTTACTTGGGGGGGCGGGGAAGTGAAGAGGGCTTTTTAAGGAAGCATCAGGATGATCTGCCCTCTGAAACAAAGACTCTGTTACCCTCCTGTGACCCTTGCTCACAGGTCAGCCTTGGAGAAGGCTATGACATAAATAAGGTCAACTCTGGCCACTTGTTCCATCTCTCCTTTCCAGTCTTCACTGTTCTCCAAAGCATACACTTAGCCAGCTCAAGGTGTCCGCTGACAGTTAAAGTGGTAAGATGACACACCCCCTTGAAATAGCTTCTTACTGATGCAGTTCTTAGGTCTAAATGCCTTTAGGATCCCCAATTGTAAAGTATACTAGGGCTGCTCATTAGGGCAGGTCCATAAGCCTCGGAAGTCACTTCATAAAGTCGTCCCTACTTACCAGCCATAACTCTCTATATAATGGAAAATATTCAGAAACGCAGAAGTCAGCCCCAAAGTTTCCACACTCCTCCACTGGATGGTAAAGGGTTCCAATCCTGCCCTCCATCCACGGTCAATTTTCTGGCTCTATAGTCACTCTCTCCAGACTTCTAACAGTGGGGTGGGATTGAGGTTTACAACTTGTTTAGAGATAAGAGGATGGCGATAAAAGGGGGCACATGCCTGAAGCACCTCTAAGACAGCAGGGAGATCCTTGGTTCTCTCCCCTTGCCTATGGGAGTGAGTCACAGAGGAAGTATGAAGGCCTCTCGGACTGCTTTTAGGTCCTGCCATGTCTTCCAGAAAACTTCCAACCAGAGTTCAGCCACCTTTTTCTGTAAAGATCCACATGATCAAAATATTTTACCCTCTGTGAGCAATACTGTCTCCATTGTAGCTAGTCATCTCTGCCCTGGGAGCATGCACATAGCCACAGACAACATGGAAACAAATGGGCGTGGCTGTGCGCCAATCAAATTGTACTTATAAAAACAGTCAGTGGGCCATCATGTGAACACCGATCTAGATGGGTACTGTCCAGTAGAAAAATGAGCCATGGAGAGAATTGTAAATTTTCTAGCAGTCACCAAAAAAGGTAAAGAAAAACAGGTAAGTAACAGTTTCAATGGTATATTTTATTTATCCTAACAGATCACATTATCATTTCAGCATGTAATCAAAATAAAAGAGTATCAAGATATTTTGCCTTCTCTTTTGACTAATTTTTGGGGTGTATTTTACAACTTATGGCACATTTCAATTTGCCACATTTCAGGTGATGAATAGCGTACGTGGCTAGTGGCTACCGTTATTTGACAGTGCAGGTGTAGACCTGCCATTTTCTTGCCTGTTTTAAGCACTGTGGAAAAAAGTGAGGGTCCTCATCACCAGAGGGCTACCTACATCATCTCTTCCAGAGACAAGTCCCAAGTCTCTGACCTCTAGGACATCATAGGTGCCATAGGTGCCAACACAATGACCCACCCATCACCAAACTCCACTGGAGAATATTTAGAGGGAACATTTCCCATAATTGGCATATCTCTATAAGAGGTTCTTTTTGCTAGTCAAAAAAAGGTAAGGCAAATTTAAAGGCATTTGAGGAGAGCAACTGAACACTAAAAGCATTTTCCCAAAAACAAAACCAAAAAAAAAAAAAATCTTTTCCTTTAATTTTGCTTTCTCTACCCTCCTACTCCTTGAAATCTCATGTTACAGATTCAAAGTGTTTTCCTGTTGGATCTAGGGGTAACCCCTTCCCACTACCTCCAAGAGCAAACTCTTACTCTTAAAGCACCTCTTTAATTTTAACAAATGCTCAGGAAATGTCACTGGTGGTGACCTTTTCAGTACCAGGCCCCCAAATAACACCATTTCCCCATCTATGCTCCTGTTGTTTAAACATAATCCTCCTCCCACCGACAAAGGTTTGTTTAGTAGGATGGAAGGAGGGAGGAAGTTGAGAGAGCTTTCACTACAATTTTTATTGTAATAAAAAGCCATCAAGACATTTGCTTTCTTTCCCTACGTTTTCAACTTACACAAGATTCTTTTTAAAAGCATTCTCTAAAATGTGCCTAAAGTAATCTTTTCCACAGGGAAACACAAACCCAACAAAACAGCCCTTTGTTTCAACTAACATTTAGCAAATAGAAAATCGCAATACCTGGCAGAGTCTCAGGCTTGAGGAAGTTGGGGAGGCCAAACTAACTTTTCACTGGCCCCCACTTCACTCATGAGGGGACTTGAACACCCGCTAATGGACTCAGCATGCCTTACAATGCCAGCCGCCATGACCTCACTGGTACCAAAGCCAGCATTTATAAAAGACCCTTCCCTGGGACTAGGGGGAGGGGAAGACCACAGAAGGAAACCAGGAGTTCTCCTCCATCCCATGACGGGTCTGTAGTCTACCAGGGATGCAGAC
Source organism: Mirounga angustirostris (assembly GCF_029215605.1). Taxonomy (NCBI): domain Eukaryota; kingdom Metazoa; phylum Chordata; class Mammalia; order Carnivora; family Phocidae; genus Mirounga; species Mirounga angustirostris. Next base: position 104,631,628 of record NW_026991714.1, on the reverse strand, counting down.
GGGAAAGAACGCTGGCCCAGTAGTCTGGAAACTTCCATCCCTGCAAGTAGTCGAGTTGGCTTCATCGCCACTTGGCAGGGATGTTGGAGATGGGGGTGGGCACGTTTGGAGGAGGGGGTGATGCTAGCCTAAAGCCTCTCTCAGCCCTGAGATTTTGACTACAATAAGATTGAATCCCTCTAAACACTAACAAACCAAGTCACCCATATACCACTCAGTTTTGTCATCAGTAAATGAGAATACCACCTACCTAGGAGGGCTGCTGCCCAAAGGAAAAACAGAACACTGCAGACTACCCAGCATATACTCAATACTGGACATATGACAGTTATTTATATATTATTATTATCTGTGAAATTAGGTGGTCTACAAGATGACTCACACAGGCTGGCTAGGGGAGACTGGCAGCTGACCCCACAACCCCTACCCAGGCTGCCCCCTCTTTGCTAGCACAGTTTGCCTTCCTCTGCCTCATCTCCCCTAAAGCAAAGCTGTGGGCATGTGGTGAATCACGGCCAACAGGACATTAGGGGATGTTTTCTGGGGGACATTCTGAAAAAGGATCTCTCAAATAAAATGGGATGCACAGAAGAAAACCTCCTTCTCACTGCTCCAGCATGGCTTTGTTGTGACTATCTGTGATTCATAAAACCATCACACCCAACTTTTGGCCATGAGGAAACAAGCGCTTGCACCAAGCCAACATGCTAAGGTTGGCAGAGAAAATGATATAAAGAGGTTTGATCTTTGACATCAGTTGCTAACCAATTCCTTAACTGCTCAGCTCAGCTTTACTCTTATGTGAGAGAAGAACATGTCCTCTGCTTAAGCCACTTTTTCTTGAGTCTTCTGTTATAGTAAACAGTAGTCTACCTACAAGAGCCCTCTAGTTCTACAATATTATGACCATAAATCCACTTCCTAATCTCATCATTCTAATACCCTCCTGAAATTCAACTTGCTTTACCTTCCCAATCAGATAGCTCTTCTCTCATATACACCCCACACTCTCTTGTCTTTGTGTCCTTACACATTCACTATGTCTACATGAAATACATTCTTTGTGCTTCATCTATTCACTTTTCCCCCTTTCTTTAGGGCCAAATTCACATCCCAAGTACTCCAAAGTGCCTTTTCTGAACACTTTTAGCATATAATATTTCTTCCCCATTGATTTCTCTAGTTCTTATAGTTTGTGTCACATGGTTTATCATAAAATCATAGAATTACAGAACAAGGTTCATCTCGTCAAACCTGCTGAGTGAGAAGAGTTTTCTTCAGATAACATTCTATAATAGAAATGATCAAGTTACTTCATATTAAATAATTTTAGCATCAGGGAGTTTGCCATCTTACAAGAGTAGCTCATTGCACTACTAGAACTTCCCGTATATTAAAAATGTGACCCCTTGTAACTGTTAGGCATGAGTTCCCTTAGATCTTCTGGGTTGAGTTGTGCCGTCAAATCCCCCTCCAGAGCAGAAGTATCTCAAAGACAGAGGCATTGCCTTATTCATATTCATGTCCCCAGCATTTAACACTGTGACTGTCACAACCTAGGCATTCAACATGTGTTGCTGAATAAATGACAGATTTGATCCCACCACCATTACTTATGGGGCCCAAAGTAGACCATAACTCAACATGGATCAAATTATTTCTTTACAGTTTGTAGATCTGGGAATTAGGGCTCATGTTCAGTCTCTAATAGTTATGTGAAATAAAGACCCATAAGTTCAGGAACCATACTATGGCCATGACTCCCCATGAACATATGACAACAGAGAAATCTAATGGGGTAGAGTGGGAGAAAGCAAACACACTGAAAGGATGGAGAGGAGCTCTAGGAATCGAAAACACTGTGGCTCTAGAGAGCTTTCAGGTTCTTGTTCCAGTCCCTTGTGAGGCCTGCCTAAGTGCTTAGTCTCAGGGTTTCATATTCCTGGGGGTTTTTTTGCTGAAACAAGATTGAGAAGGTGTGTCACTTACAACCAAAAGAACCTTGGCCAAGGCCTTCAGCTAACTCAGTGTAAGAAGAGGTGTGAGTGTTTATGAAAGCTGTGTCTGAAACAAACCAGCTGGAGGCAGAGGAGTGGAATGGATGAACTACCACCCTTGCCCAGAACATATTAGAACAAATGAGCAGAATCACACCCCTCAGAGCCCCCCTGCCATACCATAACTCCTTTCTGCCAGTGTAGGAAAATTGCCCCACACCTTTCCAAAGCAATAAACAGCTGAGCAGACCTGTAGTCATTCCATCCCCCACTCCTTCCTGGAGAGTCTGCATCAACCCCATCCATGGCGGTGCCCCCAAGAGATTGGGCTTCTCTGAGCTCATAGCACAACTCAGCAGACACTAGTCTTAATAAGGGCAACTCTAGTCCTTGCTTCCTTCTTATCTCACCTGGAGTCACTGGCTTCCTTTCTGGTGACTTATGTACTCTTTTGGAGAACCTAGCCTTATAAAACCTGCATAGGGTGTTGTGAACCATAAGACTATTCAGCTAAAAGACCTAAAAATAAGTGACCATAATGGCAAAATGACTGGCAGCTGGAAAGTCCTGGGACAGATGATGCCAACTGGTACAACCTCTAACAATACCACATGGAGTATATGTTCCACCAAATCATAAAACTCCTTCGGATCTTGATTTATTCTTTCACCATTTATTACTTTTTCTAGACTCAAATCTCAGTTCATCTCTTTACCAACAGTGTAATCTTGGACAAATAACTTAACATCTCAGCACCTGTGGGACCTCTCCTACAAGACCGAGATAATAGCAGTACCTTCATCACAGAGTGTTAGCGATCATCAAGTGAATTAATACATATAAGGTACTTTAAGTTCCTAGAACATAGCACTGAATAAAGGTTTAGCATTTATTAATGTTAATTATTCAGTCAAGATAGGCTAGATTATGCTGCAGTAACAAACAAGTCTTACATCTTAGTAGCTTAAAACAGCAAAGGGTTATTTCTCTCTCCTTTTTTTTTTTAAGATTTTATTTATTTATTTATTTATTTATTTATTTATTTAAGAGAGAGAGAGCGAGCACATGAGAGGGGGGAGGGTCAGAGGGAGAAACAGACTCCCTGCTGAGCAGGGAGCCCGATGCGGGACTCGATCCTGGGACTCCAGGATCATGACCTGAGCCAAAGGCAGTCGCTTAACCGACTGAGCCACCTAGGCGCCCTCTCTCTCATTCTATATGTCTAGCATGGGTTGGCTGGTGGGGAGGGGGCTGTGATCACTGTAGTCACTTAGGGATCCAAGCCAACAGAGTCTTACAATGCTGGTCTCTCAATAAAAGCCTTTAGGGTTTCCCATAGCATAAGGAGAGGGCACTGTTTACTGGGTCTTAAATGCTCCCATCAAAAAGTGACACAAGTCACTGCCCCTGCTGAACAAACCACTGCCAAACACACTGAATCTCAAGAGGAAAAGGAAATGTAACCCTCCTATGCACACAGGAGAGCTGCACTAGAAATACTGGTGAGCACTAATAACATCTACCACAACTATTATTATTACTCTATACCAGACCCTCTGCTAGACATCCACACTCTAATAAGTGTGTCACACATTTACATAATTTTGACATGATATCCTAATGTAACAAAATCACTGATTTACGCTGGACATTTGGCTTTAATTTCTCTGCACGTGTGTGTAAAGAAAAGAATTCGTTTTTGAGCCTGAATCCAGTGAACATGAAAAATCCAGGTTGTTCAGTTCAGGGATTTTTGTCAAACCAGTTGCTTGGTAGCAGGCAGAAAAGCCACCTGGAAAATGGTCTAAACTGACTTGTTATTTGGTAGTAATTTTGAATAATAGATTATTCTTTCTGTACTTGGAAATCCAGTGGACACAAGATTTTTTGTACCCACCACTTCTGTTCTTTGGAAGATACCACTATAGACAGAAAGAGCAATGCTAAGACACACTTAGGAGCTCCAATAATGTGCAACAATTTTCTTAAAACTGCAATAGAAAAAAATCAACCAAAACATGAAAATTTAAAGCCCTATTACCTGCATCTCGCTCTGTAACATCCTACTTCCCATCATTTCTAACACACATCTTAAGTGTGCTAATTGGAAAGGCTCTGCCATGTATACAGCTCTGTTTTCAAGATGACAACTGCTTTGCTTTTATCACTGGGCTCAATACCAAAAGGGGAATCATTTTCAAAATTCAAAGCGTTTTGATCTGGCTTTGTCAACTGGCTGCCTGCACTTGGTTGGTATCCTGTCTTAGAGAGAAAACATGAACGTTTCAGGTGGTGGGACTGAGGCTAGGGAAAGGAAAGCATCCCTGAATGGCTGAGTGGGAAAAGAGTGTCCTAAGATTAAAAACAAAAGTCAAATAACACTAAAAGCCGGCCAAATTATTTCCTTCCCCCTTTAAGGGAAAAAACAAAACCACTAAAGATGCTACAAACATTCATTGAAAAGAAATCATTAACTAATAAATCCCAGAAAGGAACACTCAGGCAGCTAAGTCCCACCCAGGAAAACAAGCCGGCAGACTTGCTCAGTTTACACTCATCTCCTCCAAAAGGACAAAAATCTTGGGCAGATGACAGTTGATGTGTGGTCTGGTGACTCAAGCCTATGAAGAACTCTCAAGAAAACAGGATTAATCCATGTTTCTGTTAGCCACTCCATATTAAAGCCACATCTACCAGACAGAAAAGCAGGGTCTTCAAGTTCAAGGGCCCTGAGCCCATGAGAAGGAAGCTCCTCACTTTCTACCCTGCAAAACTGGTTCTCCTAAATGGTTCACACATGTAGTACTAAGGCTAAAGGAAGGATACCAAACATTCAAATGAAAACAGCAAAGCAAAATTAGGAATGCCAGTGCTTCCCAATGGTGACAAATGGAATAAGTAAGTATACTGTGGGCCGCACGCTGCTTCACTTTTCACCAAAGTGTTCAGCATGATGAAGATCCAGCATTTCAACCCAGCAGAGCTTTCTCTGGGATAATACCTAGAGGTCCAATTTTGACTATCCCTTCAACACAACTGCTAGAACAAACATAGTGTGTTTACTGGAAGGTAGCCAACTTTTCAGCACAAGGTCCCTGATGAGGGAAATTTGGACATCTGAAATGGCGTGCAAACTTGGTCTATGAGATATCAAACACACCTAAAGAAAACATATGTTTTACGTTTCTCAAACAGACCTGTGGAGTAAAGCATCTCTGTTCTAGATTCACTCAAAGAATATCACTCTCTCTCTCCACATACAAACCCTAAACTCTTCTGGAAAATCTAAAAAGGAGATCTAAGCTTGTTCTAACTTGGCAAGAATCCCTAAGTCTAAAGCAGTGGTTCTAAAGTTCTGTTGGTTTCTCTGGAACTCACCCAGGGAGCTTTTCAAAATACAAACTCTTAGCTTCCCCACAAGGGATTCTGACTGAAGCCCCACGTGACTGAGATGTAGGCCGTCCCACTACCACACTTCAAGAACCTCTGGGCTGGTGGTTTCACCCCAGGAGTCAGGCACTGTAGGCAACTCTGAGCGGACCTCTTTCAGCGAGAACCTCATGAAAACAGTAGCACCCCCAGGGCACTCGTTGGTGCTGTAAGCAGCTACACTATAATCTTCCCAGCATGCTAGACACACCCCTCTTTTTGGATCACCTGACCTCAGATTTGCCTGGCTCAGCCTCTCGCCTTTCCCTTTTCTCCTACATGATCCGTGTAGTCCATGTCTGACATCCTCACCTATCAGATGTCATTCTGGAGAAGCCTGCCCTTTTCCAGGAGCCTACCTGGGTTCCTTATTTACCTGGAACAGAGCCAAAAAGAGATGGCATGATCATATAACCCTAGTTACAGTGGAATGAAAATTGCCAAGTATTGGGGCATAGGGATGGGGGCAAAGTGTCCAGCTGGCCCCCCAAACACATAGAGCATACATCCCTGAATTTCAAAGTCTCATACTCAGACTACACAGACAATCAGGCCCCAACAGAAAGTGTGTGTGAATAATGGAAACAAACAAAATATAGATTCTAGAAGCTCTGTCAATAATCACCGGCTGGATTCCCACTTCACCATTTAACGATAAATCTATACTCACTAAGGATTGTATCACAGATCATAAATACCTGTTTATATCATGTCACCACATTCAGAATTGCCCCAGAAAATCATTAACTGGCAAAGAAAATTTGCAGTTTGGAAGAGAGTGGTAATGAAATGCTCCTCTCTCTGCATTTCCTACGCACGGTTGAAAGAGCAGAAAGAAATCTCAAAATATATATATATATATTTTAGCATGCCATCATAAATATCTACCACCCTCCCAAAGACACATTGCATGTGCTAATTTATACCAGCCTGCTAACTTTTTGTTTCATGCTATATTGATGGGCTTGACAGTTTTTCGAAGAGTTTATAACTGCAGCAGTGTTGATCTTATTTAAAGAGAATATTAAATCAAATCCCTTGTCATCGGCATAAAATCTCCTATAGCATCAACAAAAGGCAGCCGTTTTTATTGATTCCCTGATACAAAAGATGTATGAAGTGGACTGATGCTGCTCTGCACCCCCCAAAAAAATCACAATTAAAGCCCCATGAAAACTATTAGTCATTGTAAAGGTCATCATTGACTTTTAATGGCATCCTAAAGGGAAACAATAAGTTTCACTTGAACATCAAGGGCAGAAAGAATAAAATACTGTATTTCCAGGGTGGGTATAGCAGAGGGTACACCAAGAAGCCTTAAATAAATACTTGTTGTATCAAAAGGCAACCTAATAAAACATAATTCACACTGTTCACACTGTCCACATTAATGATAAGGGAATTTCCAGGGGGAATGGCTGATGAAAAATGCATGTGCACAACCAGATGTGCTCAGTCTTGCTGAATGAGCCAAAACAGGGAGAGGATCTGCTTTGTGGCCAAGGGTTTTCACTCTTCCAGACCAGAGGAGGGACCACTTACAAGCCCAGAAGCAGGAATGTGGGTGTGAGCTGCACTTGCCAGAAATGGGCAGGTCACTGCTCCCTCAGGACCTCAGCTCTTTCACCTATTAGAGGACTGAGTCTGGCCTCTTTGATCCCTCTCGGATCAGTGAGAGCAAGCAGACTTCCTCTCGCATGCTAACTCTTGACTAGTAGACTAACACCTCTCTAGATCTCAGTTTTCTTCATGCTAAAAGGAGGGGAGTACAGTGTGGAGGAGGATTCTGAGTCAGCACTCAGGCACAGTAGGCAAGAGGGCCTTGGTGATACCAGGGGGAGCAAGGTAGCAGCTGAGCCAGCTCTTAGCCCCAAAATGCCAAACTTCTCTAACATTCACCTCAACAACATCGTAAAGACAGCCTCATTTACCGTCAATTGACTCATCCAAGAGAAACTCTTATGTCCTCAACCAAGGCTCCTACAAAGTTTAGACCTCAGCAGGGGTTGGGGATGGTACTTAGTAAAGGAGAAAAGTGCCATGGATAAAACCAGAAAGTCAACCATTTAAATTCCATCTACGTTTGCTCACATTCTGGGGCCTTGGTAACTCTTCCAAAAATGTCCTATTCAGAAGGAAATATGTTATTTTCATCAACTGTTTTATTTATTCAATAAGGAATTCCTAAGGACCTACTCAGTTACAGAGAGCTGTGTAAACCAGCATGTGGAAGCCATCGGGGGGAAGGTAATATGCAGGAGGTAAGACCTTGGCCCTAGACTGAAATTGCCAGGCTTCGAAGCCCAGCTACCCAGCTTCTCCACTTGCTAGTTGTGTGACCTTGGACGAGTTAATTAATCTCTCTGAGCCACAATATGTGAATCTACAAGAAGAGTACAAGAGTATGTTCCTCACTGGACTACTGCAAATAATAAAAGAAGTAACCCTTGTAAAGTGCTCGTACCACACCTGTTTTAACCACATCCTATCTCTGCTCAGGCCACTCCTGGAAGCTCCACACCCACCTAGGCAGCAGCCCCCTCCTGATCACCATTTATAGGTTTCAAAGTTACTTCCAAGTCAGCATATATCAGAACCCAATTTACAATCTCCTCTCACACCTCATCACCACCAGAGCCCAAACAGACCAAAACCCAACTGTTCCTCGAAGTGCTCCCCATTGAAGTGAATGTCCTACCAACTGCCCATCTATTAGATGGTATCCTATGAAGCTGCTGTTTCTGAAGATGAAAAAATGGCAGAACATCGGCAATTTCATGAGTTCCAACCTAATGGTCCCAAGCCAGAAATCAAGATGTCTTCTTGGGCATTGTTTGCTCCTTCAGTGCTGCTGGGTCAAGCCCTGCCAGTTGAGTCTCCTTAATGTACTTCCACTTACCATTTCTCTCTCCACCAGCACTGTCCTGATTGAAATCCCCACCCTCTCACCTTGTAACCCTCCACTCTCACTGCTGCAGCCACTATGACTTCACAAAACCCGAACCCAATTTTGTTAGCTTCCTGCTGAAAACACTTCAGTAGCTGTGTGTGGCTCATAAAACAAAGACCGGAAAGCTTCAGGGTGGTGCTTGGCCTTACATGTCACCTTCTCTACCTCCCTGGCCTCATCACATCCCCCACCTGCTCTCTGCCCTCTAGACCCAGTGAGCTCCATCCAGTTTCTGAATGTGTCCAAGACCCTGTTCATGCTGTTTCCTCTGCCTGGAACCATCTTCCCATCCTATTCTGCCCTCACATCTCAGCACAAACATTGCTCCCTATGGGCCTACTTGATGGGAGTACAACCACTCAGTCATACTTAGACCTGCTTACAAGGACCCCATATGCTTGATTTAATGCTCTGCTGTTGCCATCATGAAAGTCTTAATTTGGAAGAAAAGACCCTGCATTTTTATGTTGCACTGGGCCATGCAAATTCTGTAGCCAGCCTTGTCTTCAGGGGAGCCTTTATGGACTTCCCCAAATAATTCAAATGCCTCTTTACCATCCCTCACAAGGCCACGTACCTACCTGTCTGTGCCACCTGCCACAGTCGACATTTTTACTTCGACCCGAGTGACTGCAATGGTTTGTCTTCCCCATTGAAATATAAGTGTCGCAAATCCAGGGTCCACATCTGATTTTTGATTACCACTTCATCCCTGACACCTAGCATACAACAGGCAATCGGTAAGAGCCGCTGAATAAGCATCTTTATTATTCCCATTGTCATTACTGTTATTACCCTGTGCCATTAAGACTAAGAGCCAGCAGGGAAGACATGAGAGCTACACAACATGGTAATGGATAAGAACAGAACACGCCCACTAAGGGGGAGGCTTGGGATTGGGGGGCACAAGCGGTGTCTCGGAGCACGAGTGCATCTAGGGGGCAGAGGGCAGGAGTAGCTGGTCCCTCCAATAGAAGGAATGGTGCCACAGAAGCCCAAGTGGGAATGGGAACTCATGGAGAGCGGAACATTCTGGCACAGGGGCTTCACGGCAGAGCAGAATCAGTCAAAACTGGGGAGGGCCTTGAACCCAGGATAGGGAGTTTACACTTTCCTGAACTAAGTGTGGAGGCAATAAAAGCAGTGTTTTAAGAAATCAGAGCAGTTCCCTATGAAGCCTTAAACAGTGTGAACATCATTACTCAAATAATTACATAAACATGATTTTCTAGCTACGTCCAGGGGGAAAAAACAAAGTTGGAGCACAATGCAACACCTTCTTCTTTCCTGGAACCATATGTTAAAATGTGCCTAATAGAAATATGCTTTCATATTATATACAAATGCACGTTAAGCACACTAAACTTTTCAAAGTGCTTTCAAACATATTGAATATAAATGGCTCTCAGTCACCTTTGACACACTCCTCGTCAATTGATCAAGTGTTTGGTCATCTCAGCTGACATCTTCCAGCTGGTATTGCCCTAGAAAGACATTTCCCAGATGAAAGACACATATGTATTTCTCCAGAAGGCAGGAACATCTCATCTGCAACTCCCTGCATCAAAGACTGATACTGGAAAAAGGTGTTTATCTACTCAGGGTTGTGGTTGTTACTGCTTAAATTCACCAAGACAAAGGTGAATTTTTTGAAAAAGAAAGAGAATGCCCTTGAACAAATGAATAATTCACAAATGCCCACATACTGTGTGCCTCTTTAGCTGAACCCAATTGAGCAAAAATGCTCTTATTGTGATGTACAGTAAGATCCAAATGTTCAAAAACTGCACTTAACTCATTACTCAGAAATATGTCCACGGCCCAAAATGGATAGCTATTTAATTTCAACTCGAAGACAGTAGGAAAAATGGCATGCCTCTGTTTACACACTCCCTATTTAGAATCAACACAAATACAGATATATTATGTTTTCCATCCGAGGCAGATCAAAGACCACCACCATCCTGTGAAGCCTCAACATTATTCTGCTCCATCCACACCGTCTCCCATATGAATTCTTGTCATTACATCAATTTAATCCCCTGCCATTTTAGGCCACTGATGGTCAAGTCTAATGAAAAGCACAATAGCTGGCATTTAACGCGATGGTGCTCCTTTTTCCAACCTGCCTCCTTTAAAGTAAAAGTTTGGAGAATGTACGAAATTTTCTTTACAGCTCATTTGAGATGCATAAACAATCCCAGAGACAGAAAAGAACAAAAATAAGAATTTGCTCTTTCAAGGAGCTGGGCTGCTTGAGGGAAGCATTGAATTCCGGACCCCCTGCTGATGGCTAGGCGATGCAGGCCACTCTGCCCCCTCACTCACCAGGCGAGCCTGAGGCTGCCCAGGCCCTTGCTCTGTCTGATTAGCTGTGTCTCTGTGTCTCCTCGGAAGGGCTCTACCTCTCTTGACAATCCCAGAGGGGAAATGGTGCTTCCCTCCCTTCCCCACTGCACCGCACAGCCCTCCCCCTACAAACCCCGGCCATACGCTTACTGCTCGCTCCATCTTACACGCTCCCACCACTCGCTGGGATTTGGAGTGGCGGTGGCCACAGGACAGAACTCTGGCTCAAGTCACAATGAATTTAGAGGTGAGAACATATGCTGCCCATGCACTCCCTGAAGGGATTCCAGAGCTCAAACAGGTAGAGGCCAGAAGCAGTTTGGGGAAAATCATATTATATGTCAACCAAAGTACAGCAATTCTTGTATAGCCCTAAAATCTACCAAGTGATACCTCTGCCAGCAGGAGGTGTGCTGTGATGGGGGAAAGATGGGCACCGAAAGAGAGGCGTTTTAAAAGCCTGAGACACTAAATAGAAAAAACCACGGGGTCCAAGAATCCCAAAGTGCATTCTTTTCTCTAATCCCCATTGTCTAAATAAATCAACTGTGGTTAAGATAGGGGAATTCTGGCACATAGCAGAACATCTATGTCCCATAACCACAAGTGATCACTGCAGCCTGTGACTTGAAAGGGGTAGTCAGGGCTTCTAAGTTGAACCACCTGTCAAATAAGCATTGGGGGTTAAAAAGGGAACTTCAATAGGCAAGTTACCTTGATCAGTCACCCAGAATCTTCTGGTGATGCTGTGCTGCATTAACAATATGTTAATGTACAGAGGAGTCCACACAGACACATGTTTAATAATTACTGTAGAATGGAAGAAAATCCATAATCCTACCAGAAACTTCAAAGAGCCTTCCCATATTTGCTGAGGAATGTCTCCCCTTACCCAGGGGCATCAATAGCTTGAGAACTAGTCCAGATATAAAGAGACATGAGCAATTATCACAAAATAAAGTATATGAGATTTCTTGAGGTTTTCGGGAACCTACTAAGTTGCATGATTGATCTGATCTTCAGGACAAAGTACCATGACCCCCAAACATAAGATAATGTATCCTCAAAGACAACAGAGATGTCTTAGAAGCTCTGTATTTAAAAAAAATCCCAGTTGTAAGAATACAGACTCGAATCAGAGTCTGTGGTCTTGTGCATGGGTGAGCTTTCTCACATCAAATTAGTTATGTCTTTGATATTCATACCTCTCCCTCCTTCTCATTCTAAACATCTGAACTGCAAAAAAATGCCACACACAGAGGTTCATTAAGTAAGAACTGATGGTACCAGAGGTCACACAAGGTCTCTGGCTTCCAGGAAAGTAGCCTGTCCAGAATGAATGACCTCAAAAGTCCCTCCCATCACAACATCAGCCGTCAAGCCCCTCAAGATCTGGACCCTCTCACAGCCCCAGCCACCTACCAACACCCGAACCCAGTTCTACCTGTGACTCTTGCTAGCTACCAGGCCAAATGCACTGCCTACTCAGGTACCTAGAAATGTCTACTATTCCTTGATCCACATGTCCTGTCCATACCTGCCATTAACTGCCTCACACTATAACACACGTTCACCTTAAAGGTTTCTGGAGTCTCGTGTGAAGTAGGGAGTGAGGCATTTTCAATGAACCGCGAACATACCTACTTCTTTCTGGCCAGCGAATTCCTTCAGGGGACCACTCAGAGGAACAACTCCACATTCTCCAAGCCCCTAAATGTGTTAAGCCTCAGTATTTTTGCACTGAAAAGAATCCCTGGTTCATTTTACAGAGGAGAAAACTGAGGTCCACAGAAGCTGCATAACCTGACCCTTGCCCACGCAGAAAACCCGTCACTAAACCAGCACTAGAAAGGCAGGTTCCCTGACTACCAAGAGCTCTCGAAGAACATTTGCCAAGAGCATGAGTGAAAAAGGAGTTGAAGCAGAAAGGAGTTTGTCGCACACTGGAGTGGGTTGCTTACCACACAAGGCCAGCCTTCACCACCTGTCACCCTCCTACGCTTCCCCAGCATTCCTGCCTGGGGCCGGTGAGAATCTCCACCGACCCCTCCGAAAACACTGCTCACATGCAGGGACTGCCGCCATCCTGCACAGAGAAGAACGGCATCCTCCACCTTCAACTGTAACCTAAGAGACTCAAACTGGCCGTTACAAAGAACAAGCATTTTGCTAAGCCATCTATCCTCCCAGTTGCAAATGTGGGCTTCTGACTGCCCCAATTCTATGAACCACCTCTCCCCCAAACACGCATGTACCAACAGTGAGCCCTCCCAGAGCAAGCCCCCGTGGCCGCAGTCCTTGGGAACAAGGGCACACACATCCTGGGGCTTTGAACGCGAGGAGACAGGAAAGTGGAAAGGAGGAATCCTCAGTCGGGGCTGGGAGGAAAATCGAACCCTTGAAAATTGCAAAGCAAAAGATGCCAAGAGAGATTCTTCACTGTCACAGCTGCTTACCATAGAACTCTCTCCTCATTTGGGGATGACATCGGCAGACCTGATTTTTTGTCACCAGTCATTCCGCACTTGCTTTAATTATGCAGCACACCAACAGAAATTTTCTTTCTGATCACATAAATCACACCGCTGTGACACGGGGCTCAATAGGCATGGCTGGAACAATGTGCTGAGAGCTATCGGCTCCATCGCTCAAGCCCACAAGGTGTATCATTTAGCCAAGAGTGATAATTAGACGCAGAATATACTGAAAACTGTCAATAGACATGTCAATAGGAGAACTCTTAGCATCTAACACCCAGTGAATCAATGGTGTTTTTCAGCTATAAAATCAAGAAAATGATAGCTTTCAAATGAATGGTGGAAAGAAAACAGGAGCCTCCTTGGGGAGGAATAAAACAGCTCAATTTTCCCTTACTGAGTGCCTCTCCAACTACCTCACTCAATGGGAAAGGTCACAGAACATTACAGCAAAATATCTCTGAAACAAGATGTACAACAGCACTGGGACATGACATGCTGCCTGGGCACCCCACAAAGGCCTCGCTATCTTTGACCTGACAGGAACGGCGAGTGGGTCAGTAGAGGGCAGGCCAGAACCAGAGGGGGAGGCCGAGACAGGGGCAAGGAAGCCCCGGGGACTGAGCTGCAGGGGAAAGAGGGGTGCCCACTCACACCGAAGGGAGACCATGTGCAGGGCCAGAGGCGGAGAGGTGTCTCAGCCCAAGCACAGAGGAAGCGGGCACTTGAACGGAGTGCTCCTGCAAAGCTAAGTTCTTAGCAACATTCAATTACATTTCACAATCGACACAAATATTAACACACAATACTTTCATGCTTCTCGCTATGTGCCACTCCCTGCTCCAAGAGGCCCCACATATGAAGTCATTTGATCTTCACAACAGCTCTGTGCAATAGGTAGCATTATCAACGCCATTTTACAGATAAGGAAATTGAGGCACAGAGAGGTTAAGTAACTTGCCCACAGGCACACAGCCAGTAAGTGACGGAGCCAAAATCTGCACCTAAGGAAGCTACACTCTCACAGACCATGCTATGCTGCCTCTTGTGATGGCCAGGCAAGCACCCAGTTAGAGAAAACCTGCCTTTTCTCTTTTAACAAAGTAGGTGATAGGTGGACGGGATGAAAGGTGGAATGGTATTACATGTCCCTGGGCAAGCCTTGGGACTTCTCAGGGTCTCTGTTTCTTTCTATGGCTGGGGTGGGGGTGAAGGGGGGATGAACATGAGATCTGTGTAGTATGTTACCATATACTCAGCTCGCTACGTGATCTTATGCTCTCATCTTCATTTTACAGATAACTAAATCAAGTCTTGGAGAGGTTTAGAAAAATGCCCCTGATCACACAGCCTATAGGGCTGGGATAGAACCCAGTGGGTTTCACTCTTGGGTTGTGTTCTCAATGACCACGCTAAAATGAAGGCTGCAAGGAAGCCTGGTGCATAGAGCGCCAGGAACCCTGACTAGTACACTTGATCAGCCCTCAATGTTTGATGGGGGTGGGGTTTGGGGGGAGAGGGCAGGGGTAGGAAGGAGAAAGAGGAAACTAGAAGGTAGAAGCAAAAAGAGCTATGGAAAATATACATATTAAGGTACCCATTTAGATACATTGCAAATAACTTCAGCAATTAACAAATGAAGAAAATATACATAGTTGCTACTTCTGGTTTCAATCTAATATACTATTGATATAACTAATTATTGGTACTCCCTTTAGAGGCTCTTTATATATTAAATTGGTGGGGATTTTTTTTTAATAATCAAAGAGACAGTAAGTCTAATTTCAAGTAACATTTATTAAACACTTACTATGTGCCAGTTTCTGGGCTTGGTTCTCTTATTTAATGGTGTTTAATATTCTTTGTTCTTAAAGCTATAAATTATATTAAAAAAAAAACACCTTTTTGGTAGGATAAAGAAACGCTACCAAAGACACTGCCTTCAGTAAAATAAACCAACTGCCAGACCAAGGACAGAAATGGCAGCCTTATAATTAACTAATCATTAATGGACATTAGCCAGATGACATTTGCAGTGACTTACCCAGTGAGGTATGTGGCTATGTGCACACATAATCAAATATTTCACAACACTCAAAGCTTCATGCTAGGGCTGTCTTCCCTATGCAAGCTTCCTTCCCTATCATGTTTGTTTTTCTAAGTAGCAGGAGTCTACAAGCTTTGGCCCCTGCCAGGGCAAGGAGGAGATCCAGAACACAACTGATTAGGAGGCAAGCATCATACAGAGGACCTAGCAAACTCTTAACAAGCTATTTCGCTGGATCCAGATCAACCATCATCTTCTCTCACCAGTCACAACAGCTTTTCAGATGCTTTCCTCCCTGTTTCTCCTCTTGCCTTCCTAGAGTTCAAGACCTAAGTTAGACTATGTTATTTCTCTATACAAAACCATCCATTGCTTCCTATCTTATCCAGAGTAAATGCCCAAGTGTCACTGGGACTTCAAAGGACCCCCAGATGGAAACCACTCCAGTCCACAAGCCCACTAGTTGCTCCTCTGGCTCATTAACCACACTCCTGTTCAGGGCTTCACATTTGCTGTTCCCTCTACCTGGAGTGCTCTTCCCTGACATGCTCCCATGACAGGCTTTTTCTCATTCTTCTGTTCCCAGTACAAACATCTCTGCCACCAGAGAGTTCCTGAACATGCAATCTTAAGTAAAGGAGACACATAGACACCCTAACTCGCTCTTGATTGCACTTAATTGTCTTCAGAATACCTATCACAAGCTCACAGCTGTTTCCTATTTATTTTCTGCAGCCTCCGATTACAAAGTAAGCTTCAGGAGGTGGCAACTTTCTTTTACTGATTGATGAACTGCAGCACCTAGAACTGTGCCTCATGCACAATAGGTTCTCAATCCATAATTAATGACAGTCTGAATAAATGAATGAATGAATGAATGAATGAATCCCCATGTACAATGAAAAATAAAACTAAAAATCAGTAATAAAATTAGTCACATGTTGAGCCATTTAATTCCAAGCATCTTCATGAGCACAGATAGAGGTCCCCCCAATAAGCATGAAGGTCATTCTTATCAGAAAAACAGAGTAAGGTGAGACAAGGATTCAGCAAAAGCCATCCTCGCTGGAGGGGGATGCATAATCAAAATATCCCTAATCACCAAAACAACAACAACAACAAAAAAACAGTGAAGATAATAGCAGAAGCACATCCTTATTGCTAGCCCCATTTCCAGCATTACAGACAAATCTAAGAAAGCTATTTGTGAGAGTTCCTGTCCCGGTAATAATGAAGTAACTTGTATCAGACTAACTCTCCAACAGATAAACATTTTAAACTCTGAGAAAAATATAAGCAACAACTAATTGAAGGCACTGGAGAGGTACCATAGCAGGCAGGAAATAGAGGAAATTCAATGACCTTTATAAGAGAAGGGAACCATATTAGGTAATGTCTGTGTTTAAATGGCTTCTCCTTTGTGGTCACTTCATAGTCTGTACTGTACCTAGCAGCCAGATCTCAAGAAGAGAGCTCCAATCTCACTGGCTTCCACAGCCAGAGGTCTGAGTCATCAAAGTCGCTGAAAGTTGTGAAGGGAAATCCCAGAACAGAGGGAATGACAGAGGTAGTAAATCTGTATACGCTGTCTCACGGAGCCTTAGCTTACTCCTGAAACGGGGATGCACAAATGAAGTCCAAGTAGCTTGGCAGAAGCTAACAGGTAAAAGGCTCAAAAAAACAAAACAAAAAACAACAACAAAAAAAAAACAAAAACCCACTACATATTTCATAAGGTGCCATCATGGGGAGTTAGAGTTTACAGCTTTAATTCTGACAAGGTAAAAGGGCTTGGTAAGAACCTTAAGTTTTATATCAAAACTCCTAAAGAAAAATACCTTAAAAATACAGACTGTGCCTCAGGATTATGATTTTGCACTAAGACCAAGAGCAAAATTTAAACAGAGCTGCCCTAATGTTTTACAAACAAGGCTCCCCAAGGTCAAAGTTATCAGCCAGTAATTTAGCTATAAAAATCAATCTAGAATAAAAGTCAACAATTTTCAAAGGAAGATAACAGAATCCAGAATGCAATGTATTAACACAATGTCCTATATACAAATACTAGATATCTAAAAATATTACTTACAGTCAAGAAAACTCAGGCAAGAGAAACTGACCATGAGATAACCCAAATGTTTGAATACTTTAAAAAAGCTATTATAAATATTTTCAAGGTGTTCAAGGAGTGTCATAATGAATAAACAAATGGTGGGATCTCAATATAAAATTTTAAACTACAAAAAAGTAACCAAATGGAATTCTCTAACAAAAGTAAAACATCTAAAATGAAAAACTCACTGAATGCTCTTAACAGCAGACAAATATTAAGGGAAGGAGGGGAAGAACTGTTCAACTTGAATAGAGATCAATAATATTTGAAGATGAGTAATTTTTATTCAGTATGAAGAACAGAGAGAAAAAAAGGTTAAAACAAATGGTCAGAGTCTCAGTCAAATAGAACAATAACAAGTGGTCTAATACATGTGTAATTGGAGCCCCAGAAAACAAGATAAGGGAATGAGGTAAAAAAGAGTATTCAAACAAATAATGGACAAATAGCAAAGTGATCAAAAAGTCTTCATAATCTTGAAGCTGGATAAACACAAGGAAACATTATCAGTGCTCTGATAGCAAGAAAATCTTAAAAGTGTCCAAAGGACAAAGACACATTAAATTCAGAAAACAACAAAACAAGTGATGGCTGGCCTGTTGTTAGAAACAATGGTTGTCAGAAGTCAAATGAAAAACATCTTTAAAACACTGAGAAAATATAAACTATCAATCCAGAATTCCTACATTCAACTGATCTTAGAGCCATACCAGGGTCCTGCGATCGAGCCCCACTATGGGCTCCCTGATCCGCGGGGAGCCTGCTTCTCCCTCTGTCTGCCGCTCCCCCTGCCTGTGCGCTCTCTCTCTCTGTCAAATAAATAAAATCTTAAAAAAAAAAAAAAGGAAACGATTACTGAACTGAATAAAACATTAAGGCTCAACTGAATACTACCTACAAGAATGTATTTCTAATACAGACACACAATAGGTTGAAAGTAAAAGGTTGGAAAAATAAGGCTCAACTGAATGCTATCTACAAGAATGCATTTCTAATACAAATACACAATAGGTTGAAAGCAAGAGGTTGGAAAAATATATACCGTGGAAAATGTAAGCATAAAAAAAAAGGTGGTATGGCTACACTAAGATCAGATGAAGTCAACTTTATAAGAGTATCAACAGAGATTTAAAGAAAGATATTTCAAAAGATTAAAGGGTCAGATCATCAGGAAGACATATAGATCATAAATGTGTGTGCACTAAAATACAAAGCTTCAAAATAGATGACAAACTACAAAAGTCTAAAAGAAGAAACCGACATACCCACAATCACGGCTACAAAATTAACACTCATCTCTCAGCAACTGATGGGACCACTTGACAAAACAAAATCCAATAAGGATATAGATTTGAACACACTTACTAAACAAATGGTCTGATTAATATTTATAGAACACTATACTAAATAAGTGTAGAATACACATTGTTTTCAGGTACACAAGGTATATTCATAAAGATACACCATATGCTGTGCCATAAACTAAGTGTCAATAAATCATTCTCTGGAAGCAACATAATTAAGCTGGAATTCAATAAAAAAATAAGATATCTGGAAAATCCAAAATATTTGAAAATTAAACAACTCAATTCTAAAAAACCATGGATGAAAGAAGAAATTACAAGGAAAATTTGAAAATATTTGGAATGGCATATTAATATGCAATATAGCATAATATAATGAATGCAGCTGAAGTGGTGCTTAAGAATATTTATAGTTTTAAATGCTTACATTAGAATATAAAAAAGTTTAAAATCATGATCTAAGTTTCCCTATTAATAACCTAGAAAAAATATCAAAGTAAAAAGACCAAAAGCCAATAAAATTAAAAGGCAGGTTAACAAAAGAAAAATTAAATCCAAAAGCTAGTTCTTTTAAAACATTAATTGATAAACCCAGGAGAAACCTTTATGACTTTGAGTTAAGCAATAATTTCTTATATAGGACACCAAAAGCAACACCCATAAGAGCGAAAAAATAATAAATTGGACTTCATCAAAATTAAAATTCTTCCATGTCAGAATATATCCTTGTAAAAAAATGAAAAGACAAGACACCACCTGGGAGACAATATTTGCAAATTCTATATATCTGTTATAAAAACTGTATCCACAATAAGGAAGACTTACAACTCAATAATAAAAAGACAAACCAATTTAAAAATGGGCAAAGGATCTGAATAGCTATTTCTCCAAAGAAGATATACAAATGGCCAATAAGCACATAAAAATATTCTACATCAGCAGTCATTAGGGAAATGCAAATTAAAACCACAATGAGAAACATAAATGTCCACTAAAATGGCTAAAATCAAAAAGACAGTAACAAATGTTGGAAGGATATGGAGAAATTGCAACTCTCATGTACTAATACTGGTAATGGAAAATGGTGCAGCCATTTTAGAAAACAGTCTGGCAGTTTCCTAAAAAGTTAAACATAAATTTACCATACAACCAGGCAATTCTACTCCTAGGTATCTACCACTCAAGTGAATTAAAACATATGTCCATACAAAGACTTGTACCTAAATATTTACAACATCACTATTCATAATGGCCCCAAACTGGAAACAACCCAAATGTCCATCTACTGATAAAACTAAATGGTTTATATCCATGCAATGAAACACTACTGAGCAATAAAAAAGAAGAGTACTGATACATGCCATGCATGGATGAATCTCAAAAATATTCTAAATGAAAGAAGCCAGACCCAAAGACCACATATTATATGATTCCATCTGTATGAAATGTCTAGAAAAAGCAAATCAATAGAAACAGAAACTAATTTATTGATATTTAGAGCAGGAGGCTAGAAGAGGTAGTGACTGTAAATGACTATGAGGGATTTTTTAAAAGGTGACAAAAAAATTCCAGTTCCAATATTGGATTGTGGTGATGGAATATTAATGCACTATTATTAAAAATCCCTGAACTGTACACTTAAAATGGGTAATTTTAATGTAATGCAAATTATACTTCAATAAAGCTGCTTTAAAAAAATCCATAAACTACTAGCAAGACTGATCAAGAATACAAGAAAAAAGAACTCGGAAATGAAAAAGGGCTATCACTGAAGAGTCCTCAGACATCAAAAGTGTAAGAAAATATTATGAATAACTCTATGACAAAAAGTTCAACAATTTAGATGAACTGGACAAATTCCTTAAAAAAATGCAGCTTAATGAAAATGACACAAGAAGAAACAGAAAATCTCAATAGCCTTATATTTAAATAAATAAATTTATAATAATTTTCATTAACCAAAAACTATAAACAACCATCAACAAGAAAATAAAGTATTATATAGTCATACAATGGAAGAGACTTCTCACATGTACAACATGGGTAAAACTCAAACACTGTATTGAAAAACGGGCACAAAAAGAGTATGTACTATGTGATCCCATTTATATGAAGTCCATAAACAGGACAGTGGTCACCTATTGAGGGTATTAGGATTATCTCTAAGATCTGAGCATTTCATCTCACATAAATTTTTTCTCAACTTAAAAAGTAAAGCTAAAATAATAAGAGAATCTAGTTGGGTAGATTATTAGTTAGGATTAGCTCAATTAAGCTGTGTTAACACAAACAGCCTCCCAATATTAATGCCTTAAGTAAGAGGTAGCCTGCTGGCCAAATGCAGCCTACTATCTATTTTTGTAAATAAAGTTTTATCGGAAGAGAGTCATCCCCATTTGTTCACATATTTTCTATGTGTAACAGATTTGAGTCATTTTTGACACAGACCGTATGGCCTGCAAACTAAAAGTGCAAAATATTTTCTACCTGGCCCTTTACAAAGTTTGCTTTTTTGAGTCTAGCTTTAAACCATAAAGGCTTTTCTCGTTCATGCTCCATGTTAATCAGGAGTCACCTGGGAGTTCTGCTCTATAGCACCCTCATTGTGGGAGCTGGCTGATGAAGCCTACTCTACCTGGAATGATGGTGGTAACTATGACAAGGGAAATGAGCAAGCTCTGAAGGACCTTATACTAGCAATTAAATGATCTGGTTCCAAAGGAACACATCACTTTTCCTTACAACTCCTGAGCCAGAATTGTTCACATGACCCCATTCACACAAGGGGACCAGAAAATACAGTCCTACCATTTGTTTATACATGTGCCTGGAAGTGGAGGAGAACTGGGATATTTGCCAAAGAGCACTAATGACCACCATAATTAAACTGAGAATCAATCAGTCCAGATGTTTATTTCCAACAAACATATATAACCCTGCTGAAATACTGCCCTACTGGGTAGAAGTCCTAATCATAAAAATTCCAAAAGTGGCCCTGATCATTCCCTTTGGCTCCCATCCCACTGGTTATAGCACTCCAGCAGTGCCTTCTACCCTCAAGATGGATTTAAATTGCAAATCCACCTAACCATCACCTTCACATTTAATATCCTTCAATACAGTGTCCAAAAAAAAGGCAAGACTCTATGACCCAGACTCAGCCAAAGCTGAGACCCTGCAGCCTCACCTCTTGTCTGCCACCAGGTCAATTGTGTCATGCTGGAATACAGCTTACTTTTGCCCAGGCATACTGTAACACCCATGTGTCTGGATTCTACCCCATACTTTTGCTCCTGTGGTTTCTGTGGTTTAGAAGACCACACCTATTGCTGTCACCCTGTAACGCTCAACAGAGTCATTATCTTGTCCACAGCACTTTCCATGACCACCAGTCAGAGACTATAGTACTATTGCATCAGACCCAAAGCACCCAACTACCCAAACTGTTGCTACCACACCTCATCACAGGACTTACCCTCCATCGGGTTAAATGACAGCTGACGCAGCTAGTACTCACCAGGTGCCAGGCACTTTTGTAAGCACTTTTTATATAGCAAGTCGTTTAGTCCTCAAAACAACCTATAGGTAGTCACGAGTATCCTCTCTGTTCTACAGATAAGGATACTAAGGCATAGGGATGTCAATTAATTTGTGTAAGGCGCCACAGGTGATAAATGGCAGAGCTGGTATAGGGCTGGGAGCAGAGGGAGGGGAAGAGGGAGAGGAGAAGCACACTCCCCACTGAGCAGGGAGCCCGATGCGGGCTCGATCCCAGGACCCTGGAATCACGACCTGAGCTGAAGGCAGATGCTTAACTGACTGAGCCACCCAGGTGCCCCCACCCCCAAGGTTTATTCTTAACCACTCTGCTGCCAGGCATCTCAACACTGAGAGCAGACAGGTCTGTCTGTGAGCGTGCAAGGTACCTAGTGGAAAAAAATAAATAAAAAAACAGCATCTCATTCCTGTCTGTATCCGCAGGGCCTGGATCATGGATATTCAGGCAATAGTAGTTGCTTAATCAGGGTTTGCCCCGATGAAATAAATGAGACCCGTGATTCCCCGACCCAACCTCTTTGCTAAATAAAGTCCTAAATGTGACATTTAGGAAGTGGACAGATAATTACCGTATTTACCTTTTCCTAGGATCCCAGCCCTTTCTCCAGGGCCACTGGCCAACTCTGAAATGGAGAGGCAGGAAGGGCCCAAATAAAGATCATTAGAAAATGAGCTACTCTAAGTTGGGACAAGCATCTATCCAATCATTCAGGAATGTTCACAGCGTCCTGACTAGTTGGAAATGGGAGAATTTGACTTCTCCGTGCCGAAAACAGCACAAAGCTTTCCTAAAAGTTTTTCTTCCTCACATAATTATGCTTTAAATTGTTAATAGCTATAATTATGGAAGATGGCATTGTTGTGCTTGTAATTTTTCCTATTCCCATTGGTATTTATTGATGATAAATGACTTTATTAAAAAATAATGATAATTACCTTGTTTGGTTGTATATCAATATAGTTTCAGTTTTTCTTTATTACCACTTACAGAATTTTATGGATTGCCAACATTTAGTTCTTTTATTGGTTTATTTTCTCTTGATGGTATAAACAGGGGGGTGGAATTAACAATCATTTTATTCACTTCCTGACCCCCTCCCAACCGGCCCCAGCTCTGTTAAGAAAGCAGTGGCGGGGGGCGCCTGGGTGGCTCAGTCATTAAATGTCTGCCTTCGGCTCAGGTCATGGTCCTAGGGTACTAGGATCGGGTCCCACATCAGGCTCCCTGCTCGGCCGGGAGCCTGCTTCTCCCTCTCCCGCTCCCCCTGCTTGTGTTCCCTCCTCGCTTTCTCTCTGTCAAATAAATAAATAAAAATTAAAAAAAAAAAAGAAAGAAAGAAAGCAGTGGCGGGCACTGTTCACATGTGGCTACAGGAAGTTCTAATTTTTACTGCTACATAATTCTAACAATTAGCTTCATACCCCCAAAATTCTCTTCTATGAACCAGTGCCTCACCACATGGTAGAGAGTGGAAGGCTCTTCCCCCACACTGCACCCCACCAATCGGCACCAACAGCTCAAAACAACCCCTTCTGCTAGGAGCAAGGTTGAAAATCTCAATTAACTACAAGATGATCAGAGAGGCACACAGCCTGGGGACTCACTGAGATCTCAGTG
Source organism: Mirounga angustirostris (assembly GCF_029215605.1). Classification (NCBI taxonomy): domain Eukaryota; kingdom Metazoa; phylum Chordata; class Mammalia; order Carnivora; family Phocidae; genus Mirounga; species Mirounga angustirostris. Next base: position 104,607,786 of record NW_026991714.1, on the reverse strand, counting down.
TTCCCCAGAAGAAAACCCATTCGGTGTACTAAATCTCCTGGAGAACCACAGCAGCCAAAGCCACCTGCCCCACAGACAATGTCAGTTCTTGGGCAGTTCCCTTCCAAAACAAATTTCCTCTGGACCTCATCTGCGTTCTCTTTGGAGCCCTCAGCCCGAAGAAGGCTAAGAAGACTACATACCCTTTGTTCATCTGTGATCCTCTGCTGGGGAAGAGCCCAGCTCATACTCTCAGCAAAACATAAACCAAATCAAATCAATGACCCAAATGTAAGCAGTCCAGGACTCTTTGCAAACAGTGCATTTGGCAGTGTTTTCATACGGAAGTCATGTCTGAGTCTTTAGCACCAAGAAGAGGAACAGTATAAGCCCTCGTGGTACCTGATGTATTAGTCTGACTGTGTTAGCAGGGAGAAGAATGCAAGCAAAAGAACATCACGTTTGGAATCAGACCCCACCTGTCCGTCCAACCTTGGTCCACGTTCCTAACCTCTGTCCACCTCTCCTCTCTGCAAAAATGATTTTAGCAACACCTGCAACTCAGAATTGTTGCAAGGATGAAATGCGTTAAACATCCGGCACATATGTATTATTTAATATATATTAGCTCTTTTCCCTTCTTCTAGCCCAGTGGTTCTCAACAGAGGCAATTTTGTCCCCCTCCCGCACCAGGAGACATATAGCAATGTCCGGAGGCATTTTTTGTGATCACAACTTGAGGAGGGCCATGCTACTGGCACCTTGAGAGCAAAGACCAGAGATGCTGTTACCCATCCTACAATGCACAGGACAGCTCCCACAACAAGAATTATCCAGCCCAAAACATTAATAGTGCCAAGACTGAGAAATGTTGGTCTAGATGCGTGTGAAAGAATTATTTCATTATGGTTGGTTATTTTCCATAGAAGTCTCTTTAAATGAGCAAAAACGTACTGAGAAGTTACCATGTGCAAAGCTCTATGCTAGGCACAGCATTAACTATCTCATACATCTGCTGCCATTTGCCCAAAGCAAGTCCCACCCTCAAATATTGTCCAACTCTATGAGCATCAAGCTTTGGCTTCCCCTTTCTTCTTCTTACTGCTCTCAGTGGCCCTGAAGTCAGACATGCTGTGTGTCAGAGCAAAGACCTGTATTAATCAACAATTCCAAATATAGCAACAGCAGTTTGAAAATCAAAGAATGGGCCTTGGGGACATCAATATTTGCATGTACATAATAAATACTTAACTACACATCTGTGCAATGTTCAATACAGTTGGGGGAGAAAAAGAACATTTATGTTGATTTTTGTCAACTTCCACAACTCAAGCATCTGATGTGCTAAAGAAACATAAAACAGAATAGTCATAAAAATAATTTTAAATATATTTATAATAAGCACTTATGAATTGGAGACATGCTTGATTTATTCTGAGGTTTTTCTAACCAATTAGCCTATACCTGCCCCTTGGGTGAGTGGTGTAATTTCCAATCTATGTATTAAACATCCACTGCCTTCCTATCTGATACTCACCTCTACAACTCAGAATGGTCCTAGCTTTAACATTTGAGGCTCGGTTTCATGTTCTCATCCTTCTCTTTGTATGTTGTGCCTCTGGATGAGCATACCACTCTGTGTGCAGAAGCCCAAGGCCCTGCTGTAAGTGCCCCATAGTGACAGCCTCACTGCACTGTCACAGAAGCCCCCCAGAGGCAGATGTTATCCCCCCACTTTACAGGGGAAAAAATGGAGGCCTGCAGAAGTTAAGTAACTTGGCCAAGTCACACAGCTATGAAATGTTGAATGTTCATATTGTGTGTCTGGTTCCAAAATCCATGTTCTTCTCCATTACGCACATTAAGAGAAAAGAGACCTCCATCTGGTGAATGCTCTTTGTAAAGAGGTAAGCAGTGGGCACACCCTTTGACCCAACAAATCTACCTCAAAGAAACTATTGTCCATAAATACTAGCTCATTTGGGATGCCTGGGTGGCTCAGTTGGTTAAGCGGCTGCCTTCGGCTCGGGTTAGGATCCCGGGGTCCTGAGATCGAGTCCCACGTCGGACTCCTTGCTCAGCCGGGAGCCTGCTTCTCCCTCTACCCCTGCTTGTGCTGTCTCTCTCTCTCTGACAAAAATAAAAAATAAAATCTTTAAAAAAAAAAAAAAAGCACTAGCTCATTTGCAGAAATACATATGTAGAAAGATGTTTTACTACTGCATAATTTGAAAACCAGAAAAGAGTAAATGGCCTAAATGAAGAAAGGGGACCCATGCTAGGGAATGGGGGAATTCCATACAAAGTAGGGGGGAACGAGGTAAAGAGGGCTTTGCTGACCCTTTATTCTTCCTTTGTAACAAAACCCCGATTTTACTCTGGGTGACAATTCACCCAACTAAAATATTGCTTTCCCCAGACTGCCCTGCAGCCAGGGATGGTTGCTTGGTGCTAAATGTTCAACAACCAGCTCACTGTTACACAGATTTCTATGGTATAAATTTTTCCACTCTGGCCAACTTCAAGCTACCACGTTGAGGTTCCCTGGCTCACAAAAATATTCCTGAGAATGTAACAACTGGTTCTCACAACTAAAGATGAGCCAGTTCTGGCCTATGACTGGCTAGCAGTGAGATGTACACAAATCTGTCCCTCTTTACAAGTGGGACAGACAGCAAGCATGTGCTCTTTCTTTTCCTCTCCCCTTCTTCCTCCTTCCTGCTATAAATTTGGATGATAGGACTAGAACTCCAACAGCTACTCTGAGCCATGAAGCAACTCAGAAAATGATGGCAAGACAGCAAGACAGAAGGTGCAGAAACAAAGGAGAACACTTATCCCTCTTAACATCATGGAGCTAACCTAAGAACTCTGGCCCACCTACCTCTGGGCTTCTCTCATTGGAAAGAAATTAAAACTCCTATCTCAAGACACTGTTGTTTTGATTTTCTGTTACATGCTACCCAACTAATACAGAAATCTTCAGCCTTTGCTTTCATATCTTTATGCCTTATATATTTTATAATAAAAATGTTTTATTCCAGTATTATTTCCAAAGGCAAAAAAAATGTTTTTTATGAGTCAAGTGGTTGGGCCCATTAATTAATTTCCAAGTTGCCAGTTCTTCCAACAGTATCCATGGATCACAGTGGGGAAAAAAAGGAGACCAAGGGAAATCACAGGCCTGGCACACAAATCAACAATGTGGGTATGTCCTGGAAATGAAAGGGATAGACTGGAATCCAACCAAGTTCACAAACTGCCAAAAAAGATTTCTGGCCAAATAAGATTCAAAGGCCTCCTGAGATAAGCCTTGGGTGAAACACAGAACAGGTAATGGGGAAAGCACAGGATGTACTGCCAGGCTCACGTCTCCAATCCAGGAAACTCCCAGGAAGCCTGCCGAATGGGGAACGAAAGCAGCAGGACTCCATCTCCTGGCTCAAACCACAGGGGCTCCACATATTAAGGTGTCCCAATTAAGGGGACCCCAGAGACTGGAACAAGGAAGTAGAAGACAGCATATTGAACCAAACATGGAACAGAGCAAAACAACACGGGAGCCACTTGAGTCTCTGGGCCCACAGGTAATGTCACAGAGAGGGCTGCAGACAGCAATCTGGTGGTTAGGAAAGTTCATGGGGAGAGTAGGAACCAATCTATTAGGGTCTTTGTGGTCACATTCCTTAGATGGTCACAAAGATTATACTGAAAGGGACACAGTACAAAATCAATCACTGTGATTCTTCTGCCTTGTCTTATACAAAATAACTGCCAAGTCCACTCAGGATGCATCTTTGTAGACCACATCAAGTCACTAGGCTCCAAGCACATCCTGTGTGCCCAAGAGCACGGTATGTGCCGTGGAAGACATACTAAGCATAGGTTCCTGTTCTTGAAGATACTGACATCTAAAAGAAAAGTGAACTGTATGCAGACAAAGATATCTAGAGAACCTCTATCTATTCACGCATTGGGTGTATACACAAACCTTACTGATTAAAAATTCAGAGAAGATACATACCCAGAAGCAGGACTGTTAGATCATTTGGTAGTTCTCTTTTTAATTTTTAAAGGAATTTCCATACTGTTTTCCAGAGTGGCCGCACCAGTTTATATTCCCAGCAATGGTGCACAAGGGTTCCCTTTTCTCCACATCCTCACCAACACTTGTTTGCTTGTCTTTTTGATACTAGCCATTCTGACACGTGTGGGGTAGACAGCTCACTGTGGTTTTGATTTGCATGATCTGAGGATTAGTGATGTTGAGTACTTATGTCAATTATATCTCAATAAAGCTGGGAAAATTTTTTAAAAATATCAGAGAAGTAAAAGCAAAGAGGAATGGAAATATCACACAGAGAATATGGGTCAGAAAGATACAGGCCTTCAGCCAGGCTCTAAAGGGTATCATTTCAGCCAGAAAAAAAAATGCGAAAGAAGTTGCTGCATACTGGAAAAGAGCGAACAATGTGTGCTAAACAAATATATATCCAATGAATAATAAGAGGAATTAACTGAAGTGGGGCGGAGGAAAGGCATCCATGGATAATAACACTGAAGAGGAGAAGTGGGAACTGTTCATTCTTTCATTCATAAATTGAACAAACACTAATTAAATGTGTACTAATTAGGTGCCTAAGCACTTGTTCTAGGGCCCTGAATACCAAACTAAGGGCTTCTGGGCCAGAGGGAGCTCCTGAAGGCTAAGTGATGGATGACTTCACACTGGAATTGGTGAAAATCTACATTTTTCATACTGCCCAAAATGGGAAGATGTTATGAGGAGAAGCAGCCCAGATCTGAGGCCCCATTAGCTCATAAGTGAAAAAAGGTAATAACCAGCTCAAGAGTAATAAGTCTGCCCCATGTGCTAAGATCTCACTTTTCCATCATTTCACTATTAGTGAAGTTGAGTCCCCTTAGTGCCCATCAATGTCCCAACCCTCCCAATGTCCACTGTGCCTATGTATACAGAGTGCCTACCCAGTAAATATCTATTCATGGATCCTGCTTCTTGTCTGCAAAGGTCCACGCAGGGTCAGGGCCAAGGTTGGTCAGTTGTCTAAGGGGCCAGAGAATCATAACCTAAGGCTAAGTGCATGACATGTGTCCCCTGGGAGGTGGTGGCAGATTTTTCACAATGGTTGATGAAACGGAGGGCAGGGGTCAGAGATGCTTACAGCGAGAAACATGTAATGGATATTGGTATTTAAAACAGAAAGCAGCACTGGCTTTAAGTTAATGTTTCATATCCAATAAAGAAGGCTAAATATCTATCGTTTTGATAGATTGCTATAAATGAAACATTAGAGGGGCTCTTAACCACCTTGTTTCAGATCTTCATTACATGAAATTAATCCTGAGCAGAGTATCATACCCAATATGAATGATTCCCATTAAGTAGCCAGTTAGAAAACATAGGCTATGCTTTGTCTAATAAGGACAGAATCAGGAAGGAGCCTAACAGGACAATTTCACCACTTCTGCAGTCCTTCAGCACTGCAATACAGAGCAGCAGAGAACATTTTCTAGAAATTCTCAAAGTGGCCATCATGTCCCTGGAGGAGATACAGAATAAATTCACAGAGTCTTCCTAGAAGCAACACAGGGACCAGGCTCCGTGCTTAATGTAACATCATCGAAGAGCTGAGCCTGCAGAGATGTCAAGTCCCCACTCTTGGCCCACCAGGGAATGGGAATTTGCTGCCTCCAGACCCCTTGGTGGACTTCCACAGAATCATCAATGTCGATGAAAATATACTCTGAACTGTCTAGTAGCAACTTCTCTCATTGTGCCAAAAGAGACCAAAAGCTCAAAATGAAAAAAATTCAGAAGACAGGGAAAGAAAAGAACACAAAGCCCCCAAAACAACTAAGCCCTCAGGCAAAAACCTGCCTGGGAAAAAAATGCAAATCTCTAGGAATGGAGAGAACTCAAATGTCCAAGGAACCGAGCTAGTCTTCTGGCAACATCTGTTGATTTATTCAGGTGCATGCCACATACGTCACCACGGCTCCCACATGCCCATGTCACGTGCCCACTAGGAGACTGCAGGACATTGGTACCATTAGAGAAGGCACGTGCAGAACCTGGGTAAGCAGACGGTATTCCTTTCACCTTTGCATTCAATATAGCAAGTAAAGACTATTTACCAGAAGACCCTACAAAACCTATTTCTCAACAAGTTAGATAGTTAATCAATAAATTTTTTTAACTAAGCCAGAAAAAAAAAAAATCCTCTTCTCTGTTAGTTCTGTCCCCAAGACCATCTCAATCAGATTTCGTTCCTACAGCGAGGAAATAATCGTGCAGAGCAAGACTGCTGGTCAGTCACTCCCACAACACTTATGGTCCAGTTATCATATGGATGTTCTTGTAATCAGCCTGGCTCTAAATTCCTCCGAAATGAAGCAAGTATTTCACCCCAGTATACCATCCTCATGGACTTCTAGATCTGAATACGTTTTCTTCCTTTGGTACTTTTGACCCACTTGAATTTCAGCAATATCTACTTTTCTCAATCAACCAATCATTCATAGTAATCATAGTTAACAGGTACATTCCATTCACTCTTCTACATGTATGTATAGATATAAATCTTAGAAAATCAATCATCCTAACACTGTGAGATAGGTACTATTACTGTCCCCATTTTAGAGGTGAGCAATCTGAGACAGGGAGACAATTACTATCCTGCCTGCAATTACAGCAATTTCATTGAAAACCTAGGATCTGAACCCAGCAATCTGGCTCTATTAGTCTTGCTTTTTTCATCTCAACATGATATTGGGTAGGTTTTACTCTTCTACTGCAAAATTGAATAGTATGAACCCAGACATATAAACCAGAGAGTAAGAGAACTCTCAGCATTCTTGGCCTCATCTCTCGCCCATTCCTTCTACCTCACTCCCTAACTCCCAGTATGCAGTGATTAGGCAATTTCTTCTGGCCCCTGAAACACATTTTTGATATAAAAATGGCCATAAGAAATCCCAGCAAGCACAGGAGTGATCAAAAACAAGCAGTCGATTATTTATTGTTACCATGAGGTTGTGTCCTTGATAATGACACCTTAGCTGGGCTTCTAGATTTGGGGTGTTTTGCTTGAGTAGAAGAAAAAAAAAGAGATTAGCATTTACTGAGCACTTCCTCACCATGTGCCATATAATATGCTTGGTGCTTTCATCCACATTGTTCTCTTTAATACCCAAAGGCAAACCCACCTAAGTAATGAATGGAATCTCTTTTTTAAAGACAAAAAAACAGACTCAGAAAGGTTAAGTCTCATGGTCAAGGAGACTCACCTAGGAGTGATGGCATGGGGATTTAAGCCAAAACCTGATCTGAAGCTGAGGCTATTTCTGTGACAGCATGTCGGGTAGTAGATACTGTCCTTTAAAACCAGAAACCATTCTTAGATTTTTTTTTCCCCCTCTGAGCAGTGAGTCTTTACAGATTTACTGGTTGTTAAATGCTACTGACTCTAGCTAATTCCCAAATTAACTAGATTCCTTTCAGAGCTTGTAAAATGTGCTACACACTCAACTTCCGAATTTAGCATGCAAGATGATGACCACAGCAGTAAGGATGGTGTAACTTTCTCGTCAGGACAATGCACGCCTAAAAGCCTCTTTTTAATTTCTACCTTCTTGTATGAGGACAACGTGAACGAGGACACACCTAGGATACTGCATATTAATTTCAACACAACTAATACCCAAAATGTCCCACCAATTTACTCTTCACTGACAATGTTAAAAGAAAATGATTTATGCAGATCAATCATCTCGCTCATCAAGTCCTACCCTGACAGCCAGCCTTCATCATTGCTATTTAAAAGGCACTGCTGACAGAAAAGACCGACTCTTTGATTAAGGGCCCTGTCTGGCTAACCTTTTATTTGAAGAATGATTGCCGCTGAGTGACAAATACTTTTCCATTCATTTCAAGGCAAAGATATTGACATTCAAATTCTTGATGGCTACACTGAGCAGATGCCACTGTGAGCAAGAGGCTTGTGCAAAAGCAGGTATGCCCTGGCTCTGGGGGCAAAGGGGAGGAAAGAATAAAACTGCAGTGCACACACGGGCAGGTGCTAGCTGAAGGTTCTCCGCAAGTGAAAGCAACGATCTCGCAGCCAGATCCCCTCTCCTCAGTACTTATCAAAGAACATCTGTTTGCAGTCTGGGCCCAGTTCTCTTCTTATAAGTGCCCTTGCATTGCCTCGACCCTCCTTGGCACTGTGCAGGTGGCGAAGACTAAGAGCAAAAAGGTGCTCGCGGGCGTGCAGTTTCCCAGCCCCGGGGTGAAACGTCCCCCTCTCCATCCTGAGCTGCAGGAGCCCAGCACACCTCATGCTAAAGCACTGGCCTTCTTTCATCCTCACGGGATCTTCAGTCACTACATACGAAGCGGAAGAAGCATCTGAAAAATCACGTACAAAAAACAAATCAGGACCATTTTATCCCATCTGCTAAGGAGAAAGAAGAGAAAAATAAATAAATAAATACAAGAGCGAGCCAGGGGATGGCAGAGAGAAACCGAGTGACCACGAGAGACAGAAATGGAACTTCAAAAAGAAAAGGCGATTTTTCTAATCCATTTGAGGTACATCTCTGTCCTTGGTTAGCGACACATATATAAAATGTAAACGTATTCTCACAGCAGGATTATTTTGCTTCTTTTTATTTCCTAAATGCAAAATATTACCTTTAAAGAGAAGTGGAGAAATTATGGATTAAGGTAGGCTACTTGTGACAAGAGCCATCACAAAGCCTCAAGATTAATCATTTCGAGGAACAAAAGGAAATACCTCAGCAGGTCATCAGTGATTCCTTTTAAATCTTCCTGAGATGCAATGTGCAGGTCTCACAAGGGACAGGGTATCAAAAAAACTGTAGCTGTGATCCTTCAACAAATTCCCAGAGCGGGGGGGACAGCTGAGGCATGGACAGAACCTTCCCCTCGGTCGTCCCAAGGCCCAACAGGTGGCCCAAGCAACAGAGTAGGAGAGAGAGAAAGAGAGAGAGACAGGGGCTTCAGAGAGAGAGAAAACCCAGTCTGAATCTCATCTCTGCTGCTTAGTAGCTAAAGGATCTGGAGCAAGTTACTTCCCTTCCCCAGTCCTCTGTGATCCCATCTGCAGGATGGGGATGGTACTGACTACACTGCAGAATTATTTGTGGATATTAAAAAATATGCATTGAATAAAGAGACTCTCCTTTACCTAAATCCATTTTCCCCTCCTTTCTTCTCCTCTTCTCATCTTAACTCACTTGCTTATATTCAGGACTGGTCCAGAGGGGTAGGGGAAATAACCCAAGATTTATAGTTACAAGGCTAAGCTACAACTCCTAGTGTAGACACTTCCTATCTGCACAAATGCATAAGCTTTGACCAAGTTACATGTTGAACCTCAAGTTCCTCAGCTTTAAATAAGAGCAGTCATAATGGTCCTACTTCCCTTACTGTGCTACAGTGAGAACAAATAAGATAATGTTAATGCTAAAACACTTTGTACATTTTACATCAATACAGAAATGTTTGCTGTTGCTACTGCTGTTGTCCAAAAATGGGATACTCCAACCCATTTTGATCTTTTTCCTTATTTATTTCTCCCATCTCTATTACTCATGGCAAATAATAAATCGCAACCAATTAATCAATAATCATAACATCATCTCCATCCCATAGAACTATTAGGGGTGGCTTCTGCAGCTGTCTGGAAGAAGTACCAGGTAGAACAGATGTTTCTTCCATAATAAAAATTTATTGGAGGGCGCCTGAGTGGCTCAGATGGTTAAGCGTCTGCCTTCGGCTCAGGTCATGATCCCAGGGTCCTGGGATCGAGTCCCGCATCGGGCTCTCTGCTCCTTGGGAGCCTGCTTCTCCCTCCGCCTCTCTCTCTCTCTGTCTCTCATGAATAAATAAATAAAATCTTTAAAAAAAAAATTTATTGGAGGTTATTATGAGCCAGGCATTGGGACAGGGAGGCGAATGAAAAATGCAAAATTCAGTCAAGTGGGGCAAACAGACAAAGAAATGATTTCACTATTGCTGTACAATATAAATTAAGTATGAAGGGTGCTAAGGATGCCAGTGAGGGAGGGTGTGACTCCCTAGGGAGTCAGGGAAGATTTCATCTCAAGAATATGAGAAACCAAGGCCTTCTAGGGCAAGCAAGTCCTTACCAGGCAGAAAAGGAAGAAAAAGGTCATTCAGGGAAAGAGAAGTCCGGGTACAAAGGTAGGGAGGCCCGAGAGAGACCACAGGCTCTGGCAGGGACAAGGGTAACTTCAAGACATTCTATAGATTTAAGACTTAGTCATTTAAGCAATGGAGAGTTTGAGCCTGAAACCACTGTGAAATGATCCATGGCTTAGAAACATGACCCTGATCAAAGGCAGACAAACATTCACTGGCCACCTACTCTGTGCAAGAAACGGGAGACAGAGATGAAAAAGACCATCCCGACACTCCTTCTGGGTGGGGAGTTAGATGTTCTTACTTGCTTTCATGCAGTATCTGAGCGGCTGCCTAACTAGGGGCTGTGAGCTGCGGGGGGGCCCCCAGGCCACCTGCAACCCAGCACCAGTACCTGGGGCTTCGGAACCTGCCCTTCATACCCAATTCGCTGATGTGGGTTCCCGCTTTTGTGCTTGACCCTACTGTTCCATTTCTATGAACTCTGATGTGACTATGGACCGCCCCCATCTGTGTTCAGAGCTCTGTCCTCGGGCTTTGTGTCTTCCTTCCTGGATGCTAGCCTTTTTTTTTTTTTAAAGATTTTATTTATTTATTTGACAGACACAGCGAGAGCAGGAACACAAGCAGGGGGAGTGGGAGCGGGAGAAGCAGGTTTCCCACGGAGCAGGGAGCCCGATGCGGGACTCGATCCCAGGACTCTGGGATCATGACCTGAGCCGAAGGCAGCCGCTTAACGACTGAGCCACCCAGGCGCCCTGGATGCTAGCCTTTTGCCGCCGTGCTTTGACTTGCAGCGGCCCTGTCGTCGGTCTGGTTCCTGCAACTCTCTCTAAAAGTGGGTAGGTCTCTATGCTGTCCGGTCCCTTGCTCCCTGTGTATATTGCCAGCACAACTGTGGCAAAGATGACACTGTAAGTTCACCAAACCTTGTTTCACTATCCTCTTCCTAGGCACACAAAGACATTTGACAACCTCCCTTAGTTTGGATTCTGGTCAATACAGGAAAAAAAAGAGATGTAAGCCACTCCCGGGCCTGGCCCTTAAGAACATGTTAGTGTAGACCTTCTGTATTAACTTCCCAGGATACTATAACAATTACCACAAACCTGGTGCCTTCAAACAACAGAAATTTATTCTCCCACTTTGATGGATACCAGAAACCCAAAATCAAAGTGTTAGTATGGCCACATTCTACCAAGGCTCTAGGGAAGAATCTTTCCATGCCTCTTCCAGCTCCTGGCAACTCTTGGTGCTCCTTGGCTTGTAGCCTCATCACTCCAAACTCTGCCTCTGTCTCTGCAAGATCTTTTTCCCTCTGTGTGTCTGTGTCCAAATCTCATTTTCCTTTCTCTACTAAAGACACCAGTTTCAGGACTTCGCTCTCACTCTAAATCTAGTACGATTTAGGTTCCAACTCAAGGTCCTTAAGTAATTACATCTGCAAAGACCATATTTCCAAATAAGGGCACATTGAGGTTCCAGTTGGGAATGAATTGGGGAGGATCACTATTCAACCCACTACACCTCCCATGCAAACGTGGAGGCCTCACGATCCAGGTGGGGAAGTCACCGGATATCGGAACTGGAGCCTTGAATGACCATGTGAAGCAGAGATCCCCCCAGCACTAACCCTCACTGGGCATGTAAGGTGAGGATGAAACAAAACGTCATGGTGTTAAGCCACTGAGATTTTAGGGTTAATTTGTCACAACAGCAGAGCCCGACCTGGCTTGGCTACTACTCCAAGCCCCGTGCCCTCGCTCTGCAATGCAAACACTATTCATAGGCTCCAGGCTAACACACCGTGTTTTCATTTGGGTTCAGTTTTTGCTCAAAAGCAGAATGTCCCAGGAATTTCTCCCAGAGCTTTGGTTGGCCCGGATATGGGTGTTTAGGAGGTTTCCTGTTTTCCCTGGGTCGTGTCATTAGGCTTTTGCTGATAACATCACTGTTTTCTCTACTGGTCTCAGAGGAGAATGTGGTAGCCAGTATGAGTTAGCTCTTGCTTTTATTGGGGTAGGGGAGAGGGAGAAAAGGGGTTGAATGTGAATGTCTTCCGGCTCAATTTATCCAAAAGGGAATCAAGAAAAACAGTAGCTAGTGTCCCTCTCTTACAGATGTGGAAAGAGCACCAGGTTTTAGAGTCATGCTGCCCTGGGTTAAAACTGCCCAACACTGCAAATTCAACAGCTATCATTCTTTGTTACATTTTATCTCAAAGCTGTAGTTCTCTCACCTTTTAAAAAGGGGGGTAAATATCCCCTTTTCCAAATGGTGGCTACAAAGATTAGAGGATACTAGATACGTGATTAGTTCAGCGCTCTCATCATAGCAGTTACTAGATAAATGTTAACTATCTCTGTTCCTATGGATAGGCCAATTTATTCCCACTTAGATCTTCTTCCCTTCTGGGGCAAGAGGAGCTAAGTTTGTGTAAAACCACGCTCTTCAGCACTGATCTCAATGACCCCCAAGCATTTTCTACCTTTCCTCCAGTTCATCCTTTTAGATACTATTAGTCTAGTCCTTGGAACTGGCTTGCAAGATAGTGGATAAACTGACTAATCTCTTTAACCAGCTGAGTTTTGCTTGTAAACATTTCTTGTGAGGTCATTTCCATACTCCAATTAGACTGAAAGCCCTCTGAAGGCAGGGACTGTGGCTTCCCCCATGTCTGTAAACCCCAGGGCAGTCAGCACCGTGCCAAAATGCCCACAGGTGCCTGCCCCATACTCACCGAATACAAAGAACGGAGGATGGGAAGTTCCCAGGACTAAGACACAATTTGACCTCCAATAATGTGGATGCTCACCAATTAATGGGCTAGTGTTAGAGTTAGCTGGTATACTCAGAGCAGAGGGAAGGTAGAAGTTGCAACACTGAAGAAATCAAGAGGCTTCGTCACCACTTGGGATTTGGTGGATCCTCCAACCAGCAATCAATTAATGTGTGCTCCCGGGCCCTCAAATGGTGCTGCTGTTCAGGGCCTTAATTACAGAGTCAGTCCCACCTCAAACCAGAGGTATACATGGAGGGGGTATGTAACAGATACATTATATAAAACGTGCTATACAATGTATAACAATTTATTATGCTTTCATCGGACTTTAAGTTTTGCTGATCTAGCTGGGAAAGGGGTGATAAAACATTAATTGATTGGGGTCCCATTTCCTTCCACCCCTATGCTCTCCCACTTGAGAAGCAGTGCTGTCTAGTACAGAGGGCATGGCCTCTGGAGCCAAGCTGTCAGAATCTGGCTCCTGGCCTCGCTACTTAATAGTTCTGGGACTTTGGGTCAGTTAAGCCCCCTGCAATTGTTTCTTCATTATAACATGGTGATAACAATGGCATCTATGTTGTGGAGTTGTGAAGACTAAATGAATTAATACAGAGATAAACACTTTGAACAGTGCCCAGTACAAAGCAGGTGCTATAGATATGTATTGCTAATTTATATGTAACAGATACATTACATAACACATGCTATACAATGTATAACAATTTATTATAATGCTTTCATCGGACTATAAGTTTTGCTGATCTAGCTGCGAAGGGGGTGATAAAACATTAACTGAAAAGAAAGAGGGGCTTACAAATTAAATGGAGTCTGAAGAGCAAGCCCGTCAACCAAAGAAGCAGTCGCAAGAGCAGGGAGCTGATGTGGCAGCTACAGACGCAAGGGGACAGCCCTATAGGAGGGATGGGAACAGCCCACCATAACAGTACTAGGAGCCAAATGGAAGCAACCCCCTCCGTGTCTACCTTTGGTTTGAGGTGGGACTAACCCTGTAATTAAGGCCCTGAACAGCAGCACCATTTGGGGGCCCGGGAGCACACAGCTCAGCAGACTGAAGACAAAGGAGATAGAAGGAGCTGGGGAGAAGTTCCAGAAAGCTTGATGGGTCTGTTTTGAGCTTTGCATCTCTAACGTACAAACTGCTAGGGGCAAGAGACAGCCAGCCTTTCTACCAGCCCTATGAAGCTCGGTAACCCATATGCTACCTTTGTTGACCATTACCGAATAAATCGTTTCAGTTTCCACCAGCCTTGGCCCTCCTCCACCACTGACAGAGAGTAAACCAGGGCTCCCTACTCGAGGTTGTCATTAAAAGCAGAGAGGGCACTGCTGCTCTCCCCCAGGCTCTGCAGGCCTCGTGGGCGATGTCCCCGCCTCCCTCCTTAAGCAGAGTGGAATGAGCGATATTTGACGGGTGATTCTTTCATCTCTGCAGCTTTGAAAACCTCAAACGTCATATCGGATCTACAACAAAGAACAGGGACTTCAGGGGTTGACAGCACGGCCATAATTAAAGGCGACCATCAATAAGCTGCCATGTTAAACAATGCCACGTTACAGCTCCTCCAAAACCAACTGTTTACCTTTCAGACATTTCTATGGAAAGGTTTAAACAGGTGCAGTTTGAATTGTTTTCATGAAGATTGGCAAACAGGAGATCGGAACTTTCTTCTAAGACAGAGTATAAGGTACAGCACACTATTCCCTTGCTAATAGTGTCCAACAGATTTACTCAGGGGAAATAATCTCTGGTAACTGATAAGAATATGAATCCAAAAATAGCACTGAAAATATTACAGGGACATTGCCAAAGAAGAAATGTGAAACAATCAAAAAATTTCCATTCTAAGTTCCTTCTGGCCCATGGACCTCAGTTCACGCCTCTATAAAATAAGAAGGCTGCACTTTAAACTTATGTTGACAAGCAGAACCCTTTCCCTAATCCAAGTCCAATAGACAGGAAAATTCGAGAGTGTTTCAGGGGTGGATCAGGGTCACTCTTGCCCCACTATGCCCCCAGAAGATTCTTAGACCTTGGAGAACCGCTAGATTGAATCATCTCCAGTTCTTTCTAGGACCAAAATTCTATGATTCTCAAGATAAAAAAATGTTTTAAAGTGTAGCTTATTCTATTTTTATTATTCCATTTTTATTATTCCATTTTTTCTCCCCAATATTTATTTTTTTCACCATTCATTTCCTAAATAACACTGAATGTGGTCTTAAGTTGATGAACTGTAAAGGAAGTTTTAAGTAACTTCTCTCCTTCTCCTTGAGTCTTGGGTAGGGTCAACTATATCAACAGCAAAGGGAAAGAGGTAGCATTAAAACAAATTCTAAGGATCTGATGTAAAAAGTGAACTCCTGAGCTGGGTACTCACAGCTGGCTCGGTGTCCCAGTTCCGAGACAGCTCTGAGATGAGCAGAAGAAATGTACTCCCCATGCTTCTCTTCTGTCTTGGAATTTATGCCAGCTTCCTGAGGCCTGTGTTTTCCACACTTCCAATTCTACCTGCATGCTGGAGACCCCTGGAGGTTTCTGGAGCTCCTGAAAAGTTAGTCTATTTAAGGACAGGCAGGAACCTTTTCTATCTTCGAAGATGCATAAAAATTGGGGGAACAAAAGGACTATTCTGTGGAGCCACCAAGAGATCCTTTTGGATCCCCTGAAGCAGAGAACCCTCAGTGGGATTTGGGAGGTTTCCCCATGAGCAAAGGCTGCTTATCACTTCATGTGAACAACTCACACATGGTAGGGGGACCCCTGGGCAAGGATCACAGTGGCTGAGCTTAAGGTCCCACATGGGACATCATGACTCATGCTGACCAGTGGGAAATTTTCTCATACCTGATGATGACATGACACTGTTGGAATAAGTATAAAAAGCTGTGGCTCGTTTCTTTGCAGAATGAAGATTATAAAATTTATAACAAGATAAAAATCCCTGGTATTTGTTTGGGAAAGACCCATAGAATTGTAAAAGCTGCATCTGACCTCTTTCTATGAAAATCACCTGGAGAACCCTTAACTGGATAGATCTGATCTTCTTGCTAGCCCCACCCCCAGTGGGGTCCCCACAAAGTCGCCAGAGAAGAAAACCAAACCACAAAGTGTCTCACTTCTATGAAGGGGGAGTTGATATCCAGTTAGTTCCAACTGACCAGGACAGAGCCAATGAAAGTAAATAAAATCACCCTTTCTGACTGAGGCTGGGCCACATAGCCCTCCCCCACCCTTCCCACTACAGCTGACATCATTCTTGGGAGCCCTGTTTCCTTCTAGCCTGGAGAACTCCATTTTGAAAACAATGACCCTTTATGGAGGGCTTTCAACCCAGCTTAAGTTCTAAAAAATCAAATAGCCAATAAGTCTGAGCTGGAGAAAGCATCTCTCAAGAATCTGGGAAAACTGCCTTGGGTGGTTTGTATTTAGTGGTATTATCTTCTCCTTCAACTTGTCAGATTTTGTCTTGCTGTTTTCAGAATGAAACCAGATATAAATTTAAAAAAAAAAAAAGTGTTCAAGATAGGCTCCTGATCACTGGTTTATTTTTTGAGCTGAGAAGCCACACAGTTTCCAAGCATAGTTATGTTATGGTAATATGCTTTGTCATAAGTCTACTAGATCCGTCTGCTTGTCTATAAAACAGTCTGCTCCTCATCTTTCGAAACTTGGCCTGGATACAGAACTTTTGACTTAAAATATCTAACAATATGTCATATTCCCCCAGAAGATACATGACAGCTATTTCTAAGACACATAATATTATTAATTGTTTTTGAATGTAACTGAGCTGTTATGAACCTTAAAAGTATAAAAATGACATTTAGCCATCAACAGTCTTTAAAACATTATAAACACAGAAGAAATACTAACAAGTCCAACAGTACTCATAATTTCAAAATTATACCCTTTGAAGCCAAAATGACATTAAGAGAAACAGAAAGAATGTAAAAACATAAAAATAAAATTGCCAGGCTTGAAAATATTAAACTTACCTTCTGATAAAAATTAAGTGTGAGCTAAATTATTTTTTATGTTTACAGAACTGTCAAACAGTGTGCTGTCTCCTTAAACTATCTGAAGGGCGATGGCAGGAGGGTAGGGAGAGGGCCTGGAAGAGACAGACAACACAGAGCAGAGGAACGAGGGCATTTACTTCAATTTACTCCAATTCACTTAGAATTTACTGAGCACCTACTATGTGTTCATACTATACTATGTGTCGTGGAGGATAAAAAAGAAGATACAACCGAAGCCTTAAAGGAGCTTGCAAACTTGCTTAGTTTTAAATTTTAAAATGACAAAACCTTCTTTGATTGAATGCCCAAATGAAAGTTCCATTAAGTAAGTAATGCGTTACATCAGGAAGAACTCAATGTGAGCCAGGGTGGTTGAGGAATCCCCATGGTGGAGTTAGAATTTTAGCTGGATCTTGAAGACTGAGTCCTATTTAGGAAGATATAAAGAAGGACAGAGTATTTACAGTAGGAAAAGCAGCTTCCATGATGGCCTCAAAGCTGACACTAATATAAGTTGCTGGAAAAAGGGTGAGCTGAAAGGAATGGCCCAAAGACCTGCACACCTCAGGTTACCTACAACTCAGGGACATGGAAAACATTCACCTGACTTCTTCCTCCCAGCTCCTTCTCAGGGCCTGCTTCATCGGAGTCCCACCTGCCTGGGAATTGTGACGCTCCAAGTGTCCCTCAGTGGCTTGCTCCACTGAACCCACACACAAGGGACCCCACTGGGTTCATTATAATATGAGTCAGAAACTTTCCTCTCCTGGCTCCAAGGATGGTGCTCATTTTCAGAACCAAACTGGCTAGAACTGGAAGTAGTCGCTCCCCTCATGTATTGAAGACATTATGACCTTTCTACTGTAGCTTCTTTACACCATCCTATGGTCAGTGGTTCTCAACCAGGGGCACCTTGCCCAGGAAGGAACAATGGGCCCTATCTGGAGACATTTTTCACTTTGTTACAAATGAGAGGAGGATGTGTTACCACTACCTAGTGGGTAGAGGCCAGGGATGCTGCTAAACATTCTACAACACATGGGACAGCCCCCACAACAAAGAACTTTCCAGCCCAAAATGTCACTAATGGCAAGGTTGAGATGCAATGAGTATCAACATTTAACATTAATATCCTCTGAGCAAATTGATTCAAACAAGATGGAGAACTTTCTTTTATCTTTTTTCTTAAACCTGACCTAGATCCATGGATTTCCAGAAGCCTCAGCCCAAATTCCAAGGTGCTCTCCAGGGCAAAGCTGCCTGCCCCACACAACCCTGATGAAAGCCACCCCCCTATTCCCACCCCATAAGAGCCGTGCACTGAGGGGAGGGTATACCCTGGCAATGAAATGTGTCCTCCACTCAGGCTGATACACTCACACCTAAACCCAACTAGAAATGAGAAGATATTGAAAGCCAATACATTTTGGACCTTCTGTGCCTTTCCGAAGCTAGATGCACTTTACATATTTAAATTTTAATAGGGAAGAAATGCAATATCCAAATATTTGCTATTTGAGTACTTTCAGGTTTGACTTTGAGCAGAGAAAAAAGTCCTCTTAACTTGAAAAGATTCATTCATGAACTGACTGTTTATACAACTGGTTCCCACTCAAATAAGCCTTCCAAGGAGTTTGAAGCCCTGATGCATGTTATCAGCAACAGTTTAAGCCTGTCTGTGGTCAAGGGTTATATAAGCCCCCAGTGCAAATCAAATGAAAAATGAAACAGAAACTTCTGCAAAAGGTGTGGGGTTCCATGAACTCAACTGAAGTGATGTCGGACAAGTGCTCACATTACACTCAAAACCATTTACTTTGCATCCTTAGCCCAACTGAAAAGGAGAAAAGGAAGAGAATAACACAACAGGAATTTTATGAGATTCATTTCAATATCGAAGGATTAAGAAAGGCTCACATAAAATTATCAAGTCCTAATTTGACAGAAATAAACAACTCTTATAACTGTACAATAATAGCAAATATGAAGTAAAAGATATTTGGTGCCAGAATGTCATTTCATCAGAAAAATTAGAGAAAAAAATTAAAATAACGGTTGAATATTTTTGTTATAAGAAATAAATCATAGTAGCAATTACAACTGAAAATGTTTTTGATACAAAATATATACATAATTTTGAAATTCAGCTTTCATGATTAAACCCCAAATCTCTTTCCCCCACAGCTACTTTTACATGTGCTTTCCATTTTAGTTGATTCACTTTAGGTGATCCTTTCCCCTTCATATCAGGGGTCTCCCCCTAAAGATCCAGACCCCCTGAAGCAAAAGCAAAACCACAGGACAGGCTAAATCCCTTTCCCAGCCCCACCTCTTTGCCAAACTTGCCTCTCCCACAACTGGTGATGCTTTCTAGAAGTGCCCAACAGCCTCCCCAACCTCAGTCTGACAACCACAAATGACTTCCAAAAAGTACAGACTAGAAGGTATAAAGAAAGTCTGAAAACAGAAACTAAAGACCCTTCGAAACCCATACCTAAATCCCACTGTTCTTAGAATAAAATTCTACCTCCCAACCAGAGCCCGCCAGCCCCTGAGTAATCTGGCTCCCGCCTGCCTCTTCACCATCATCTTAAACCTCTTCCGAGTCTCTTTAGCCCTTCTAGCTACCCAGCCACATGGATCTCTCGGGCCCTCAGACCCGCCAATGCTCTGCGCACCTGGTGGATTTTGTACATGATGCATCCTCTGTTCTTCCCAGTTCTTTCCAGTCTAACCCGTAAGTGTCAGCATAAATGTTCCCCCTTGAGAGAACTTTCCTCAGCAGCCTATTTAAAGTTCCCTCAATAGTCCACATTACTTAGATGTTGAAAATTTTTGTGAAATGGAAGAATGGGTGGATGGATGGGTGGATGGATGGATGGAGTTCATTTGTGTGGCAGAGTCAGTCAATATCTGCTGTCAATAGCCCTTATTCCCCAAGGCCATTTTCCAAGCAATTGTTTCTCTCCCTTGGATCATTTGAGATTGAATCAGTGAATCCAGGGCTAGGAGGAAAGAGCCTGATTAAGGTCACTGCACCAACCCCCAGGGACAGCTCCCTATCATCCATTTTCTCATGCTTTGTGTCAAGTCTTGCTTTTAGCCCCTCCAGTGGTAAGGCTTCTCTTCTGTCCCCATGGACATGTCTATACACTCTCCCCATTGTGAAATTTGTCCTGATTTTCCCAGCCTAAATTCCTCTCTGCTTAACTTCACCCCATTACTCACAGCTATCTCCCTCTGGACTACAGCAAATGACAACTCTGTGGAACTCACTTTCCCCTCCTGGCTTCCCACAACTTCCCAATTCCATGGCCTATTCCTTGATGGACCAAGCATGGCATGAGATCCATGCAAGAGTTTACACAAATGTTCTGAATTAAAACTTGGTCACCACCAGCTTCATCTCACCCAGCCCTCTCGCTCATCCATCATTCCCCTTGCCCCTTCCTCCCTCCCCAGCCTCCACAAGGCCAACCTGGTTTTATTTTCCCATTACACAATTCTTTCAGAATACGGTCCTATGCTTGAATATAAACAGCAAATTTCTGTAAGGTTGTCCAGGAAGCTATTGATGATGGTGGCTTCTGGGGGATGGAGGGTCATGGGGGACAAGACTTATTTATTGCTGATACCTTTTTGTGTTTATTTGCCTTTTTAATCGTGTGCATATACCACTTTTTTTAAATTGTGGTGAAACACACAGAACATAAAATTGACCACCTTAACCATTTTTAGGTGTACAGTTCAGTGGTATTCAGTACGTTCACATTGTTATGCAACCACCACCACCGTCATAGATACAACTTTTCCCATTGAACATTTTTAAATTACATGTTTAAAAATGTAGTACTTGACCAAGTAGCTAGACAAGACAAAGGACAGAACAGGAAGGAGGATGCTACACCTGGCAGGAGCCATAGAAAACAAATACCACTGTCACTTGGCCACTTTTGATATGTTAAAAAGTTAAAACTATAGGGTGGCAGGTACTCTGTACAAACAAGGGGAAAAAAGGAATAAAATACAAAAAAAAATTTAAATACGACTTTACCCGCATACACATACATACTTGTAATAATGACGGACCAAAATAAGTATGTGCGTTTTCAGTCAACTATAGAGAACAGACGTCTTAGCAAAACAGAATTATGGCTATCACAGCAGTTTGTGAAAAAAATTATTAGCTTTATTACTGCAAAAGTAGTTTGAATAGGAGTCTTCCAGCTGTTAAATCTGATCATCAGAACACTGCCAATTTTCTCTGCCACATAGTCTTTTTGTGCAGTGGGGAACTTGTTGCAATTAAGGGATTTTCTCACTTAATAATTCTCCGATTTGGAAGGTTTTTCGTGTAAGTAACAATCCAAGTAGTGGTATCATACTCAGCTCCTTTTATATAATTTCATAACTTGCTGGAAGTGGCAAAGACTGCCACATAGGAGGATGGTGATTTTCTGTCTAGTAGCTGTACTCAAAGTTAAATGTTCCCAATCTGACAGCATGAAGGCTGAAGCAAATCTCTGATTGCAATTTCTGCCATCAAAATTCCCTCAAATCCCATATGTTTCACAGGACAAGCACGCTATGCCTGTCCCTTGTGGGTTCCAGCTTCCATGAAGCCTGATTTCTCTTTAGAGTAAGTATTCTTTCAACACCGCATCCTAGTTCTGAGCTGCAGGTGCTAGCTTAGTCAAGAAAGGCTGGACGTCTGAAAAAGAGGAGCTCTAGGAGACCAGTTTGTTTAGTAATTCAAGAAAAAAATCCTCCCTAAAACGCTTTTAGTTTGGGACTCAACACAATGAGCCCTACACGTTTGTTCCAGTTCTCCTTCCAGCTCGCCACCCCACACACTTGTTTTGTACTATAACACAGTTGCTTTTTACACACACAAAGAAACAAACAAAGAGCCACCTGGCTATCAGAGTTGAGTACTCTGACCTAACAGTCACCTTTTCTAGGTTGAGTGAGCTTAATTTAATACAACAGAAGCTAAGACTGAGGGGCCACAACCAGAGAATAGGAATAAAACTTAGAGAAATATCTATGTGTCTGACCTTAGCTCAAGACTCTGAAAATGGTATGTAAACAGAAGTGAAAAATCATAGCATGATATGAAGAATAAGATACTAGAGTAGGAACTGGGATCTTTACATCCAAATCCCAACTTCAATGTTTACTAAATGGGTGTCTTTTCTTCAGTAAGTTGCCACCTGAAAGTTCCCTAACCTATGAAATGGGGTATTACACATCCAACGTGCAAGATTCTTATGGTAATAAAGGCACAGTGGATAGACTACTAAGGATATTCGTAAAAAAAAAAAAAAATCTGCCCCTTTTCTGTCCTTTAGAGACAGAAAAATATATCAAGACACCTAAAGCAGGAAACTTATGAAGTCTATCAATGGGGTAAAATGGGCTGTCCCAGCAATGCTGATGCCAATCCAGCTTCTACGGTTAGTAAGATGCCAGCAACAGGCCCATTAGGGGCTGTATTAGATTCCCATTCCCGCCATAACAAACTACCACAAACTTGATGGCTCAAAGAACAGAATTTTTTTCCTCCCAGTTCTGGAGGCTGAAAACCTGAAATCAGTATCACTGAGTCAACGTCAAGAAGTCAGCTGGGCTCTACTCCCACCAGAGGCTCTAGAGGAGAATCTGCTGGATTCCTCCTCCAGCTCCTGTTAACTCTAACACTCCTTGGCCTGCAAAGTCCAATCTTCACATCACTCCAATCTCCAAGGCCAGAACCTTCATATCTGCTCTGCCTTCACATTACCTTCTCCTCTGTGTGTGGGTCAAATCTCCCTCTGCCACCTTCGTAAGGATACATGTGATTGCAATTAGGAGCTATCCAGATAACCCAGGATAATCTCCCCATCTGCAAAGAGTGCCAGACAAGGTGACATCTACAGATTCTAGGAATTAGGACATGACATCTTTTAGGGGGCCATTTTAAGGACTCCCAGAGGTACCAGACACAAAGTACAAATCGATCAGGAAAATAAGCTAACCAAACAACTTTTTAAAATTTCAAATATCCCCTGCTTTGGACCTAATTTACACTGGGGTATGAGTGAATGATATCCATCCTCTTGGCAACACTAAGACAGAGTCATTAAATGGAAATGAAGTTGGTTTAAGGAAAAAAAGCAGAAAGATTGAGCCCAGCAGAGCACCCGAACAGGTGTGGAGAGCCATGACAAGGCAATGGAAAAGCATCTGAATCCCTGGGAGGAGCTTGGAAGCATGAAGCCGAAAAGCTTCCCCCTCATTTCCCACCTGACCTGAGAGCCATCCCCACGGACAGCCCACATGGGAAACGAGCAAGCCTGTCTACCAAATGGCACTCTGCCAGTTCATTCTTTCACCCCTTTCAACAAATGTTTATCGATCACATACTATGTACCGGGCGCTGCACACTTCCTCCGGTGAGGCCCACGCACTAGTGAGTTAAGTCAATTCAAGGCAGCGACAGTCTACAGAGGACCTACTATGTGTCAGACACTTTGGTGAACGTGACAAAATCTATTCCTGCCCTGAACTCCCTTTGCAAAAGTAAGTTGGTGATATTTTCAAGAAAGTGGCCTGTATCCTCTGAGGTGGACACTCCACCCTCTGAATAATCGATCCTGAGGAAGGTCGGTGCGGAAGCCCTGGGCAACTCGGACAAGCCCCGGGTTCGGGGGGACATTTTTTAGAATATGGTGTAGTACCTGCAGCCACCATTCTTTACTCCCTCCTCGCCTTGCCAACCTCACGTAATGGATTCTGAGAGCTCCTCCTGTCTATCTGATTACATACTCCATGCTTCCCACAGGAGGGTTGCATGATTAAGTGGCATTCAATCTTCTCTGCTGGCTGATGTCAGGCTCAGCGGCATCACCACACAGAGTGGGCACCCCGGCAGCTGGAGGGGGAGCAATTCCCAGCAAGTGAAGAATGGGGATGCGGGACGGAAGAGGAGAGGGGAAGGCGGCTCCTTTTCATTCTGCACGTGAGCTTCTCTGGGTCCCATAAATTCCTCTGCCCTGTATATTTCACTCAGCTGTCTAAACGAGGTTTGCTCATATAGCCACCACTGTGCAGAATCAATCATGCCCTTCTGCACAGAATGTTAATTGTGTGCCTCTCAAAAAAAAAAAGGGGGGGGGAAAGAAAGAAAGGAAAAAAAACTGGAGCACACTGAAGAGAGGCCTTAGAAAAAAGTCAAAACCATTTTTTTTAATTCACAGTACTTTTTAAATTGCCATGTGAAGTAAAGAGTCACAAACCAAGCACAATCCAGCTGCAATCCAGGTGCCTTTTCCAAGGCTGGGGAGAGAAATATTAAGAAACCTCTTTGCACTTCCATCAACTGTTCTGTACAACACTTGCACAGTCAGCTGCTGAGCTGCCCAAATAAAGGAGCTCTGAGCACTCCAAACAAGTAGTGTCCTCGGGTAACTCCACACAAAATAGCCCATTCAAATTAACCTGGGCTACAAATCTCGGTTTGTATCTGACAGGGATTGACTCGTCTCAGAGGTAGAAAAGGGAAAGAAAACAACTAACAAAGAGTATTCTCCTCCTCCCTCCCCTTACACCCAAAAGCAGTAAACACACGGGCTGGCTATTACCAAAGCAAATTAAGTAGATGAGTGACAGCTAAAAAAGTCTTTATCAAGTCACCATCTAAGTGCCTGGGACCCAATAGACATGTCTGTTTCAGCTAATCCTCTACTTTTCATTCTACAGAGGTCACATTATTAAACTACAGATCATGAGATCATATGCTTAAAGAGCACAAAGATGCTTTGAAAATACACACACACACACACACACACACACGTCTCTGCACGGAGGGCAAAGAGCTGACTCTACAGCCAGAGCCTTCAAGGATCCCATTGTTTCCTAACGGACCGGATGGACACCGTGACAACCACACTGCCTTCCACCACCAATGTTGGGAACATGTGAAAAATACGGTATGCTGCTTGCTGGTATGTGGTCCGAGATGACTCATAAATCTTCCTTTATCTCCTTCGTGGTGTTAGCAGAAAAGGATGAGTTGCTTTTTTCCATCTCATTCTCCCGTCTATCTGTCTGTTAGCCGTGCCCTTGAGCAAAGATTACTGATGCCCTGCCTTTGATATATGACACATCACCCACAGCAGCTTTTCATCAAGTGAATTAACCTGGAAAAATGCAAACCCACCTGCCAGTTGCTTCCAAACTTTGCACAATTCCTTTGTGTACTTCCTCTCTAATGTGCATCAGGCAGCAAGGGCAAGCAAAAGAAATGGGGAAAATTAAGAGAATCTAAACTGGGGGCTCTGTGAAATAACTCACTTGCTTGCATAGGCTGCTTTTGCATAAAGACCTTTGGGGGGGGGGGTCGGGGGAGGAGGTGTTAAATGAAGAACTCAGCTAAGCCACAGTTTAGAATGCTTTGCACCTGAGCTGGAAAATGCCATTTTCCCCCAGCCATTTACTCTGTGTGGCTGGAATAATGACAAGAGCCTTGGCAGCCGTTGATGACATGGTTACAGAAACTATTTGGTGATTTCCAATCAATAATCTAGATGGGCTGGGGAGGAGTGAGGAGTAGGAAGGAACAGACAGACAGGAGAAAGAGAGAGGGAGAAAGTGAGAGGCCAAGGCAGGGAGGAGAGAAAACTGAAGAAAAGGGAAAGCAAGCATGAAATGAATCTGGATTCTTGGGCCAGCCCCTCCCACAACTAGGGCTCTATGCAACCAGATTCATTGACAATCAGTTCCTGAAGTGTCCTAGTTATCATGAAAGAGTAAATGAACACAACACGATGGATACCTTGAAGGAACTTGGTCTACAGGCTCAAGCAGAAAGCACTATGGAAACCATCAGTGGCACCCCTGCATCGCTTGGCTAGAGAGAGCGGGTGTTCAGAGAGACCCCCTTGACCCATCCAAGGTCATACAGCTAAGCAAAGTGGGAATAAGGTTGGAAATCAAGTTTCCAAACTCCAGGGCTCTATCCAATACAACACACTGCTCCCAACCCAGCTTAGACCCCACCCCAGCCCAG
Source organism: Mirounga angustirostris (assembly GCF_029215605.1). Lineage (NCBI taxonomy): Eukaryota > Metazoa > Chordata > Mammalia > Carnivora > Phocidae > Mirounga > Mirounga angustirostris. Next base: position 104,581,728 of record NW_026991714.1, on the reverse strand, counting down.
CACAGCCCACACCTCCCCCCTCAAAAAGCTGTTCATACTGACTTGAAATTGGATAAAACTCATTGCATGGGGGAATAAGAAAGATTTTGAAGCTGGAACAAAGGTAGACTCTGTGTCTCTTGTTTACCCAAGTAGTAAACGTTTTCCTCACACTCATCCTTGATTCTGATAATAAAGCAGTTATTCTTTTCAAGGTGACACCCACTGTGTGTGACTATATGAAGGCTTGTGATGAGATCTTCCTATAAAATATTCTTTAAAAAAAAAAAAAAAACTGAAACCCAAAGAACCCAAGCTATTAATCATAATTTTTTGCCCATATTCTAATCTTAAGGGAAAGTTACAAAGACTGTTTTTTTTAAGATTATTAAAAAAAAAAAATCTGGGTGGTCCTGGGCTCAGTATACATGCAGTCCAATCTCCTACACCTACATTTGTATTTCTGGCCCACACGAACAGATTTTCTGAAACGGATCTGAAATCTTTCATTGTCAAGGAAAGATTAAATTTTATTATCCACTATACTTCCTAAAACAAAGGACATCACTGGATTTTAGAAAGACTTTTCACAAATAAAACTTGAAATAAAAGTGGTGTCTTGTAGGCATCGGCTAGTCAGAAAATTCAATTACACAAGACGCCCTGTTTCCTGAGCATTCTCGTGAAGTTTGGGGGAAAAAAAAAGGCAATGAGAAAGGGATAATGTATGCACACCCATTGACTGATTAAAACAAAAGAGATCTCAGTCCCCTTAGGGAGTCATTTCGTTTCCTGATAGGAAGAAATGAAGCTTCCCTTCTGCCTGGTCAAACTAACATTGTCCATAAAATGATGCCGACCTGGCAAAGAGAGTGAGAGGAAGCAGATGAAGACATTATACTGGAATGTGTGATCAATCTGATTATGAGTGAAACTATATACAGTTGTCACCAAAACAACAACATTTAGTGAGGGTTTACTATGTGCTGGGTATGCTAAAACTTTTACCTGTGTTGTAACATTTAAAGTCCCCAACAACCCCCTCAGGCAGCCACTCTGGAAAACAGAATGGAGGATCCTCAAAAAGTTGAAAATAGAGCTACCCTATGACTCAGCAATTGCACTACTGGGTATTTACCCCAAAGATACAAATGCAGTGATCTGAAGGGGCACCTACACCCCAGTGTTTATAGCAGCAATGTCCACAATAGCCAAACTATGGAAAGAGCCCAGATGTCCATCGACAGATAAATGGATAAAGAAGATGTGGTGTATATATATATATATATATACATATATATATATATATACACACACATACACACACACACACAATGGAATATTACACAGCCATCAAAAAAGAAATCTTGCCATTTGCAACAATGCTGATGGAACTACAGGGTTTTATGCTAATCGAAATAAGTCAATCAGAGAAAGACAATTATCATATGTCAAACAAAAGAGAGGATCATAGGGGAAGAGAGGAAAAAATAAAACAAGATGAAACCAGAGAGGGAGACAAACCATAAGAGACTCTTAATCATAGGAAACAAACTGCGGGTTGCTGGAGGGGAGGGAGGTGGGGGGGATGGGGTAACTGGGTGATGAGCGTTAAGGAGGGCATGTGATGTAATGAGCAGTGGGTGTTATGTAAGACTGATGAATCACAGACACATACCCCTGAAACAAATAATACATTATATGTTAATTAATTGAATTTAAATTAGAAAACTGTCTTTTCTTTTTAAGGCTGGATCATATTCCATTGGGTGTACATACCGTATTTTGTGTATCCATTCACTGGTGGATGGTCATTTGCATTGTTTCTACCTTTTGGCTATTGTGATGAATGTTTCTATGTACATACATGTATAAGTATCTGTCCATCTCTGTTTTGAATTCTTTTGAGTATAAGCTTCAAAGTGGAATTGCTGAATCATATGGTAATCCTACGTTTAACTTTTTGAGACCTCTCCTTCGATTTCCGAAAACATTTCTCTGCAGAAGGTGAGTTCCCGATGGACAAGAGCCTTATCCTAGGTACTATTGGATCCTAGGACCCAGAATAGTAAGATTTCTCACTGAATTCTCAACATCTGTGTTTATAAATGCATAAATGAATCAAATCAAATTCTAGTTCTCCGGAATGAGGGCAGGGCAGGACAGTACCTACTTATGGAATCCTTCCTCCCCATGGAGCTGCCAATGTGACTCAAATGAACACTACTTTCCCAACCCCTGATTTTTCTCTATTGCAAACACACCCAAGCACATGGATGCCTTGATGCTAAAGAACATCAAAGTAATACAAGGCAAACATCAAAAGTGTTGAAATCATTAAAGCATCAGCTGTTTCACTGACGGATCTGAGATCTTTATCCACCAACCTCAACCTTCTATGTCCATCCCATGAGGAGTGAGGAGTGAGCAAATCAGAAAAGATTTCTTTAAACTTTGCCCTTACTGTATTTTCTATGATAAAATATGAGGCCAGGGGCCAGGGAGGGTTTGCTTCCACCACTGTGTGAATATCAATACCTCTTTTAGTTCATTGATATATCAAGAAGGTATTTTTCAACACATTGAATTCAATTTCAAAAAAGAATGAGCCGATGCAGTCAAACACACATGACCAAAATCCACAGTGGCCTTCCCCGGCTGCCCTTTCCAGCCATTCTCTCTCCCAGCTTGGGGGTGCAGGAATCCATTACTCAGCTAATTGGCAGGCCTGACTTCAGAAGGGGAAACTCCAGCCAGTTGTCTGGGCATTTCATGACTTAAGTGCACACTGACTTGAACGATATTAATGAGGTTCCAAATTTTAACTATTGATGGCTTTCAGTAGGAATTTACATTTCTGTCCTCCCGGGGCCCACAAATCACTAAATTCTCACCTGTGGTGAAGACAGCCACGAGGGGGAATTGGTTTCAAAGATGGAAAGCAGTGATAATATATGCACTGCACCTTCCTATGAGCAAATACACATAATTGTCTTTTCCCCCCTTTTTCTACATTAAATTTTCAACTCTTTACTACATCTTTTAATGAAAGCAGTGACTGAAAAATATAAACATGGATACATAATTCCCAATGAATTGGTCTAAGTGTAACTTGTAAAAACTGGATTAATGGTACAAAGCATGTACTTTATAAAAATAGCCTGTAGAAAAAAGCATTAAGCAATTACAACTCCAGCTCTGAAGGCTCCAATATTATAGGGTAATATTTCCTTAATGTTAGACTTCATTAACCCTAAGATAATCTCTCATAAATTTTGCTGATTTTTAAAGAGAAAAAAATAAATTATGTTTATTAAACTACTGAATATGTTTATGAAAACAAGACATAATCTAGTGCCATAAACTTCTTGTCTTTATCTGAATGATCAAGGAGCTCATAAATAAAATATCACATAACAAAGTGAGTGTTAAAATTCATTACTGTAATAGCTATGTTCATGATCTATTTCATTAACACTCCTCCTCTCCTTGGATAAATGGGCTTCTTAGCCTACGAGAGGAAAGCCATTTACAAGACAAAATACTAAGCCGCTTTTTCTCATTTTCCCTTATCTCTCCTATTCCTAACTTTCTAAATTAATTCTTCTCTTAAATCTTATTGTTCCTTCCAGTGCAACTCACAGCACATTAGAGAGAGTACAGAGAAATAGCAGCAAAGAAATGGGTCTATAGAGTATAAGTTAATTAGGGATCTAAGTGACTGGTGATGAGATTTGATGACATGGAGCCCCAAAGTGAATTTAGAAGCTTATCTTCTTAAAATATTTGAGAATGAAACACAAATAATAGAACTGCAAGAAACATTCCGTATATCAAGCAATCTATGTGAGCTTAATAACTAAACTCCATTTCCTGTTTAACCATATATTGCAGCAGCATCAACTATTTCCACATACAGAATTTTCTAACCTTTATCTTCAGCGATTTTGCAGGTGATTTTATTTTTATAGATGTGTGTGCACAAAAAGAGTCAGAGAGAAAGGTGAATGCTTTCCTAGGAGTTACCAAAAACACATAGATGTGTATATATGGGACTCTAAACCCACCAGTGAAATGTACCAACTCAAATCACCAAGTGGGTTTCCTAGCTAGGAAAACCAGGGCAAAGCAACAATGGTTCTGTGTCCTACCCTGACAATTTGCTTAATCTTAATTCAACAGAGTTCTAGGATACTGTATCCTCTACCCAGATAATAAGCAGAGGATGCTGTTTATGATAATGGCAGAAATTAAAACAGAATTTTACAACCGCTGAGCTGAAAGAAGGCAAAAATCCCCACACAAATATTAAACAGTGTAAATAAAAAAGAATCCACTCATTTTTATTCCAAACTACATACCAATTTATCGGCCACTGATTCCGTGTAAAGCCCACACTCATGAAACTCTACATGTAGGCTGATAATGAAAGTAATAATTGAACTCAACAAGAGTTTATGGAGCATCTTCCCCAGTGAGCCATGAGGGGCAGATGAAGAAGGACACAGTGCCCTCGAGAAGCTTCCGTTTTGTGGATCCAGTGTGATAGGCGACTCGGCACACTAGGAGACAAATGGTGCCCAGGGCCGTGCCAGAGTGATCACATAGCACAGGGAGGGAGCAGTGCTGACCAGGCTCCAACCAGGGCTTTCGGGATGAGAGGACATTGAGCTGGGTCTGCAAGGACAGACAAGATTCTGACTGCCTGAGATCCCAGGTGGAAGGCATTCCATGGACATGGTCCCTTACAGCAGGCAGGAGACTGGCCATGAGAACTTAGTTTCTAATGCCACAAACATATCAAGCACCAGGAGGGAGCCCCATCTTGCCCTTGAAGAGAGGCTGGGAGCATTCACATGTGGGAGGGAACAGCAAGTCGCCAGGAGCAGCACTCCCGACGTTCCCACACCATTTACCCCAGAAATAACTGGTAATTCCAATGTGTGGTTCTCAAAGTCCCTCTTCCCTGGTTCACGTGCTACACATGAACTCAACAAGAAAATTCTCTGCAAAAAGAGATCCACAAACCTAGGTCTGAGTAAAGCACTTGGCTTTAAATAAAAATAGCTGATGATTACTGAGCACTTCCCATGTCTCAGGCACTGCTCTAAGTACTGTACACACCACATTAACTTCTTTAATCCTCAGAACAACTCTAGTATTGTCTCCATTGTACACACAAAAAATGGAAGTCAAAGAGGTTAAGCGATTTGCCCAAGTTCACATAGCTAATAAGCAGCAAGGCTGGGATTTAAATGACAAGTGGGCTGACACCAGAAACCCCCACCCCTGACAATCATATGTGGCAGAGATTGCTGTGTGCTCATCAAAATCCATTTCCTCTACCTCCTGGGCACACCACTAGAAGAAATGTCCTGGCCTCCTTGTAGTTAGGTGTGACCATGTGACTCAGTTCTAGCCAATGGACGTGGGAAGGGACATTTGCCATCTCCAAGCCCGGCGCATCAAAACCTTCCTGTAGAGTCCTCCACATTCTCTCTTTTCCCCTGTGTGCTGCTGGGGTGGAAAGCATCCATAGAATTCCAAGGCCCCTTGGAATGGGGAAGACGACACAGAAAGGAGGGGAAATGGAGTAAGATCTGGGTCCCTGAGTGACTGCGTGGAGCACAGCTCCACCCACGTGTCAGCTGGATTTTATGTGACTGTAAAGAGAGAAACTTCTATTGTGTTAAGACCTAGAAATTTGTTTACAGCGCTTAGCCAACATGAAAATCTGTCTTCCAAATCATCCCTCTGGTCTCACCCTCTAAATGATTGCAAAAGAGTTTCAAAGTCATCACCAAAAATGTGGCAGTCTAGCAAAGTGATGAAGAAAATAGTCTAGGGGCACTTGGGTGGCTCAGTCGGTTAAGCGTCTGCCTTCAGCTCAGGTCATGATCTCAGGGTCCTGGGATCAAGCCCCACGTCGGGGCTCCCTGCTCAGGAGAGAGTCTGCTTCTCCCTCTCCCTCTGCACCTCCCCCTGCTTGCACACTCTAATAAATTTAAAAAAAAAGACAATAGTCTAGAATCAGTTGAGCCAGAATTGTTATTCAGGTCCTCCAATTTACTAGCTATACAATCTTGGGCAAGTTACTGTACATTTCTATGTCTCAGAGTTCCAGCTATAATACCTACCCTATAGGATTGTTGCAAGGCTTCAGGGAAAACATGCGTGTAAAGGACTTAGAACAGTGATAGGCACAAAGAAAGCATCCACTAATACTATACTCATCATTATTGTTAATTAAGTCTTCCACAAAATGAACATCTGTATCAGTTATGATGTTTAGCTGCACAGAACAAAGAATAAAACACTAAAATATCAAAGACCTAAATAAGACAGAAGTTTATTTCTCTGATCCCTAGTAGATGACCAAAGAGAGACAATGCAGAGCTGGTATGGCAGCTCCAAGAAGTCAGCGGGGACAGAGCCTCCTTCCAACTCTGTGCCCCTCTATCCCTAGCAGGTGGCCCTAGTCCTCATGGTCCAATATAAATGCTGGCATTCCAGCCATCACAACCAGCTCTGTGCAGTAAAATGGAAGGCAACACACAAACACACAAAAACCCTCTCCTTTTTAAGAAAACATTCTGGAAGTCACATACAATACTTTCATTTAAGCCACATGGCCACACCTAGCTGCCCACTCAAGGGAGGAAGGGTGACAACATGCACAGTTAAAAACCAGTAAGTCTGTCTGTAAAAGGACGGAGAGAACGGATGTGGGATGCAATCAGAAATTCTGCCCCAGCACAAGAATCAGTAATGAAGGCAAGCTACACTCTTCCTCCAAAGATCTGATAAACTTTCAAGAAAAAAAACACCACCTTTAAAAAGTAAATACCTAGTACATACCCCTGCATTTTCTACTCTTGCCTTTCCACCCTCCACCCTCCACACACAGCAGCCAGAAGGATATGTTAAAAATGTAAGCCATGCCCCTACTTAAAACCCTCCAAAGGCTTCCCACTGCAAATCGAGTTAAGGAGTATGGATTTTACTTGTAACATAAGGTCCCACCTGGTCTGGCCCTGTGCACCACTCTGACCCCCCGCATGCCATGGCTGTCTGCTCCCCACAGCAAAGCCTGGCTGGCTTCCGTTGTTGCTTGGCTGGCGCCAAGAACATGCCAGCTTGCACCTGCCTAGAGACCTCGCGCTGCCTGTTCTCTTTCTAGCTCGCCTCTCCCTGATCTTCCTGACCGGCTGCTTCTTGTCACTCAGACCTCAGCTGTAAACGCCGCCTTATCAGAGCCTTCCCTGACCCCCCAGTCCCACCCTACCTCACACACAGCCCATCACCCTACTTTCACTCTCAGCAAAGCCCTCATCACTACTTGATATTTTTCTTGCTTATATATTTGTCTGTTTTATTAGAATGCATGTTCCTGTTAGAGCAAGGTCCATCTTATTCACCGTTCAAAAAACTCCCCCAACCCCACCCACAGCAACTCCTAATTATCATCTAAGTTGACATTCACTCATCACACTAATATTTACCGGACACCTGCTATGTGCCAGGCACAGCGACCTGGTGATGTGATGGAGCCCCAACCAAAGCCCCTGTTTACTACATAAGCTGCCCAGATAGACACGAATGCTTCTGTTTCAGTGATGGTTATTTAATTATAGACTTTTCTTGCCTGAGACTCTGAGCACAATAAAATGATGTTCAAGGAGTCCCAGAAAGTAACATGCTGACTCTTTTAACAGTATATGAAGGGAGGGAGTAGAGGTGGTTTTTATGGCATTTTAAGACCCCAAGTGAACAGCAGCTAGAAATTTTTAAAATTTGCCCATGAGGTTCAGGAACACATGCTTGCCCTGGACATAATCCTCCCCCCCCTTTTTTTTTTATCCCAAGAGGATAGATCTGTACCCACAGATGTCCTCACAGGAAATCCAAGGAGTACAACTGCAGGAAATGCTATCCAGCAACAGTCTATGGCTCCTACATACTCTGGCTGGATGTGCAGATGAAGTCAGAACATGTAGAAGATGCACGGAAGTCGTGATGGAAAGAGAGGGGAAAGGGGCGTAGGGGAGGAAAAAAGTGCATGCCAGCTGGAGGAGGGGAAATGAGAAAAGGGAGAAGGAAGGAAAACAAATCAAAGAAAGAACAGCTATTAAAAATGCTGAGTTGAAAATGTTTCAGATGGCCTCTGACATCTAATAAGTCATCTGTCTTTCTCAATACAGAAAAGTCATTACTTACTAGTGAACTAATACCAGCAACTGTGACAAGTAAAAACAACAAAGCCCATAAAAATATAAAAGTTCACCCCTTGCAGTTAGGCGAAAAAAAAAAAAGAATGTATTCAATTTTTCAGATGAAAAACATTTGAACTGACTGAATTTACTGTAATGCAACTGGTATTATATGTTGGGAAAATGAAAAGGGAAAAAAATAGCCACTGCTCAGCCCGTCTTCAACTTTTCCTTGGAAAACAGAATACAACACGTTTTTTGAGAGCATGAACTCTTCATAGAAACCAGTCATAAAACATCAACATGGCATTCTGGCTACAGGCCATCCATTCTCATAAAAGAGGCATGAATTAATAGCACCTCTGCGCTGCCCACAAGGACCCCCTATATAACCACCTCCTCGGAGGGTAGAACCTGTGCCTTAAGAGCAGCATGAGGAATGCAGGTCAGATAGAGGAAGAACTTGAGAGCTCCTGGGCTAACCAGAGGCATGTGAGGAGTCTTCTTCCCTGGGAGAGGCTGCAAGCAATACTGTTCATAAGCAGACCAGGCAATGACAGCACAAGGATGTCATCAAAAGCAAAAGGAATTTTGCCTTCCCATAGCCATAAATGTCATGACCATCCCAGGGCTCATCTTTGATTCTTCTCTTTCATTTCTGCAGTCAATCCACCAACAAGCACTGATGTTATATTAAAAATATAACCTGAATCTCTCTACTTCCTTGCACCTTTACTGCCCACTCCCTAGGTCATACCACCGCCATCTATCTTCAGAGGCTACCACAATGACCTTCTAACTGGACTCCCAGCTTCAATTCTTCCTGGCCGAATTTCCAACCAGTAGCCAGTGTGGTTTTCAAAAACACAAATCAGATTCCATCATCTCACTGATTAAAACCCATCACTGGCTTCATTGGTTTCCCATCACACTTTGAATCAAATCCAAACTCCTTCCAAGGCTCAACATCTCCACAGTTGGCTCTGGCCTCCTTCTCCTCTATCAGCATTCTACTCCCACATTCCCAGCCAGCCCCACCAGTATCCTTTCTCTCCCTTGAACTTGCCTGGGGCTTTGCACCTGCTGTTCCTTCTGCCTGGACAATCTCTCCTGAGCTTCTCACAGCCCTATGCTTATCATTCCATGCTCTCATCAAGAGCTGCCTTTTTGAAGAGGCCTTTCCTGGCCAGTGTATCAAAACTGGGCCTCTTCCTCCAAGTCACTCCCAGTTCCATCACCTGTTTTTTAGGGCCATAGGAAATTGTCTTGTGTGAAACTTTTTTTATTTACCATCATCCTTCCCAACAGGATGGTAAGTTCCCCAAGTGTAATGTTGTCATCTGCCTCATCCACAGGTATATTTTCAACTGGTCCAACAAGTGCCTGGCATATAGAAGGTGGTCAGTAAATGTCTGCAGGGTAAATGGCTAAGTGACATGAAAGGGTTATAAAGATGAATGGGCCTCTTGAGACTCTAGAGAGTCTCAACTCACAACTCCACTGATTTCACATAGAGAAGAACAGAGGCACAGCAAAGTCAACCCAACTCCAGCCACAGTGAACACACAGCGTGGTACTCCTATCCTACGCCACATATGCCCTTCCCCTTCTACCCAGGGCTGGGGGTCTGAATCAGGTAATCCCAGACCTCTCCAAACAGGCAAAGAACAACGTAAACCTTGAGGAAGAATACTGCACAACAAGGAGGGCGGCAAAGGTAAGGTGGGTGCAGATACTCGGCAGCTGAAAGTGGCTACCCATGATACCATTCAGACCGGAACTGGTCTCAGAACTGTGGGAGTGAATGGATCCAAGGCAAACCACAGAAGCAACAAACTCTACACAAAAAAGCACATCAGAAAAAACAAGTCTGTTGTTTTAACACAATCTTCCTCTAACATGATCCTGGAGGGTCAACACTAACAAAATGTTTACAGCGAGATATGAAAACACACCCAAGATAAGGTCTCTGGTCCTACTTGGCCCAGTTTCTTAACCGCCCTGGGCCTCATTTAGGATTAAATCAGTCTGGCCCAGACTTGATGTCATTAGCATACATTTTCATGACTTTACTATACTGGAGTATACCACATATACTATTTACTGAGTATTTTAAAGTCAACAAATTTATTTCTAGAAGAAATAGTATATCATCTCCACAATAAAAAATCACTTGCCAATGACCCACAGGATATACACACGCACACGTAAGAAGAAAGCAAAATCCCATTATTCAATCCTACCTAACTTCTCTGTTAAGTACTGAAGAGTCTGAGCCTGAGACCTCATCTCTATTTAAAAAAAGAATCTGTCAAGCATTAAGATAGCAGGAGGGGAAGAATGAAGGGGGGGCAATCGGAGGGGGAGATGAACCATGAGAGACTATGGACTCTGAGAAACAAACTGAGGGTTCTAGAGGGGAGGGGGGTGGAGGGATGGGTTAGCATGGTGATGGGTATTAAAGAGGGCACGTATTGAATGGAGCACTGGGTGTTATATGCAAACAATGAATCATGGAACACTACATCAAAAACTAATGAGGTAGGGTGATTAACATAACATAATAATATAAATAAATATAAATAAATAAATAAATGCCTAAAAAAAAAAGAGAGAGAGACACCAGCACCAAACTGGTGCTTTCCCCTAGATGTCATCCGAAGGATTGAAAGAGAATTGAAAAGGGAGTAACACTCTCATTGCATGAGTCCATGCTGGCCCGTGCCTTATCTGTTTACTACGTCAAACCATCATGAACACCTAGGGGACATGTATGCCACTTTGGGAAATACTGGTTTGAGCACAGAATCCTGAAGGCCTCCACTAATGTTCTACCACCCTGTGACTGAGGATCAGTGTGTATGACCCACATGACGAGAGAAGCGATGGATTTAATAATGCTGACAGGGCTGAAAGAGAATTTTCTAGGAGTAAATGAGAAACAAAGATCATTGTAGAGGATGAAGGGAGGAGGATAATGGTGATGATAATGACCACTGCTAATAGCAACTGGGTGGCTCAGTCATTAAGCGTCTGCCTTCGGCTCAGGTCATGATCCCAGGGTCCTGGGATCGAGCCCCACATCAGGCTCCCTGCTCTGCGGGAGGCCTGCTTCTCCCTCTCCCACTCCCCCTGCTTGTGTTCCTGCTCTCGCTATGTCTCCCTCTGTCAAATAAATAAATAAAATCTTTAAAAAAAAAAAAAAGAATAAAATAGCAACTAACATTTATTTGGTGCTTACTGTGGGCAAGGGGTCATGCTCAGGAATTTGATCTTCACATCTTTTCTTTGAGGTAGGTGAGATTCCTTTTTAATAGCTTAATTAAGGTACAAGGGATACACACCAAAAAAAAGAAGAAGAAGAAAAAAAAATGCACGTGTTGAATGTATATAATTTGATTAGTTTCAATATATTCTTACACCATGATTCTATCACCATGATCAAGATAACAGACATATCCATTACCTCCAAAAGTTTCCTTGTGTCCATTTTTTTCTGAGGTAAGTACAATTATTTCCTATATTAAAGATGAAGAAACTTGCAGTTATCTAAGAAAACAAAATGTTTATTATTTTGATGTAAGACAGCTGAGGTTATTTAACTGTTCACCAAACTCTTTTGTCCATGACCCACAATAAAACACAGTAGGTTAAACCACATTCAATCCTCAATATTTGGCTCTGTCTTTCCTACAGAAATGTCTACTTCATATGTCCAATCTAATGTGTTTTATGTTGGGACTCAATACACAAAATATACATACACACACACACAAATATATATAAACACATAAAATCAAACATTCTGATATTAATATATCTGCATGTGTGTACACATATAAATGTATATATCTGATAGAAACATTGTATAAACCTATATTTATCCTAATTATGTGCCATAATTAAATCTCTTAATGACTGTATTTTATTTTAGAAGACAGAAGACAATTGACAATTTCAAAAACTGAACTCTGATATTTTCTCCTCTGTTCTATTTTTTATAATGTTGGTTACAACCAACTAAATTGATTTTACAGATCACTAATGGGATGCAACTCCCAGCCTGAAAAATACTGAATTAAAGGAACTCTAACCATCATCAAGAAGATCACAGAATCACATTGAGCTAGATGATGGCTAGCATTTCATGCCATCTCAAGTTATAAAGCAATGAGAAGCACTGGGGCTGGCCTGCCATGTTTGTTGAATAAACAGAATTTAATTGGACTCCAAAAGTAACTATCATGCTAAATAACATATTGTAAGTTTAGTCGTATAAAGGCAATATAAGGAAAAGCAACTTTGGTAGATGTCTCTTTTTTTTTTCCTACAATTACTTAAATATTTAAATAAGAGGCTTTTATTACTGTTAAGTATGAAGATGATACCAAATGATAGTTTGAAAAACTGAAGGTGGTTTCCTGTGGCCAAAGGATTCGGAGCTAAAAAGGGCAGGACATGAAGTGGGGCTGCTAGTTTTTTATCCCAAATCTTAAGCTTAACGATGTCCCTTGACATTAAATGGCATTCATGTTTTATGCTGGGGGAAAAAAATTATATAATTTACAAAATTCAATCTTAGTAACAATTCAGTGTAGTAAACACTAGTTTGGGACTCTGAAGACCTGTGAGCCTGGGAAAGCCAACTTCTTGGATAAGGGTCAGACCCTGAAGCTTCCTCTACACCTACAATTTTAGGACTGCATGACCATAATATACCTGGTGGTGATTTTCAGAATCATTTTAATGAAAGGATATGGCATTCCAAGATCACCCAAATGGTGAAAGCTCCCAATCTGGCACATAAAAACTCAGAGCAAGCCAAGGGCCCTCACCACACAGCAACTCAAGTAATCCCAGTGTATTACTTCAGAGAACCCACTCACAGTTGTGTTATTTCTTCTCCAGCCTGGTCCCAATCATATTTCCTAAGTTATAATTTTATGTATCACCTTACTTTTTTCTTGTTAATCAAGCACCTTTCTTGGAGTTTCTTAAGTGCTTTCAATGTAGAGGCAAATTTTATTTGAATAACACCATAATTAAATCTCTTAGCAGCTGCATTTTATTTTAGAAAATAGGAATTATATTGAACTTTTTTTATTGAATTGTCATTTTTACCTTAACTGTGGCTTAACCTTCTAATCTAATTATTTTTCTAAACCTACTTTACAGCTAATAAAAGAAAGTTATGAAAAATTAAATTACATAATAAAGCATGTAGCAGGTGTAGCTATCATGAGACTCTCAGATTGAAAAACTAGCATGAAGTAATTTACACTGTTGAAAAACTGGGGGGTTCTTTACTCATATTTTAAAAAACATTAAATAAAATGAAGAAACCTTTTTAAATGGAATAGTAAATCAGGCTACTCTAATTCCTGTGTATACCTTTAGAAAGGTTAAATCATCATAACGTTATGCCCACTTTTCAATCACAACAGAATCAATCCTACAAGACTGACTAGTAAGGTCCCTGATAAAAGGATTTGTAAAAGAACTACTCCTGCTTCCCTTTTATCTCACTTACAAGGCATTTAGTTTTCAACTGATAAAAAAAATTCTTATTTCATCCTTGTTTTCCCATAAATGCTTTATTTTCCATGAAGGCCATGTCAAAATTCAGTCTTCCAAAAGTAGGGAGCCCATGCCCTCCAAAACACCTGCACAGATAAAAATTGTGAAAATGACTACTATGATGAAATAAAATGCATCCAGGTAATTCTTCTTGGCCATTAGGAATCCATTAAACAATACCTTAGTTCTAGGATCATCAAAATTTCCAACAAATATTTTTAAGACTTGGCAAATAGGGACACCCTTGCTGCAGGTCAGCAGAAGCTACAAAAGTGTATGCATGTGCCTCCCTCATTTACACTTGGATTTCCCTAAATCCTGAACTCAAAGCTCTGATCTTAGCCAAGATAGCAGATAATCCTATCTTCATAGTGGTTTGGCCAAAAAGAATTTTAAGTAGTTTTACCAATCACCCCTTCAGTGAAGTGAACAAAGACCACCAAATTAGTTGCAAGGAGAATTCAGAGGGTTGGGATTTTGTTGTTTTGGTTTGCTTAGGCCAAACACCTCTTCCAGTATTAAATTAAATCACTTATTTAATGACCTCTCAACTAACTTTGGTGGAGTACTTACTCTGTGTAAAACATGGGCATGGATGGGGCACCTGGATGGTCAGTCGTTTAAGCATCTGCCTTTGGTTCAGGTCATGATCCCAGGGTCCTGGGATCCAGCCCTGCTCCGTGGCGAGCCTGCTTCCTCTTCCCATCCTCCCACCCCCACCCTGCTTGTGCTCTCTCTCAAATAAATAAATAAAATCTAAAAACAAAAACAAAAAAACCATGACATGGCATTAGGTACAATGAAAGACACAAAGAGCATTAAACAGTGCCCCTGTTCCCAAGGGAGAACTGATAATCCATCTGGTGGTGAGACACTGATATGAAAAGAGGCCAAATTTAGTAAGTCTAGAGTGGAGAAACCTGGCAATCAACTACCTTAAGTGATTGAGGTTAACCAAACCAGTAAGAAGCCAAGTTCACTTCATGACCCCTCGAGATAAGGTGATAATAATTCCTGCGTGGTATTTTCCCCAAAACCCATAACCCCAGTATAATCATAAGGAAACAAATCAGACAAACCCAAGTGGAGAGACCTTCAACAAAATACCTGAGCAGTACACCTTGAAACTGTCAAGGTCATGAAAAACAAGGCTGAATTGTCACAGACTAGAGGAGACCAACAACAAGACATGACACCTAAATGTAGTGTGGTGCCCGGGACCCTGGACTGGAGGCTAGCCCAGAAATAGAACATTAATGGAAACAGTGATGGAACCCAAATAAGTCTGAAGTTTTAGTTAGTAATGTTCCAATGTCGCTTTCTTAAATTTGACAAAAATACCATGGAGATATAAAATCACAACAATAGGGGAAACTGAAACTGGGCTGGGGTTTAGAAAAAGTCTGCACTATGCGTGAAGCTGTTTTGCAAATCTAAGATTATAACAAAGTAAAATTTGTTTTAAAAAGCCCATACATACTGTATACATACATACATAACAGGGAGAAAGAAACGGAATAAAAAATGTAAGTGGTACAGAGGTTTCCTAAAGATTACCTTTAAGCTGAATTTGGTGAAATTGCCAATATTTCACCTTTAAGATTTTATTTATTTATTTATTTGAGAGAGGAGAGAGAGAGAGAGCACGTGCGCACGCACACAGGAGAAGGAGCAGAGGGGGAGGGAGAGAGAATCTTGAGCAGACTCTGCACTAAGCATGGAGCCTGACAGGGCAGGGGGCTTGATCTCATGACCCTGAGATCATGACCTGAGCCAAAACCAAGACTCAGACACTTAACCAACTGAGCCACCCAGGGGCCCCTGACCTTTCTGACATATTAAACAGCATTTTCATAGAACTCAACCTAATAAATGGCTATGGGCTGGGAAGACTTCATGATGAAATGGAGCTTATTTATTCTGGATATGGAAGGAACTGAAAGAAGGGGACAATATGAGCTGAGGTGAACACAAATGACATGGTCAAAGACAGGGGAGAGACCCACCCATGCATTTAGGCTGGGAAGGGGCAGAAGATTCTTTGGCAGAAGATTCTTTGTCAGAGGAAGGACACTGAGTAGGGCTCTATATTTTAATACATAAAAAAAGATCCTGGGGGCTGCCTAGGTGGCTCAATCCGTTGAGCGTCCAACTCTTGATTTTGGCTCAGGTCATGATCTCAGTGAGGTCGTGGGATCAAGCCCTGCTCCCTCTCCCTCTGCTCCTTCCCCTGTTCTCTCTCTCCCTCTCTCTCTCTCTCAAATAAAGAAATAAATAAGGAAAAAAAAGAAAAAGAACGAACAAACCTGGCCTCCAATGGACCAGGAATGTCCTCTGGAAAGGACTGCAACCCCTTATGACATTGACACGTGAGCTATTCCTACTACATCAAGGGCCTCAGTTTCCAGCCCAGAGTCAAATTCTAGCACAGTGGAAAGATCGCTATAACACCCAAATGCCAGGTGAAGTCCTAATTCTGGCTCTGCTACTAAGGGGGTAAGATACCCTGAACAAGTCTCTTACTCTGTCTCCACCTCAGATCACTCCCCCAGACAGAAGAGGAGTGGAGGGGTTGCTCTGTAAGGCCTCCTTCAGCTCTAGAATACTAGCTCCAACATGGACTAGGTTTCCTGGCTCTCGGAAGCAACATGCTGTTCACTCAAGCAGAATGATGCAAGATCTGTGAAAGAAAAAACACTGAGAATAAAAGGACTGTGTTTTTATACACAAGAGTCTATTCTTTTATGATACATGTCTAGACCCCTCTAAATATTTAAACAACAATACTATACCAGTATGAAAACTGCCCAAATCAGGCTCTGTGGTTAAGGAGGATATATGAACAGATGTGATCTTATTAAGGCCCTAATGTAACTCACAAACAATTTGTCATATCTGACGGATATTGTTAAATTATGTCCACCTGCCAGAGGCAACCAGAGAAATTACCATCCGCCTTTACTCGGCTTCTACTCAAAATTCCCTAAAAAGCTCCTGTAGATGTGTCTAGGATATGTATTTTTTAAAGTAGTAACCTAATTGTCACCAGCACATAACAGCCAATGTCTCACAATTCCTTTTCATGTATATTTTATTATGGGTCCAACTGTTTCAACACCCTAGTGGTTCAACTTTAATGTAGCTCAGGAAACCCCCTAAGTAATATCACAAAATGCTTAACATCTGTGAAACTTGGACCCAAAAATGTTCCCATTTTTTCTTTGGTTTGGGAGGGGGAAACGGGGAGGTGGGGGGCGGGAGGGGGTGCTGCGCTGGCCAGGGTTTTCATGAACAATCATGTTCGAGCTCACAGTTTTTCTTGATCACCTCGCAGACAGGAAGAATGTTTCAAGTTTACCTTACTGAATGCTCAGAATCATTTCAAACTGCAATCACCGAGCTTGCTTAGAGTCTGTTTAAAATGAACCCATTTCCTTTCCTTTCTCTAAATATTTGCCTCCTCTCCCCTTCTTGCATTACATTATTTTAATTAAGTGAAACAATGAAAAGAGAGAGGGGAAAAATGAAGTGTGAAGCATGTGGCGCATTTCCCAAGCTATTTCAAAACTTTGCAGAGCTCTCTGGCCTCCAGTGGTGTTTGAAATATTCTTTATCCCACTAAGGAAAGGATGAAAAATTGATCTCCTCCAAACTTCAAATACTGCATATTTCCACAACTGCAGACCGCAGGAAAGAAAGGCAGGCTTAGGAGTTACCAGACCAAACAGGAAGCAGTTCTCAGAGGACCCACGGCTCATCCCAGGCAACTCGACCAGCAGAGTGTGTACACAGAGCCGCTCAGAGAATAAACACGGCTCCACTTCTGAGAGAAATCAAAGCAAATCTTAGAAAAATCGAACATGGAGTCAAACCTCAGTAATTTGGATTAACTAAAGGGAAGGTCAGGTTGGATCAGGACAAAGCCTTGATAGTAAAGGTTTTTGGGGTTTGGTTTGTTTTGTTTTTTGTTTTTGCAAAATCCAACAGCATTCATTGCAATGTTCACCCCAACCCTTCCTTTCAGCTTCATGTCTTAGCAGCCTCCTCTGAGCTCCCCATCTCCCCTGTGCTGCACCAGTGTGCTCTTCACTAGTCTCCATGCAGACCATCAAATTCTTCCATCCCTATGCTCCCCACCTTGGCCTGCAATGCCCCATCCGCCACTTGGTAAACTCCTTCTCAATTTTCAAGACCCCACCTCAAATGTCACCTCCCATACAGAATGAATAGCACAGATCCCACAGCATGTTGGGCACATCTAGGATATAGCAAAGTGGTTCTCCCCCTGGCTGAGTGGTATGAAAATCATCCGGCCAACTTTTCAATAAACCCCAACCCCACACCTCATCTCTAGCAATTCTGATGGAGTAGGTCGGAGGCACTGCCTGAGCAAAGCTCCCCAGATGATGGTTATGTGCAGTCCTATAAGTTGCAAACCTTCTGTACAGAGCCCATCACACTGTTCAGAATGAGTTACCCATACCCCAAAGACAAAGAACCCTTAAAAAAGCCTGCTGTAGGCAGGGATGGAGAATGTGAGTCCTTTAAGAGGCTTCTTTAAGAATAAGGAACTTGATGTGATTTCAAAGCTTTTGTCCCCATGGGGCTCAGCAACGGCATTCCTTTCTTTTCCACAGTGTGCCTGCCACCCACCTCCACAAGGGTTAACACACCTACTCCGAAGTGGGGAGGACCTGCTATTCCAGCTCCACTTGACCTCCCATCATTCCCCCCAATTGCAGTAGGCACTTGGCCACTTGCATGTCCTCACCCCTCACCCCTCTTGGCCATCTGGTCCAACTATATGCCTTGTTCAAGGCCTGAAAACCATTTCCCCTCTTAAAGCCTTCTTCTGCCCACTTCAGCTCCCAGAGATTTGCTTTCCCCACTCAACTCCACTTAACTTAGCACCTGTCCCCAAGTGCCTTGATTGGTGAATGATCTCATGGGATGCATATGAAAAGCTTTGTTGTGGAGAGAGTAAGGAACAAGTATCTTAGGGATTTTCACTTCCTGCTCCTAATGCCAGGCTGGATGTACAGCAGGCTCTGCATATGTATTTGTTGCTAGAACCCACCCAGAGCTGGCCCTGTTCTTTCCAGGCCAGGACGTGGGACAACAAAAGAAAGGTAAGGACTAAGAACAGCACCATTCTAGAAAATCCACACCATAAACATCACAGCAAATGTCCCCGTGGTAGAAAGAAGTCTACTCTGACCCCCATAAACTTTGCCCAGTGGTACTGCCTCTATGATTCCGTTATGCTACATGGCAAAAAAAGGATCTTGCAGATATAGTTAAGGATCCTAATCAATTGGCTTTAAGTCACAGAGAATTATCTGGCTGACCCATATCTAATCACATGAGCCCTTTTTTAAAAGTAGAGATTGTCTCTGACTGGTAGCAGAAGGGTAAGTCCGAGAGACTCCAAGTAGAAGGAGGAGTCCACAGGACAGAGATAGCACACTGTCTGCTTGAACATGGGGGTGCCCACAAGGAAAGGGTCTGACAATGTCCTCCAGAAGCTGGGAGTGAAACCTAGAAAATAACCAGCAAGAAAACAGGGATCAGTCCTACAAAGGTAAGAAGCTAAGTTCTACCAATGCTCTGAAGGAGCTTAGAAGTGGATTCTTCCCAGACCCACGAGATGAGAATGCACCTCAACTGATTTCAGTCTTTGTAAGTAAGACCCTAAGTGGAGAACCCAGGCAAGCCTGCCCAGATTTACCAACCTACAGACAGTAAGTGGGTACTGTTTCAACCACTAAATGTGCAGTAATTTGTTACAGAACAATCCCCAACCTCTCCCTCAAACCAGTCAAACAAGGAAAGTCTTAACATGCCTATTCTGATTAACATATATTCCACATACATATGAATGACAGGCTTCCGAAAGAGTAAAAGGCACCAGAGCAAGTCAAGGTACCCTTACTATGCTTCTCAAAATCCACGCCTCCATTCTATTCTTCTATTAGGAAAGGTGGCAAAATGTCATAATGGTCTCCATTGTAAGTGCTATTAATGAGAGAGTCATTCATGAATTACCAGAGATTGAGTAACACATTGTGTCATCTGTTGCAAATGCTATTTACTTAGCACAGTTTGTCACTGACCAACAGAACTTTGGATTCTTAGCTGAAACTCCACAAGCCTGATTATCTGGAGAGTACACAAGCAAGCACAGGATAAATATTCTTTGTCTCTGTGTAGGGATCAGGGAACCTGAGTGCTCATGCCAATTTCTTAAGAAGCTAATAATCCTACTGCTTCTTGGTCCCCCTACCTCGCCTGCTGACAGGCAAGAGGCAAGTGGTCAGAGAGGGGCTTTTGGTGAAACAGAAAGCACTCTCTGGGGTCTCCCCCTCCTGGGGTCTCCCTAAACCCACACATCAGGTAGGGCTCCCTAAAAGGCCACATGAACTCAGCCTCCACCACCTAGCCTAGGGCTGGAGGAGGATGAGAGCCATGACTGCCCAGCTCCCCCAGGCTCCCATGCTTACGGATGATGCCACAGGCACACACGTGCTTTCCTAGCAGCCATTCCTGAAGTCACCTGCTAGGCCACCGCCCCTCGGCTGAGGGCTCCCATCTGTCCGAGTCAGCATTTGTCTGAACATCGCACCTCCATCATCTACAGGGGAAATTGATGTTGACGGCATGGCAAAGGAATGTAACTACAGCCTATTCTAAAAGCACGCATTTTATTTCAGAAATGTATGCATTATGTATGGCTGTACATAAACGTTTTTATAGAGGCTCTTAAATGATTTACCATGAGGTATGTGTTGATTATAATCTCTGCTTATTTAAGAGAGCCTTGTTCACCCCCATAGTAGTTAATACATTGAGACATGTTTCAACTAGCAGTGACAACAGTAAACAAAAGTTACTGATCTACCTCGTGAGTTATAAAACTTGTAACATGTTGTAAACAGTTCTGTCATTTTACTTAGCATATTGCATTGTGTGAGCTGCCTTATTTATCTAGTGGTAAATCTTTATGTATCAAAAATGCTACAGAAGGCACAACAGATAAATTACAGACAGACACTAACATCTGACTAGTTAATCAAACAAATAGGACATGTAACAAAGAGAAAAGCTATAAATATTGACAACAAGCTGCTTCAGTCACAAAAACATTCAATACTTCAGTTCTCAAGTGTGAGTTTTATATCAGTCCCCTGGAAACAGTTTGTATCCTCCAATAAATTTTTACAGTTGATTCACCTGCCTGATACCCCTCAGCCATTTCCTTCAGAAGCTGTCAAACCCGCCAACGATAATATATGGCCCGACCAACAAGAACAGCTGTAGCCATTCTCTCTGCAGGTTCTTGCACCCTGTTCTGCATAAAATAATACATCAAGATTAATTGATTTCCCGTCAGTCTCACAGAACAGAAAATTAATTTTCATGTAGCTATTTTCCCCAGCATATGAATTTTGTACATGGCAAGTAATTTAAGTTTTTAATTATTCATGAGCAAGGAGGGGGTGGGGAGAAACATGATAAAGTAAGCTTGCAAAAACCCCAAGGCCAATCCCTGGGCCTGGGTTTGTGCTGAGGCAACAATAGCATTCGCTAATGCCCATATAAATAATATATGTATTAACATACATCTTAGTACAACACCAATTTCTCTCACTCTGACCCAAGACTACCAGGTCACCCTGCGGTACTTTGTCAAAGTCGCTGTGCTGGTTACATGTGACATGCTGTGGGGAAACACAGAACATGTCAGCCATATTGAACTGACCTCTGCCTGCCTCTCAGCGGCGGCCACACAACCCAGGCAGGGTAGGAGGTAATTTAACGGTCAGTGTGTGAGTGGGACCAGGCAAAAGTTGCTAATCAGCCAGGTGCTACCTCAGCAAGTCTTCCATTTGCAGGTGCCACGGACTTGTGAACAAGAAAAATGTAACCAGAAACTATCAAGAAAGCATTTGACTCACTCAGGCCTCATCTTTCTTCACAGACTCTCAGCACACCAGCACGAGAAAAACTGTATCCTCAGAAAGGATAGAAACCACAACGTGAGCACCTCTGGCAATCAAGTATATTTGCTAAGGCGCGAGCTAAAATGCTCCCACAGTACCTCCTTAAAAATTCCATTGGCATACTTCATACAAACTGCAAGACAGGCAAATGTGCAGAGCCTGCCTCAAGTCACGGAGCTTGATTTAACCCCGTTAGGACCAAAGCTCGAGCACCTCACACAGCGCTCTCCAGCACAGAGGAAGTTGGCCACCAGACTCAAGAATTTCTGGTCACTGGTTATTTACTGAGGCCTTCTTCTGCCCTGAATATTACGGTTTCTTGTGAAATCAGGAGGGCACTATAAACAACTGACCTTCCCCCAGTTACAGTACGATGCTGCCAGTATAAGGAAGAGGAGAGGATTTGATCAAGTCACCACACTCATACGGGGCAAGAGGAATCCAAAAGTGAGAGGAGGAAAAAGAGGCCTCGCTCAACCCAGTGAGTGGCAGAGAAGGAACACGAACCAAGTATTTCTGAGAGGAGAACTTGTCTTGGGTAAGCTGAATAAACAGCTCTGATTTGGGGCATGCCCTGTACCACGCCCCCCGACCCCTGACTCCAACCAGTAGATGCCCCACTAGCAGGCGGAGTCCTTTGGCAGGCAGGAGACAAGCTGAGAAGGTCAAAAATAAAAATGAAAGGAACTCAAGTCAAAACAAAGAAACATTTTTTTACCTGGGGGGGTGGGGGAGAACAGGGGTGGAGGCGGAGGCAGGGGGCAAGTGGTTGGGTTTGATGAATTTGATGAAATATTAATAAAGACACAAAAACGGAAATTTCTATGAACATCCTTTTTTCAACAAATGGGCACTCGAACCAAAACCAGAGAAATCAAGAAATTGCTTCTCTGTTTAAAGTAGCTATGCCTCATGCTGGAGAGCAGAGCAAAATTGTGCTCGCCGTATTTCCATCCTAAAACCTGTTTCCCTGCAACCAGTAAAACCTGTAAGAACTCACTTCACCCAGAAATCTAGCACCCATGTAGCGGCTGAGCACAGGTTGTTTTAATACCGTTTCAGAACAGGCCTTCAGGATTCTATTACCTTGATGGCTCCAGACAAAGGGGTAACATGATACATCATGTCAAGCAGCTAATTATTAGCACCGAAGACCAGCTCGTCAACTGAAGGCTCAGTTAAAATTAAAAGGAAGGGGAGGCGTTCTCCATTGTTTCATGTGGCGTATTTGTGAAGGGAGGGTCAATGAGGTTTGCCCAAGTCTTTGTACCTCTGGGCTTAAAAACAAAACAAAAACAGGATGAGGAAATTGCATCCAGCATTGAGACCCCAACAACAAAGGCCTCGCTCAGCTGTCACCAGATAAAACCAGATCGTGGTGCCCCAACAGGGTCCTGTGCAAGTACCATGTTCAGACCCCCCTGCCCTCCTTGAGGTGCCCGTGGCCACATTCCTGGGATGGCCTCCCAACGCTCCTCCCCAGCCGTGTTCGGGTGACACCACAAGGCCCAGGGAATGCCAGGGAAATTCTCAGCTCATTATTTCTCACCCCCGAACCTGTGAGAAGTGTGTCACTTCTCACTTTGCTAAGAGGTCTGCCATCCGAGTAGATCTGAAAGGGTTGACTAAGCAAAGCAGCAAGGAAGAGCTGCTCCCATCCAGACGCTATGGGTCTGGTTCGCCTCTGCCCAGCGATGGAGCTCCAGGAAGGCAACTGAGAGAGCTGATCCAAAGGAACAACTCTAGCAATCAGGTGTGTGCGTGCACAGACACAGGGCTGGAGGAAAACACCAGGTGTTCAGAATGGCTCCAAAGTCCCCGTTAGCCACGCTCCCCTGTGCAGCCCTGCCTTCCCCCGCACACCCAAGAGCATGGCAGGTGCCATCCGCATGGTAACAAAGGTGCATCTCAGATTCTACCTGTGTTTGTAGGTTTTCTCCATCTGATGGGCAGGAGGCGGTGTGCTTTGTCTCGTTTTGAAAATAATCCTAGGGCGCCTGGGTGGCTCAGATGGTTAAGCGTCTGCCTTCGGCTCAGGTCATGATCCCAGGGTCCTGGGATCGAGCCCCACATCGGGCTCCCTGCTCAGCGGGGAGCCTGCTTCTCCCTCTGACCCTCTCCCCTCTCGTGCTGTTTCTCTCTCGCTCGCTCTCTAAAAAATAAATAAAATCTTAAAAAAAAAAAAGAAAAAGAAAATCCTATCGAGAACATAAATGAACTCATTATGCACACCGTAAAAATATGTGTGTGTGTGTGTGTGTGTTGGCAATTCTGTAACTAAAAACGTAAAAAACTTCTTGAAGTCGATGCTGCTAGTGGCGTAGCTTAAAGGTCTTTGTTTCCGTAAATTCAATTGAGTGTTTCTGTTCCCAAGTCTGGCAAGAGGTTCTAATTATTGTTAGAAGCCTAATTAGCATTTAGTATTACATTACAACAACTGCAGCAAAATTGTACCCATTCTCCAATAAACAGTATTCACAGTATGCAATCAAGCCGCTGTACCGGGCAATGAGAATTAATAGCACCGCACGACAATGGTAAATCCTCCATCTCCCGCTGTGTGTGTTTAATAATTTTTCACTCCTTCCAGATTGTTCCCATCAAGCACAATTCCCAAGGTCCTAATCAACCACCCTCCCCATCAATACTACACAGAGATCTGAGCACTGAAAATTATCTGCAATTTCAAAAAGTGCTTTGTTGCATTATTAGGCCACTGACCTAAGAGGTAATGGGTAAATAGTTTCTGAAAAATGTCCAAAGCACAACATAAATTAAAGCTTATAGTCTTGCCTGCTGTTCTCACCACAGCTATAACTGCAAACTATTACGGTTTTTACACAATATTCCTAACTATAATTTTACACCATAATATTGGTGCAAAGCGCCAAATGCTCCACTTTCACGTGCCTTCATTTACTAAATAAGGAGGAGAGTTTGGGGAGGAAGGTGACGTATTTGGTCCTTTAGAATTATTCTTGGCCGCCTTCCTCCCCTTCCTCCCCTTGCCCCCCTCCCCCCCCACAAAAAAACAATGTTCATAATTAACGTGTAAGCACTTTACAGTGGGCAGAGGTAAGACACCTTTATAAACAGTGTGCGTCAGGCTTTCTGCACCTCACACACACATGGGTAGTAAGCCCATGAAATTAGGGTACGATGCTTCTGATGGACTCAAGGGTGGACCAGGTCATCTCGGATGAGGGACTAGTTTACCGTGCCTTCTGCTGCCTGGTGACATGTGCCCACAGTGCCACACAAGCCTAAGGCAGGAAAAGAAACATTTTGTTCTCAAACAATCTGCAAAGCGTACTTGGGGCTACTACGAAGAGACGTTTTTGACCAAGGAAAACAGAGCATGGAGCCTCAAATCACAGCATAATGCAGGAGCAAGACTTCCAGTGTGGCTAATCTAGAGGCAACACACATCACAACAATCCCCACTGAGAATACACATCGGTACTCATCTAGAAGTTTGGGTTGGATACCGTTGCTGTTGCTGATGATTTGTTTGTTTAACACAGGAGCAAAGAGAGAAGAGATTTCTGACAGCTCAACCCACCCTAACCAAGTAAACATCTGAGGGTCTTTCCTAAGCAAAGCTAGATGCTAGATTACCCTGGGGGTTGGCCACACTCCACCAATAAAAAAAATATTTTTTTATTTTACCACACCCTTCAAAACAAAAGTCTTCCACAACACTGCCATCATCTTCTCAAGACTAATGACTGACTGAATAATATACCAAGTTCTTTCCAATATCATTGTAATACTCTACTCCTTGGTCATATAGTCATTTATCAATCCATTCAACAAATGTTTATTGAGTGACTACTACTGTTCCAGGCATTTAGAATACACTATTGAACAAAGCGCGGATTTCTGCCCTTGAGGACCATGTATGAGGTAGGCAGATCATCTCCAATTATCCTAATAAATAAGTTAATTATATCATATGTTGGAAGGCACTAAGCCATAACAGGAACTGATAAGAAAAAAAGAAAAAGAGCAGCGTGAGATCAGGAGCTTCCCAAAGCAGAAACTGCAGTGTTCAATCAGGTGGCCACAGTAGGCCTCTACCAGAAAGTGATATTTGAGCGAAGACTTAAAAAAAAAAAGAAAAATGCTTGATAAATGTCTGAAATCTCTTGAACCTCTTCTAATTCCAGGCACTCCCCCTATCCTATTTTCTGATACCACAGCCTGCTGGGCGGGTTAGCATACACGGAGTGGCCAGGCTGCCCCACAGGAAGGTAGGTACGACTATAGAAAAATCACTCCCTCCTATTCACCTCGGTGTCCCCAACAGTGAGCACTGTGTCTAGTCAAGAGGAGATACTCAACAGACATTCACTGAGTAAATGAACACATTGAATTGAGTGAATTGACAGTAACTCATTTATTTTCAGAACCTTAAGTAATACCCTGAATATTGGTATCATGAAGGCCTTATGAGTAACAAATTCTTTTTTTCCCCAGCTGTATGGAGATGTAACTGACATAACATTGTAAAAATTTAAAGGGTACAATATGATTTGACATAAGTATATACTGTGAAATGATTACTACAATAAGGTTAATACACCCATCGTCTCACATAGAATGTGTGTGTGTGTGCTAAGAACTTGTAATACCTACTCTTAGCAACTATCAAACATACAATACAGTATTGTTAGCTATAGTCACCGTGCTGTACATGACGTCCTCAGGACTTACTCATCTTATAAATGGAAGTTTGTACCTTTTCTGGTTTTTATCATTCCCACCACCCCACCCCTAGCAAACCACCAATATACTCTATTTCTCTGAGTTTGGTTTTTTAGATTCTACTGTAAGTGAGATCATACAGTATTTGTCTTTCCCTGTCTTATTCATACTCAAGGTCCATCCATGTCATCACAAAAGACAAAATTATGTTCTTTTTCATGGCCGCATAATATCCAAAGATAGATCAAGCTGCAGATAGATCTATACACAGATACAGGTAGACAGATGAAGCAGATAAGCTGACACTGTCCTTATCCATTCACCTCTATGGACACTGAGGTTGTAGGCATGTCTTGGCTACTGCAGATAATGTTTCAATGAATACAGGGGTGCAGATCTCTTGAGACAGTGATTTCATTTCCTTTGGATATACATGCAAAAGTGGAATTGCTAGGGGCACCTGGGTGGCTCAGCTGGTTAAGCGACTGCCTTCGGCTCAGGTCATGATCCTGGAGTCCCGGGATCGAGTCCCGCATCGGGCTCCCTGCTCAGCAGGGAGTCTGTTTCTCCTTCTGACCCTCCCCACCTCATGCTCTCTATCTCATTCTCTCTAATAAATAAATAAAATCTTTAAAAAAAATTTTTTTTAATAAAAAAAAGTGGAATTGCTAGATCACAGATTAGTTCTGTTTTTAAATTTCTCAGGAAACTGTACTTTCTCCCACAGTGGCTACACCAGTTTACATTCCCACCAACAGTGAACAAAGGTTTCCTTTTCTTCACATCTTCACCAACACTTGTTAGCTCTCATCTTTTTGATAATACCCATTCAAACAAGTGTGAGATGACATCTCATTACAGTTTTGATTGTATTTCTTTAATGGTTAGTGATGTTGAGCAATTTTTCATGTACCTGTCGGCCATCCAAATATCTTTGGAAAAAGGTCTGTTCAGGTTCTTTGCCCATTTTTGAAATGGATCATTTGGGCTTTTTGCTATTGAGTTGTAGGAATTCCTTATCTATTTTAGATATCAACCCCTTATCAGATACATGGCTTACAAATATTTTCTCCCATTTCCTAGGTTGATTTTTCATTTTACTGATCATTTCCATTTGCTGTCCAAAAGGGAAAAAAAAAGCTTTGTAATTTGGTATAGTTCCATTTGTTGAGTTTTGCTTTTGTTGGCTGAGCTTGTGGTGTCACATCCATGAAATCATTGCCAGGACCAATGTTAAGGATGTTTTTCCTTGGGCGCCTGGGTGGCTCAGTTGGTTAAGCGACTGCCTTTGGCTCGGGTCATGATCCTGGAGTCCCAGGATCGAGTCCCGCATCGGGCTCCCTGCTCGGCGGGGAACCTGCTTCTCCCTCTGACCCTCCCCCATCTCGTGTTCTCTCTGTCTCATTCTCTCTCTCAAATAAATAAATAAAATCTTTAAAAAAAAAAAAAGATTATCCTTTTAATGTGCTGTTAAATTTGATTTGCTAGTCTTTTGTTGAGGATATTTGCATCTATATTTATTAGAGATATTTGTCTGTAGTTTTTTTGTGGTGTCCTTATAACTGGCTTTGGTATCAGGTAATGCTAGCCTAGAAAGAGTTTGAGAGTGTTACCTCCTTTTCATTTTTCTGGAAGACTTTGAAGAAGAATGGCATTAATTCTTCTTTAAACATTTAAATTCACCAGCAAAACCATCTGATCATGGGTTTTTGTTGGGAGATTTTTGACTACAGATTCAATTTCCTTGTTTTTTGGTCTATCCAGATTTTCCATTTCTTCAAGATTCAGTCTTGGTAGGTTGTGGGTTTCTAGGACTTTATCCATTTCTTCTGGGTTGCACAATTTGGTTGGTGTATAACGGCTCATCATAGTCTATATTCTTTTGTCTTTCTGTGGTATCAGTTATAATGTCTCCTCTTTCATTAGTAATTTTATTGATTTGGGTCATCTCTTTTTCTTAGTCTAACTAAAGGTTTGTCCATTTTGTTTATCTTTTCAAAGAACCAACTCTTAGTTTTGTTAATCTTTTCTATTTCATTTATTTCTGCTCTAATCCATTTTTTCCTTCCTTCTGCTAACTTTGGGCTTAGCTTTTTCTTTTTCTAGCTCCTTGTGTTTAAAGTTAAGTTTTTTATTTGAGACTTTTGTTTCTTGTGGTAGGCATTTATCACTATGAATATACCTGGTAGAACTACTTCTGTTGCATCCCATAAATTTTTGCTATATTGTGCTTCCATTTTCATTTTCCATTTTGTCTCAAGATTTTTTTTATTTCCCTTTTGATTTCTTCTTTGATCCACTGGTTGTTCAGGTTTCCAGCTTCCCTCCTGTTATGTGATTTCTACTTTCATACTATTGTGGTCAGAAAATAGACTGAATATAATTTCTGTTTTCCTGAATTTGTTGAGACTTACTTTCTGGCCTAACATATGACCCATCCTAGAAAATGTTCCATATTCACTCGAGAAAAATGTGTATTCTGCTGCTGTTGAATGCAATGTTATGTATATGTCTGTAAAGGCCATTTGGTCTATAGTATTATTCAAATACACTGTTTCCTTACTGATTCTTTGTCTGGATGATCTGTCCATTGTTGAGAGTGGGGTATTCAAGACTACAACTACTATTGTATTGCTGTTTATTTCTTCTTTTATTTCTGTTAGTATTTGCTTTATATATTTAGGTACTCTAGAGTTTAGTACACAAATATTTATTTTGTTATATCTTCGTGATGAACTGAACCCTTCATTATACAATGAACCTTCTTCTTCTCTTTTGACCATTTCAGCTTAAAGTCTACTTTGTCTAAGGATAGGTACCCCTGCTTTCTTCTGGTTACCATTTGCCTGAAGTAGCTTCTCCCATCCCTTCACTCTCAGTCTACGTGTACTTAAAGCGAAAGTGAATCTCTTGTAAACAGCATGCCATTGGATCTTGTTTTTCTGTCCATTTAGGTCTTCTATGACTTGTGAATAATTCAATCCATTTACATTTAAAGTAATTAACAGGAAAGGACTTACTATTGCTATTTTGTTCACTGTTTCTATTTTATAGATCCTTTATTCCTTGCTTCCTTTCTTTCTGCCTGCCTTTGTGATTTGATGACTGGTGGTGGTATGCTTTGATTCCATCATAACCTTGTGTATCCGCTACAAGCTTTTCCTTTGTTGTTACCAT
Source organism: Mirounga angustirostris (assembly GCF_029215605.1). Classification (NCBI taxonomy): domain Eukaryota; kingdom Metazoa; phylum Chordata; class Mammalia; order Carnivora; family Phocidae; genus Mirounga; species Mirounga angustirostris. Next base: position 104,552,078 of record NW_026991714.1, on the reverse strand, counting down.
AGTTTTATATAAAGTATCATGTATTCATAAGAGTAACAAATGCTTAGTGCTGAAGGGAAATGAAAGATCTCCCAGTCTCAACATTGGGGAAACTGAGACCTAGGGCAGAAGCAATATTTCCAGGACTATAGTCCAGCTCTTCTGAATACTCAGTCTGTGACTTTTCACTCTCCACCAGAGACCAAACAGCATGGCAGGGCATTTCAGAGGTTCACAGTTCTGCTTTATCCCTCCAAGGTGACCCTGACTGTTATTGTCTCTGTCCCCGTGTGTATGATCTCATTCTTTTTCAATAACCATTGGGTATCTTCTCCTTTCGGCTCAGTCCCATTATTTTAAATCGTTTTTTCTTATTCCCCCAAGTTCTTCTCATCTGGGCCCACCAAATCTAACAGCTGACACAAGTAGGAAAGTGCGAGATGACAGAATACCCCAGCTCTCACAGTCAGATGAAAAATGAGCCATCTACCTCAGGGCCCTCAACTAACTTATAAATCCAGAAACCATCTCCCTTGTGTGTCCTAGACACTAGAAAGAGCTGGATGAGGCCCAGGCAAAGGTAAGAATCTTCAAAGTAAAGGGTTTAAGAGGGTCTCCCTCCTAAAAAAAAAATCCTCCCTCTACTTTCAAGGAAAGTAGAATATTAACAATGAAAGCCTATTTCTGCACCTCCCTTAGGCCTCATGACCCATCTCCTACTTTGGAACAACAAATCCAGTGATATACAAAGATCTCTGGTTATCCCCAACATCCTTATCCTCCCCCACCTACCTTGACCCTACTTATAGATACAGGACATTCAAACAGTCCATTTCATAAGTGAAAACTGTTTCCCTCCTCACTACTAAATCCTGAGGAAAGAATTTCCCTTGCCCTTTTCTTTCTAGCAAAAGCAAGGCAAGAGGAACTAAATTTCAAGATAAGAAACCAACACATGACCCTTCATTCTGCCTCAATCACAGGCTGCATTATCGTCTCAATAAAATGTCCCATTAATTTTTGTTCACTCTGTATGAGAAAACAGTCAAACCGTGGCACTCAAATAGAAAAGCCAAGAGAGCTTGCTCATGAAGTTAGGGCAAGGAGATGAAAGAACATGTTTTATATACAGGATGGGAACAGTTTACCTGATGCTGACAGATAAGCATGACAAATATGACAGTGACAAATGTGAATCATATATACCCCTTCCCAGTTCTCATCCACAGAAGAGAAAATTATACAATCTAGCTGGCTTTTCTTAGATGGTAAAACATGAAAATCAATTCATAATAACTGTAGGAACACACTACCAGGAATGGCAGCTACCATTTATTAAGAGCTTACCATTGTGCTAAGTGCCTTCCATGCATGTTCTCTTTAAAGTTGGGAATTTGGCAGTGGGCTGAGCATGGCTGTCATAATCCATGGGGGCATAGGCAGTTCATCAAAATGTAGCCCAAGTATTCATTTTAATCCCTTCCTGAGAGACTCTTCTACACACTGAAATTTGAGACCACTGGATATTATGAAAACTGGTCCAAATCTAAGATGATATTTGTGCCTGTAATTCAGGAAGCATGAGCTTGTCCCTAAATTGGAAGCCACGAAGCATTAGTTTTCCAGTGCATTTCTTTTATCACTGGCAGCACCACTCTCACACGAGAGCTAGAGGAGACCCCTTCCCTGAGATGCCTCAGCCTTTTTCAGGCTGTGTCTCTCCCCATGGGATATGAAGTCCTCAGGACCCAGGAGCATGACACAGTGTATCCTCCACCTTCGATGACCCACTTTGGGTATCCAGAGCCCTGAAGTTCTCTGCCCAAAGGGCCCAAAGCCCACTTCCAGGGGTAGAACATCCCTGGTCCACCCAGTAAACCAGTGTGCCCAACTCTAATTTGCAAGATGGCTGTTCATGACACACTGAGGATGGACGTGTGGTATGGACATGCAGGAACATCCTGACACATGTGCAAAAGGCTCTTTACAGGACAAGACAGAGCCAGGGGTAAAAAATGAAGGTGGGTGGGCCAAGGACCCAGGGCAGGTTTTCTCTACGCTACCATGTTCCAGCTTCAACTCCCAAGGAGGTGGAGGATTCTACTTTGAAATCTGGAATTTCAGGTCATTAATGCAAATATATTTCACATAGTAAGAAGACAGAGCATATTTTATTTATCATGTTCAGTTTGATTTATAATTTTAAATATTTAGACATTTGGTATGTGGGCTTCCAATTGTACTCTTGCCCAAAATCTATAAATGTTATGGATAAGCGTGATCACTGCCCCAGTGTTTCTTCCTATGGTTCAGTATTCCATATCAATTAATGCTTCCTTTTCAAACATAGATATGCCTCTCTTTAAGCAAAACCAATAGTTAAGTATCCCGATTTACACCAAAGACACATTTGAGAGTAAGTGCTCCATTTACTAAAGGATCCCATTATTCAGCAAATTCCCCTGATGCATTTGGTTGAACTGATAAAAATTTATTATACACACACACACACACACAAAATGTAACAAATTTATCTTTTCATATGTAAAATAAAGGCATTAGGAAAAAAAACTTAAACACCATCCCCTTTACTATTATTTTATTTCACAGTTAATACTTAGTCACTCTAGAAAAATTAGAAAAAGCAGATAAACCAAAGGGATGGCATAAAAAATCATCTCCTACAGTACTTGGCAAGATGAGCACTATTAGCATTGAAGAGCACATTTACTTCACATTTCTTCAGTATCATCATGTGCATTTGAAAATACAGAGATATAGATGGTTAATTTTCTAAGAATTATGTCATACCATGACTACAAGCAATTATTCATTACCACCCATGTGCCAAGCATGGCAAGTCCAAGGTTAATGAAGACATGGTTTCTGCCTTATTAGATAGCGCTCATGCTGTAATTGAGGAGACCAACATATAAACCAATAATTACATTATATAATTACATAGGAAATATGCCTTTCCAGAAATCTATATAAAAGACTGTAAAGGACTCTAGAGAGAATCCAGAGATGGGAATGACTCTTTCTGCCTGGGAAATGAGTTCAGGGTTTTGACAGCACTGATATTCAAACTCTGGGCTTCCTATTCTCATTCAATAAGTATTTATTGAACACTTATTATTTTAAGTACTGGGTATACAGTGATGAACACAACAAAGTTCTCCCCCTCACAGAGCTTACATAGACTAACAAATGTACAAGTAAATAGATAAAGCAGTGTCATACCTTCCCCTTGACTAATATACAGTGGGTGTTCAATAAATGGTTATTGAATGAATAAAGGAATAAAGGTAAATGATGAGCACACCTCTTTGCACTTCCATTTCAAAGGCAGATGCTGTCCTTGAAGTTAGCATAGCAGACAGTTTTGAAGTTTCAAAATATAACCTGGTATGCCTGCTCTGTTTCACTTAAAAATATGAATCCAATAGGCTTAATCCAAAATCTCTAGCTCTGAATTGGGTTACCATGTGTTGTATTTGATTTGTATTTCCATCAGTATCAACCCAAGCATCCTTAGACACCAGCAATGTACATGATTTATAGCAAGTCAGTCAAGGCAAAGCCTATAGCTTCCCTTCACATTTTGACGTTATCAGATTACTTCAGAAGCTGGCAGCAGCTACCATAAGTAACAAGCTGTCAGTGTAAATAAATCACTCTCTCAAAAAATAACTGCTAAAAAGTATAGATTAGTATGAGCGGAGGTGGGCTTGGACTTTTTTTCATTTTCCCCTTCCCATCAAGACTCCTGTACATTTAATTTTATACAGAAAAAAGAAAGGAATTCATTTTCTGTCGCTAAAAAAAAGGTTCCAGGCTTAAGATCTGCATAATAAACTCAAGTCTTAAAGAAGCAAAGTTTGTGGCTCTTGTGTATAAATCATAAGACAATCAATTTGCCATCACCTAGAGAAGCCCAAGGTATAGGGAACAATAGCAAGTTTTGGGAAGAGCAACCCATGCAAAGCCAATTTAATTTCCTTCTATAATGGAGTGACAGACTGTGGACCACAGCAGGACTCTCTGCTCCCACATGATGCACTCAAAGAGCTAGTAAACCTAACCTTAGTAGTTCTCAGAGGGCTGAAGCACCTCACCCCGAATGGGATGGCCAATGTCCGCACTGCTGGGGGGGGGGGGGGGCAAATCATCACCACCCTGAAGGGATGAATAGTGGGGCCGTGGCCACTGTGCAAAGAACAGCACACAACTGTACTTAGAGACACTAAATAGGCGTGCAGAAATGAGGGAGGCATAAACAGCATTAAGTCCATGAGACAAATCCTAGAAAGGTCCCAGAACAAGATAAATCATGGTGAATAAGACAAAGACAGTGCTCTATAGAAAAATCTGAGGGCGTATCATCCCCCAAAAGAAAAAGGTCTATGTCACTAAATTCTGTCATGGCCAGTGATAGTGTGGGTCACAGTGGTTTCAGGCAGGATATGAAAGGAAGTTTTCAGCGATGTGTTATGAGAAAGTTGGGATGACACAGGAATGAGTTAAAAGTAGCCAGATGCAGAAGACTGAGGATTCATCCCATCACTTCATTTGGTGTGTATCCATCTGCAGTGCCCTATCTCTGTTCAATCACTGTATGCTACAGAGCGATGTCACAGAGAGTCCACGGAAGCTAACGCTACCCACGCACAGAAACCCCCTCCCGCCATGGTTTGTAATGGCTTCGTTTCTTTGCCTGCCCTTCTCTCCCCAAGAAACTAAACACTTTTTGGTCTCTGTGGCCACACTTCAATTACTAAGGGTGGTTGAGCAGTCATACTATCTCACACCAGAAGTTCCCATTCCAGGACCTCCACCACTGAGAAGTCTGGATAAAATGGCCCAACGCTCTCACAGTGGCCAACAGACAGATCAGAAATTCCTGAGAGGACAATGAAGGATTAACCTGGGGACTTGTTGACAAATCTGTCTTATTAGGTGGGTACACCCTACTCTGCCAGAGCATCATTAAATGAACCTTCCTTCTGACTTCAAAGGACATATGGAACTACCTGGCTTTTCTAGTTAACTAATACACTTTAAACATATTTACTCGTTCATTAACTCATTCAAAAATGATTTGATCACCTACTACTTCTGTGCCTGATTCTCAGCTAACTGTCCTGCCTTCGTTGGCATTTACTGTCTAGTGAGAAAAACAATTATTTGAGTTGTTACAATAAAATTCAACCAATGTTAGGATGGCAGAAGAGAGATAGATGGCTAAGGGAACTCAAAGCAAAGGAACCAGACCTAATGGGGAAATCAGGGAAGACTTCCCAGAAGAAGCAACATTTTCGTTTAGACCCAAAGGGTGATAAATCAGTGTCATCTAGAGGGAGCAGTAGATACAGAGGCTCAGAGGTGAGACAGTAGGTCGAACTTAGACACACTGAGGAGCTCAGTATGGCTTGGCATACCAAGAACAAGGGAAGAGTAACAAGATCACCACCACCCTTGCCCCTACCCCCCCCACACACACACTTACTTCTCTACCTACCCAAAATACACACTTCACTCCCATTAGTCACAGTCTCGCTACCTCCCTTTCTCCACACAGGCTTAATTCCTCCTAGCTCCAGAAACACAGCACAGCTGTGTGCATGTTGCAACACCTGACCCTCTTTCCTAAGGCTCTGATCAAGACTCACAGTTCCTACCATGTGATCCACTCCCCATGCACCCTCTCTTCTAAGCTACTACAGCTCCTCCATCCGGACTCACAGGGTAACTTAGCTTCTTCAGGTATTAACGTTCACCACTCATTCAAGTTTCACATTAGTCTTCTCTGCCTTCATTAAGGACCTGAACCATGTTTTCAAGTTTCTAACATCATTGTGTCATCACCCTACACACACACACACACACAGAGCACTGCTTCAGGCACAGGAAGAACGAAGCACATAATAAATGTTCAGAAACATTCAAGAATCTTTTTAATGACTAGTGGTGATTTCTTATGAAAGGTTATATGCACAGGGGCGCCTGGGTGGCTCAGTCAGTTAAGCATCTGACTCTTGATTTTGGCTCAGGTCATGATCTCACAGTTGTGAGACTGAACCCTGCATTGTGCTCCATGTTCAGTGTGGAGTCTGCTTGAGATTCTCTCTCTCCCTCTCCCACTGCCCTTCTCATGGCTCAGGCATGCTCCCACCCCTCAAAATAAATAAAATCTTTTTAAAAAAACCAAAAAGTTTACATATACAGTCTCTACCACCTTTCAGTATTATGGGTGATTGTTATTTAGGGGTCCTTTTCTAGGGTGGCTACAGATGTTATATATTTAGGAGAAAGATTGTGTAGTCTGGGAGCATGAAAAAAAGCACAAGCTTTGGAGTAAAAACAACATCTTTCTCCAAGTCTCACTGACTGTTGTATGTGTGTCTTTGGGCAAGTTATTTAACCTCTCTAAACCTCAGTTTCCTCATCTGTGAAATTGAGATAATATCATCAGAGGGTTATTACAAAAATTAAATGAAATAATGTATAAGTCCTTGTCTGGCTTATTGTAAACAAAAAATATTCAAAACATAGATTCTCTTTCCCTTTTCCCTATTAAGGGGCAAAAAAAAAAAAAAAATCAAAGATGGCCTTAATGCAAATTTGAGTCAAGTGTTTCCCAAAAAAACCCAGAGAACTCCGGGAAACAAACCCATCTATGATGCAGACTGAAATGTAAGACATATCTCCTAGCAGACAACATTAGCATTTTTAGTGGAGACAGGTATACAACAATAAAATTAAATTAGAAGAGCTTCATACTATCACTAGAAATGTCCTTTTTCAATTCCGCAAAATAAAAATAGAAATTAACCGAGGGAAACAGAAACACCCACAGATTATCATCTTCTTTTGTGATGTAAAATAACTTGCTAAAATCATATTTGAAGATTTTTTTTGCATTGTCACGTTAAAGAACGTGCTTGCTGGTTAAAATAAGCATTCGCAAAATGTACACGGGTGGGCATATAATACACATTTTTAAAGGTAGAGAAAAATAAAAGCAAGCTATAACCATACACATGTCTTACTGCAAATAAAGCCTGTGACCTTTCCAAATGAAGACAAGAATATAACTCTTTTCCAGGATTTCTAAAATGATGCCCTAACACTCATATTTCCCCCAATAGATATTTTGTTTTCAACTCTCAGGCTGTCAAGGTAGCACTCTTCACATTCCTTATTTGTCTTCCGTGGTCAGCTGAGCTCAGCTACCCAAACACACATATAGACGCTCAGCGGACAGATCTGTCATGCTGACCTTTCATATCTCCCTTGCTTTTTAACTGATCGAGATTCCATCCCACAGGAACATGCACACAACATCACCACACAAGAGAGAAATCAGGTAAAGTGTGGCAAAGATAAATATCAGAGAAGCAAGCTAGAACCTGAATGCAGGGGACATTGTTCACCGACTTATTCAAGGGAAGAAAGCTAGCTGAAAGTTAGTGAAGCAGGCAGTACACAATGCAAAATTAACCAGTGACCTTTATCTGAACATCAAAGGTCAAAGTAATTTGTAAGGTAGCACTTACCAGGTGCCATGTGCTGGCTTATGCGTGAACTAGAACCCTGTATAATCAAACACTGAGAAGACCAACAGAATGAAAATGTCTTCCGCATCTGAAAACAACTGGAGCTCTAAATGAAGAGTGACTATGAGTGTGTCATTATACCCACACCTGGCTCCCCAACTTGCTGGTATAGGGAGTTACAGAGGTCTCAAAAATCCTGGAACACAACAAGCCATTTGCCTCCTACTCCCCAGCAGGCTTATCTTCTCGGGCTACATAAGTTTTCATTGTATGAAACCCCACAGTCTTCCAAAGGAAGGCTAAGGAGCTATACTGGTTATATTTAAAATACTCTGGAACTCTTGTATCATGACGCGTTTTACCCACTATATTTTCCCTCCCCATGAGATGAGAGCTTCCCTCCCAGTAGGGGCCTTGGTCATGAGAAATGAGTGTTTTTCCCTTTTGCCAGTAAGAAATCTTAAGACCTGGTGTAAAAACCATTCAGGCATAACAACTTATAGCCCAGCGGGTGCACTGATTAGCTAGGTTCTATAACCATAAAGTCAACAATAATCTACCTACATGCCCTTTCTGCAGGTGGTTGACCTACGAATGCTAAGTAAGTCAGCAACAGTTCAGCCGAAATTACATTGGAGAGCATTATGCGTAAACATGAATGCTCCAGCTTGTCCTTAACTATACCACTGGGACTCCAGACCTACAAAATAATCCATTACCCCCACTCGCCAACAACCCCACTGCAACTTTTTTCCTTCTTCGTATGAATTTTCCCCACTATAACTGCTTTCGTGCTTACTGTGTCTCCCCTGTTAATGTGGCCCTTCCTTTCATTTGTGTCTTCCACACACAGGTTATCCTTTATGCCACAGAGGAGGTGGCTATTCCTCCTCCGTAGGACATCAACTTTAAGTTGATTTTTCCAGTAATTTGACTGATCACACACTATCCTGTTTACACTCTCTTCACAGTCCCCCTGCAGATATTAGCCACACATTGGAAACCCAAGTCATTAGAGCATAGGACCACAGGGCAGAGGATACATACATACACACAAACATACACATGCATTTTCTTTTCAACTTATAAAGGGAAAAATATTCAACTATGACCGCTCATTCAATCGTTCTAGTCTAAAAGTCTAGAAACGTTCCCTAAGTTTTGCTAAAAAGAGCTTTAATAATCAAGCAAAAACCCTTTCACCCAGTCAGACAAGAGTAGATACAGTCCTTGGATATTACCATTAAACTATCCTGGTGTTTTTTTTTAATGGCTTGGAATTTAGACCAACTTAAACAGAAACAACCAAAAGGACGGTGCATCTCTTAGATTCCACTAGGAAGGACTAGGAATCCAAATCTACCCTTAAGAAAAGCCATTACCTCCTCTGAAAGCAGCAGGTATGAGGCCTAATGGCCTGTCATAATGAAAGGTCAAGTATCTGACATTGGGACTAATACCACTGTGTGACACAGAGTGATTTACACAACCCCCACTCAAAAAAGGTGTAGGAAGTTTGACGATTCATAAAATCATAAATTATAAATCAATTACTGGAGATGGAGAGATTGATTTATCCCCAGGCCTATTCATTCCCAAGGTGTGAGACCCTTTTATGGGACCCCTTGAGCGAAAGGAGACAAAGAAGAGAAAGGCCCCTCGGGCCACTTCTGCTGTTCCAGCCTTGCCTTACAAACCTACTGCTCCTGTAAGTCTCATTTCAATCTAGTAATGCCCATCTTCAGAGATAAGCACTGGGTCAGAGGAATAAAATGAAAGAAGACAAGAAGTGGTGGTGGCCTTTAGGAAAGGGGGCCTGGATTTTCCCAGTTCCTCAAATCCAGGTGAAAATGGAGAAAATCTATTAAATATTTAGGACATTGAGCCAAGACAGCTTTGCACATCCCCACATGCAGAAACACCTGCATACATAACCAACGTTTTTAGGACTCATCTGACATGATTTATGAATAATGTTTTCTAAAAAGTTTATCAAATAGGCTGTGTCCCTAAATTTCTAGAGCAAAGGAGTAGCTTTTTCATTCTTTAAAAAAGTCCATGTGCTTACTCTCTATTTGAGATGATAAAAGTAAAACCATCTATTTTGGCAGAGCCCTGGGTTCCATTTTGGAGACAGGCGTTCACAGACAGGTGAAATCAAGCAATACATGCTCAGAAGGAAATTCTACCCTAATCACAGAGCTGAGCGAGCCTCACACTTATTCACCCTGTGGCTCTGAAACCAGCAGTACAAAAACAGTTGACAGTACCCTACCCCTGAACTTCTTCAAATTAATTGTCCAGTGGCTCAGAACAACATTGAGAACCACTTATCTTCACTCTCACACAGAGATTCTTAGGTGAGAGCATTATAATCCCCAATTTAGAGAAGGGGCAACTGAGGTCCAAAGTGAGTCAGTTCACAACAGCCAGCAGCAATCAGGTTGAGGGTGACTCCGACCACAGTCCAGGCCTCTTGGCTCCAAATGCCAGGCTTTCTTCACTGCACCATGCTGTTGTTTAAGTCAATGAAAATATCAATATTTCTCAGGCTGCATAGCTGAAGAGATAAATCTTTCCCACCATATCTCAGATAAATTTTAAAACTAAGAGAATAAATGGCAATGCAAATACTACTATTAGATATTTATTATGTTGCAAAGCTTGAAAACAGTCAGGTAAATGGAAAAGTTACTTTTTTCCTACACAAATTTGTTAATGGGTGGCATAATGGGGAGCCCTGTTTGCTGGCACTCTGTGAAACGTCTACAAATTGCCTCTGCAAAGCATTATAGGTTGTCAGACTAATGTAGTTGAAGATAATTTGGCCTTTCAGTGAATTGAACCTCACAGCACGATTATACTCCACAACCAAGTAGAGTGTCACAATTATTCTTTCATGCTGAATTACCATATAATGTCATGAGTCTACCTGTCATAAGTCCTGTAGCCTAGTTTGAATTTTTCCCCCTAAATCTATGGTTCATGGCAAAAAAAAAATATATATATATATATATTAATTTTTTTGCTTCTAATGGAAATGATTGTTTTTATCAACAATAAATTTCATAGCAAATCAAAGGATATGCTTGGACAAACAATCCGATACTCAAGGTTAAAAAACACACAAATAATAAATTGCTGGTGTGTCATGTTCAATTTTTACTACAGCATTACACTGCAATAACCATAACAGGATCTAAATTGTTGTCAGAACATTAAACAAACCCCCATCCTTCACAAAGGCATCCTGTCTGAGTAATTCATACAACGGAAACAACTATCAAATTTTCCACTGTCCCACCACTACACCATACATCAGTGCAATTTTATGTATTTGGACAATTCGTTGAATAAATTACTTCCATCCTGCCTGCTCTTGCCACTTCTGTTAAGAGTCATATCAGTTTTAATTGTCTTTCTGTCTATATGGAGCCACTGTTTTTCTGGCCTTTTCCTGTGCTATTTCCTGAGCGCCAAAATAAACCACGAACACCCATCAGAGCTGGGCGCCAGGGACACACGGCTACAAGAAGGGGGTGCCCTGTTGGAGATCAAGAGCTTCTTCCCTCTCCTTCTACATAACAGTTGCTGACTGTGTGTTTGGGAGCCTAACGATTCATGATGCGGGGTGGGAACATGGTGGCTTTTCAAAAATCAGAGCTCTAACTAAAAGCTAAAGGTACTCACTACCCCACATTCTACTGTTTCCACTTGGTCGTTTACTTTCTTGGTTCATGACCACATCTAGCCTGGCAAAGGAAATGGGCTCAGCCAGTCACTGTCCCCAGGTCCACTCGGAATCTGAATCTAGACGGACTCAACACAGCTCATTAGCCAGGTCATGGGAAAGCCCACCAACTGTTTCCCTTTGGTTTATTGCTCCCAAGCAAATGACAAGCCCACATTTCCAGGTTGGATCATGCACAGAGGCTCTTGCCCCAAGTAGAGTTGTAGAACAAGTAACACCATAAAGAGCAGAAATAAACTTTGTCTCTACAGGGGGTGGTTAATGACTTACCATCGTGTTTCTCAACATGATGACACCAACCAAAAAGAGTCGGATCGATCCAATGCAACTGTTTCCTAAATGAGATCTTTTTAGGTTAGCCTACGGTTCAGCACATGCATTTACCCAGCCAAAGTCAACACACCAGGTCAGATAATTTCATGGAAAGAGATGAGTAAAGGCTCCTAGGGACCCCAAACTACCTGGGGCGCTGTTTTAAAATTATCCCATCACCTGTGTCCTGTAGCCAAATAAATAACCACACACTGAAATCTCATCACACTGGCTCCTTGAAGCCTGATGCTGCCAAAGACTGACGCTGAGCTACTTTGAACTGGCTCTGAAACAGATCCACTGGACACTAAATGCTGCCCTATAATATGGCGTTGGGCTTGTGACTCCATTTGGCCTGTTTTGCTTCTCAGGGTGGTGCAACAGAAGGAAGCCCCATTCAGAGAGGTTACCCTGGACCTGGTACCCCCCATATTAACTCAGTAGCCTTGCTGGGTAGTAGAAAGTAACTCCTTATTTATAATCCCAAAAGCAATAATAAACACAAAACTATGATTTACTCTGAACCTGCCTATTATTAAAACACTTTGTCTTATAGTTTTATTGATTTACAATCTGTCCTACTTACTTTTTTAGCATCTGAAAACAATCAAGGCACAAAGCTGCAAAATGTTTGGACATTAATTGTTAGGAGACAGCATTTTATTCCAGGCGAGGGGTTTGAGGCCTCGACAGCGATGCATTCTGGTACCAGAATGATTTATGGTCTTGTAGCAATAACGATGCACCAGGGCCATTAACATATTGGCAGGCCCTAGGATGGATTAGTGGCATTGATTATTTCATGGGCCACTGATACCCATTTGTTACGAGGAGCTCAAAGATGGCCTCTCCCTAACTGAAATCTTTTTATGAGCAGACAGCATTTTAAGTATTAGGAACCTGGGATTTGGGCCATTTTTTATAATCTTGCTGTTGCCTCACCTTAGTATGCAACCAAAAAGAAAAAAATGTCAAAAAATTAAAGTTCATTCTTCACCACCAGCCTTAATTCCTCAACTCGTCATAACCATGTCTTCTTTACAAATTAATGATTGCCAGCATTTAGCCACTGGTTGTTGCTATGAAGATCTATGCAAAAAGCAAGGATCCCTATAGAGTGTGTGATATATGGAATACTCTTTATTACTACAATAAAACTTACTGACATTTCAATACTTCTGCAAATAGCATTATAGTATCAATCTTCTGAATTAGGTTGAAAATTAAGTTGTAAATTAAAAGAAAGTGTACTTTGGAATACAACATGATATGTCACCTAGAGAAGGACCTTTGTGCATAACTGAGCCAAGCTGGGAACAGAGAGATGAGTCCAGGGCCTTGGCAGTGCTGCTCGCATTCCAAAGATCTAGGTTACACTGGAAGAATTCATCCAGATATCCTGATACTCCATCTCTAGGGACATTTTCCTTCATTGTAAAAAGTCAAGGGATTTGACAACAGCCTTTTATGAATGCAATGAAACCCCCAGTCTTAATATATTTTTCTCCTTTGCCATATTCTTACCATACATTTCAAATAGGGCACACAGAATAATAAACGCCTTATAAAACACAAGAAATTAACATCCATTTTGCTTATGTGTTTATACACATATAAAAATGATTACCCTCTCTGTCTCACCAAATACAAAATTACTCTCATCCCCACCCACTTCCAGCCTGGCCTTCAAAGATGCTCAGAGCAGAGGGCCATCCAGGACACTAAATGACAACTCCCATAGCCAGGACAGCTTTGAAACTGCTCAGTTTGAAGGCTAATGTTACATACTATAAATTGTAGAAAGCCACATATCAGAGCCAACACAAAATGGTGATGCAAAAGACTACATCAAATATGTATTTTTTGAAAAATGTCTTAAATCATTTCCACCCATCTTCCACAACATTCTCTGTACCCATAAGATGTGACTGCAGAGTTAAAAAGGAGCTGTTCTTTGAAACATCTTGATGAAAATCCAGACTAACCCCAGCCCATGATCACTTCCCATACTTCCTCACCTGTTTCTTTAGACTAGAAGCTCTTTCAAGTCAGTATCTACTTCTCTTAGATCCCACCACCCACAGCGCTCACATCTTCAGAGGTCTACACGTCCCAGGCCAGAGTGAGTAAAGAGTGCACTCCACTCCCTAGGTATGGCAGGCAGTGATGAGAAGGATTCTGAGGCAGAGTTTTGACTCAATAGGAAGAGATGCCATGATTGGCCACGTGACCTGAGAATGCAGGAGTGGAGGGGATGGTCCAAATGCTGATATCTGTGACTGTGAATTCAGAAGTCAACACACTTTCCTTAGCTAACCAGAAGACCGCTCAGTTATGCTGGATAAAGACAAATGCTTTGAGAGTATTTCCACTCACAGAATGGGCCTAAGGAAACAAAGCATCTTCTCAAAGAGAGTTGTAACACAGACCACAAATCAGAGGGTTTTAGAGTAAAAACAATCATGAGATGGCCTAATCCAAGTCTTTCATTTCATAGGTAAAAAAGCCAAGACCTGTTGTTAACTGACTCACATGAGGTCACACCAGTAGCAGTCTCCTGCATGCATGCTCTCCCCACACCACCACCACACTTCCTTTGAGTGTCCTCTTGCATGCTGCTTCTTTTTCTTTCTTTTCCGTGTACATAATTTTCATATTTTACTAAGGTTTGATGTACTGCTGCAGACTTCTCAGACACTGGATTATATGATAAGACATAAACTCAATCATCTATATTACTGTAAATTTAGGGAAACAATCTTGGAGTATGATGTATAGTAATTCAGGGTTAAGTAGAAAACAACACAAAGAATTTGCCACTTGTGAATTTTCACGTTTTATTTTAAATAGGCAAGAAAGACATCGTAAATGTGTACTTGAATGCAAAGAAGTGCTTTGGGCTCTAGCCTCTAACTTACGAGGCCTTTGTATAAACTACCCAACATTAAAATACACAAGGAAAAGAACTTCTCAAAACTCTTAAATCAGCTCCTACCATATCCAGCTTATAAATCAACTGGTTAAGTGAACCTTCCATTTCCCATGGAAATTAAACTTCTCACTCTTTACAGCTCTCCATGATAGAGTCCATGAGTAGACTGAATAGATCATGACCTTCCCAGAATAACAAGGAGATGAAATAAGACTAAGGGGCACCACCTTCATTACTTCAGCCAGAAATCCTAAAAGGCTGTGTGCAACCCTACTTTCTCCTCAACATCCAGACAGAGATTTTCAGCAAGGTTCAAACTCCCTGCCTCCAGGGAAAATAATACATAACCACCTATAAGAAAAGGAGCTTCTTTCCCACATAAAAGTTTAAAAAAAAAAAATTAAATCCTCTCTGGAGAAACACTCCACAACTTGGAAACAACCCTGGGTCACCACTACAAAACATAACAAGTGAAATGTAGGTCTAACTTAATTTGAACAAGCTGAAATGTCAACCTTTTCCTTTTTATTTACTTCCTAGTTAAGATGGAGAGCAGCTGGTTACCTGCTCACATAAAACCAGCATGGTACACCAGAAGAGTATCATTCAAGCTTCTCTTCTTCTAGGCAAATAATGCCAACCCCATAAAGCTCTTCCGATATATCATTTTGCAAATTATTGTTATCTCTACAGTTCCTCTGGACTTTTGCCAAATTTCCCACATCCTTCATAAACTCGGTAGTCCAGATGGCATTGCAGGGCTGGGTGTTAATTGAAGAACAGCTTAACTGTTTGGACATGTTATGCATCTATTACCCAATTGTCAATCTTGTAATGTTTGCTGTATGACTATATCTTTAGGGAAAGGAATGCCAAATGAAAATTTACCCTAATCTATTTCTCTCTTTATTCTCTTAGGGCTCTTTCTGATGATTTGTTAACCTGCTTCACTTTATTCTACAAGCTCAAGTCAGTCACATAACCAAAATTAACAACCAAGACCCGGGATAGGAGTAAATGGTTATTGACCAAGATACTTGTCCTCTTTGAGATATTTATCTTTTTGTCTGCAACAACCATTCATAAACATGACTGTTCACATGTACAGTTACAAAGGGCACACAATGATGGAAAGGATTCTCAACATATATTATTCTCCTGTTTCTAAATTCCACTTTTAATCTGTTATATGCTTTTACTAAATACCTACTCTATTTTTACAGTAAGACCTTATTAATTCACCTAAGACATTGGAAGTTTTGAAAAATACTGAAGTTCGGATGCCTGGATGGCTCAGTCATTTAGGCAGCTGACTCTTGGTTTTGGTTCAGGTCATGATCTCAGGGTCCTTGGATCAAGTCCCGCATCAGGCTCCTCACTCAGCCGAGAGTTTGCTTGAGGATTCTCTCTCTCTCTCCCTCTGCCCCTCCCCACCCCCTTACTGGCTCTCTTTCTCTCTCTCTTGCTCCCTAAAAGAAATAAGTAAATCTTTAAAAAGAAAACTAGTGAAGTTGAATTTTGTCCCATTTCTGATGGAGAACCAATCAGGCTCATGACAGGTGCTTAGTAAATTATATGTTGACTAAATTAATAGTGCTTTGCAAAATTGTTGTCAATTCTCCACCCTCCCTATACCTAAGCCCTCTGCCATGTGATTTTGTAGTTCCTACCACTGGAGTATTTATCCCTAATGCACTGATGATGCTTTTGACTGCAGGATTTCATTATATCCATGGAATGTAGACTGAAATCACAATGGGCCAGTTCTGAGTCTCTACTTCAAGGCATCACATATTTCCTCTGCCCTCTGTGAGCCTCCAACATCTGAAATCTGAAGAGCGAGCCTAGAAAGTCCTTTGCTTCCAGGCAAAATAGAGACACACAAAGGAGAGCAGCACAACCAATGCACAGACCTACACATGGAGCAGAGCTTTGTCCATCTGCAAACCTTTGAGGGGGGTAATAACTGCTCACCACTGAGTACCACTAGATGTTGGAGGATTTTTTTAAGAGCAGTATTGTTGTGGCAACTGATACACAACAAATGGTGCAAAGAAGATCGTAGGGTCAGGTTTGACCACCTTGAGAAAAATCGTCCACGTATACAGGAAAAAAATTAAAAAGCTAATTATGTTTGGTTGTTGTTATTCATTTACCACATCCCCTAAGAATCCTTCACTAGCTGCAGACTACATTTTGAGGCAGTAAAACATTTCAAAAATCTAAAAATTAATTTTTTTGTCCAGTAACTAGGACAAAGCTTGGCCCCAAGTATCTCAACTACGGTAGTTTTCCCCAGTGGTTGGAGAACACATGGAGAAGAACTAAATAAGGAATGAAGGTCACTTTCATAATACCCATCAGAGGAATTGCTAGCAGGTGCCTATTTAAATGAACACTCTGTTGGTCCTTAAAATGAACATATGTTCTCTGTTTGGAAGGGCAGGCAGGCCAATCTGTAGGTTCTGCAGTGAGATTGAACAGCTAACTGAAGTTGTCCAGTCACGTTAGCCAGATGAGGCATCTCTGACCACTCATCACCCCTCACTTTCCCCCCAACGGCCTCCTGTCCCACTGATGTCACATCAAGAGGACAGTGAGGCAGAGCACGCCCAGAGAGATCAACTGCACCAGGGAATTCTCTTCCAAAAGCACTTCCATGTGCCACCAAGGTGGCCTCCACAGCATGGCAATAAGAGCCATGCCATCAAAGGCAAGTTTCCATTTTATGCGCTCAAGCCTTCTGTGGCAGGATCCCACAATTCCCCAGGAAACCTGATTTACCATCCCATCGCCCTGTTTTATAGGGCTTGACTCTGCAAATGGAACTGATGGAGACCTCAGCCGTGAGTCACTGAGTCCTCAGGTATAATTGCAGATTTACAATGCCTACAAAGTCATTCTGTCATACTCATGTCTTCTGAACATGTTCCTGGAAGGGACTCCCTAAGGCTTCAGCTGAGTTCCATTTGCTGCTCTACCCACCCCCAAACAAAAAAATATTCTCCTCCTGGGAGCCCACTTTCCCTTACCCCTGAGTTCACAATCTAGGAAGCCCTGTATGGATCTGATGACCACTAGGAAAGACAAGGCAGTCACGTGTAGGAAAGCTCACTTGTGGGGTGGATGACAAGATATTATGGGGAGAAGTGGGATGGGAAAAGGAAGAAAAAGTGTACTCTGAGTCGTATTGGTGAGATTTTTCACAGCTAATCACACACAAGAATGATTCACTACTCACTCTGCTATGCTCACTCATTTTTCATATCATACTTTTCACTGCCCCATCAGCCTGTTCCACCAAGGTCAAATGAAGGGAATGATAGCATGCACACCACACTGAGATTTATTATATACGAAGTCACTCACCTTTTATGTGGAGCAAATGGGCTCCTGAAATCACCATTTATGAAGATGGACCTGAGCAACAGTCATGTGAGGAGATAGCAGGGGAGGGAGACTCAGTCCAAATGGCACGGGAACTCCCATATCCCCTTTCCCATGCACAGAATACAGACTGAGGCTACCCACTAGCTTGAACTTAAGCAAATGCAAGACTCTGAATCAACATCAGAGCTGAAGTTATGCCTTTGTCCTATTTTACATAGTGTTGGAGAGGGTCTTCCAGAGAAGGTAACATCTGAGCAGATCTTAAATGAAATGCATCAGACAAAGAACACTGTTCCAAGATTTTTATAAAAGTTACTTGAATAATAAGGCTTTATTACATAACAGAAATCCAAAGATAAAATGCTTTCCAGGGTTAATTCACCAATCATGATATCACCAAGGACCCAAGTACTTCCATCTTTCTGCTCTGCCACCCTCAATTCAAAACTGCTCCTCATGGAGGTAAGATGGCTGCTACAGGCATCACATGTAGATACAACCACACCCAGAGAATGTTCTCTATTACAGAGGAAAACTGTCCCAGAAGTCCCCACCATACAGACCACACCTCATGATCATTGACAGTAAGAGGATCACATGCCCATGCCCGAACAATCACAGGAGACTGGGGAGAAAATACTTTCCATGATCCCATGACATGAAGGTCATGAAAGTCCTTCAATGGCACAAAGGGTTAATTGTATGGATGGGTTCTGAGTACAAGCATAAGGGATAACAGAGGTGATTACTGGGAATAGGTTCTATACCTACCCTCAGGATTTTGTACTCACATTTCCCCCTACTTTTCTCACTGCCTCCAAGGCATCCTTCCTCATATCTCTGAGGTCTCTGCTCAAATGTTAAGTTACGCAAGAGACCTTCTCTGACCACTCCATCTCAAAGAGCTGTACACCTACACTCACCATTCTCTACTCTCTACTTTAGTCTTCTTCATCGTGCTTACCAGCACCATATGTGCATATGCATGTATTTGTTTACCATTGGTCTTCCCCCTCTGTAAGCTCTTTCAGGCACATAACAGACACTCAAATATTTGTGGAATGAATGAAGAAAAGGAATTCACTGTTATGTCTCACCCTTAGTCTTAATTCTCTACTCTTTGCCATGTCAGCGAACAGTTCTCCTTGCTCTTCTCTATTTTCCTGGCCCCATCTTTTTGCTCAAACTATCCTCCTCCCACAATGTCCTCTTCACTTTTCCTCTGCTTCATTAAATCCTGTCTTTAAGAGCCAGCTCAAATTCCACTTCTTTCATAAAGCCTGTCAAGATCCAAACCTCACATGATCTCCAGATCGTACTTTCAATTTGCAAAGCTCATGTTATTTCTTTCATAGTGTTTTCCTTGAACCCAAAACTGGAGCTATATGTACCCATAGATCTTGACTCACTCAACACTATTTTTATAACTGAGGAAACAGAGTCCCAGAATTGCTTCAACCTGCCCAATAATGGACCAGCAGAACATGTACTAAGATTGACAGTCCCTATTTGATAATTAGCCAGTACTAAAATTTGTAGAATATTCTCCAGGTGGTAATTTTTTATATTTGCTGCATAACTGGGTGTTTGGGGAAAATGAATGGCAAATGACTATGCAACTCTGTGCTAATAAGCACAAATAGATCACTGTGTCATCCCCAAAAATGTGGAATAAGGTTCAGCTGAATGAGAGAAACCTTCCTTATCCTTATTCTTTCATGAGTCTGAGCTCACTGATGGAACGGAGAATGATAGCGGGGCTGACAGTAAAGGGAAATACAAAATGCCAGGGGATAGAGAACTGTGAAAGATGTCAGTCACTTGACATTTCTAAGCCTCAGTACCCTCATCTATGAGAGGAATGGAATTAGACTAGATCAACTAACTAGCAGGACTTGCTTAAAAAAAAAAAAAAAAAAAAAAGTTAACATCAAACCCAAAAAACATAACTGCTTTGGTTGTAGCAGGCACTGCTAACATCCTGACCCTCCAAACATCTTGCTTAACCCCAACAATAGTTCCTTCACCAGTGGATGGCTTAATCTTTGGGGATGTCTCTTCTAGCACTGAGATATGATAGTTCTAAAATAGATGATCATGATACCAATAGTACTAAGAATACTGAAAGACTGCAGTGACTTATAGAACAATTTACACTCTCTACAGCCCCAGGAAGAAGTTATTAATTACGGGGCAGACATGGGTCTTGTGAAACCATGATAAATCAAGTGTTCATAAACTAGCAATGGATAGATGGATGAATGGATGGGAGGGAGGGAGGAAAGGCAATCTAACTTTCATTAATTTTAAAAAGAATAATCAAATTATCCTTAATTGCCAATTAGACCAAAGTTCATGACAGTTATATAGGAAACAAATGTAAGTAGCCTAGATGCCCAACAATAACAGACTGGCAAAGAAAACCCGACCAAATACCCTGTGTCTCCACTAGCCACCATGTTTCAGAATAATTATTAAGGGCATGAGAATATGCTAAAAATATATATTGATACACACAAAAGTTGCAAAAAAGATTAGGGAGTGATCCAAGTTTCCAAAAGTATATATGTATGTAAAGTGTAATGTATATATGTTTTCTAAAAAGACTGAAAGATCCAGAACAAAATATTAACAGTGTTAACTTCTGGGTGGTGGGATTACCGGTATTTTTTTTTTTCTTCAGAATTTTCCTATTTTTTTCAAACTTCCTACAATAAACATGGATTTCATTTATGATAAGAAAAGGGTTGAAATACATTAAGAAGTAGAAAAGAAAACTGAGTGAACATTCTGTGTTTCTTACCCATCCCACTTAAAAGCTCAAAAGTCCAAGGGATTTGGAGTGATGTACCAGAACTATCCAAATTGACCTCAAAAGAACAAGAAGGGGAAAGGTGAAATCTCTCTGGACCACATGTCAGTATCCTTGGCATAGATCTCACCCCATCTGACTGTATCAGAATCTCTAAGGAGAGGGGCCTCGGACACCTGTACTCTGCTTCTGGGAAGCACAGGGGCTGTGGTTCTTATGAGATGTGCTGGTAACTAGCATGTAAAGATCATGGAAGCTATAATAAAAAAAAAAAAAAAGGCAAAAAAAAAAAAAAAAAAACAGCTCTTAATCTGCCTCCACAAATCAGGGATTCCCGTGTGAGAAGAGCTACCATTCTTTTCTCCAAAGTCTCCTGAGATCACCTTTGTGGTCCCAGGTTTTCATACTACAAAAAGGACCAGAATTCTCTGTGACCTGTTACACTGAACTGTATCTCTGAGCCGTGTGTGAGCCAGCCTTAGTAAACTTAATTTTATCACTTGTCAAATTTTTCAACCTTTGAAAAATTACTCAATACCAGAATTAATGTATGATATAATATCCAAGCGGTTAGCCAGCTCTGAACTTAGATGATCCCCAAACGATGCTGGATATACACCTGAGGGTAGCAGGGCTGCCAGGCTGCTACAGCCTCTAGTCTGCACGAGGAATGTGGGTGTGAGCATGAGGGCAAATCCACATTTCAACATCAGCAGAGTGATAGATAATCTATGCCATACCTGAAAATAGGTCTCATGGATCTCCATGCAGCAACGTATTAATTTCATTTTTTTAAAACTCCCATTCATCATTTCTAGCAAGTCAACAGTCCTTCTCCCAAGACCTTGCTTTAATTGTGAAGGCAGCTGATATTGCATTCTGGGCCAACATTTCTTAGAACCGTGTTGCTACCTCAGATATTTAGTTCTATGTGGAATCTGAGGAGAGAAATAAGTGCAGTCTGGAGGAGTGTCACAAGAAAGATAGCTCCTCAAAACCAGGTGTGTGCACCCTTAAGGGGGAATTTATTTTTTGTAATATAGAGCAAAAAACAGAAAGATCAGAAATTCTTCATATTTCCAGGCCATTCTTTGAGGGGAAAGGGAGGAAGGGGTTGAGAGGGGAAGAAGGAAAAAATAAACTTTATTTTTGGATGGAAAACGTATAAAGGATGTATTAGACCCATCAGCATCAATTCTGAAATACAAAGTTTCCTTCAGTGTATTCCAAAATGAGAAAGAGATTTTCCGAGCTCCATAAGGTCCCCGATTCCTTGAAAGTACCAAAAACACAATGGCTCATTTTGAAACCATCACACTTAAGGCTGGATAGAATTAAGTTGGGGAGAAGTTACCTTTTCACTTTCCCGAAAACGTGTGTGTGTTTATGTTTCTCTTCTAGAATTTAAATAACACTAATTCTTATCTAAGACTCCTCCATCAACTGGTCTCAGAAAATCACTTTATTCATACAATGAAACAAAATCCTAAATTTATATTTGAGTATGGTACTCAATTATAATAAATTGATTTACCTTCTACTGCTTCATACAATCACTGACTGTATTTAAAAAGAAAAAGCAAAAGAAAAAAAAAAACAACCTCAAATAGGTTTTGGACCATACTCCACACTTCTTTTCTGAAATAACCATTCCATAAATACTAAACCTATTGTACCATACCCAAAACTACACATTTTTCTCAGGGGGATAAATGAATTCATCTTTTTTTCTGTCCAATTAATTTTGGTGTTTTTTTTTTAATTTAATTGTAGTAATACTTAACATGAGATCTACCCTCTTAAATTCTTTCTTTGCCTAATATAATATATTGGGGTTTGGGTTAGAGCATATTCCTACCTTAAAGTAAAATGTTACCAGCATTAAATATTGAGTCACTCATTAACATATATGGACTGGATAAAGGTAGAAAGACACTAAGTTTTTCCTGCACAAAGGAGACATGCATTATCATGGCTATCACACTCCTTCGTGAAGCAACAATATGTCACCTTCTGGAAACATCATTTTCAAAAGGAGCAGGTAAATATTATTATTTACTATACTAAGGCAACAATAACTGATTAAAGCAAATTTAGTGGAAACATTAAAATAATGGCAGGGGAAGAAAATTTATTCTGCAGAAACACTGTGTGAACTTATTGGAAATAATCAGCCGCTCAGTTTGAATTAAATGAGTGAGAGTGAATGTGGGGGGGGGGGGCGTGTAGAGGGAGGTTGAAAGAGAAAGTCTGGCACACACTAGCTGGAATCTGCTAGCTTCCCTCTGCTGTAGCGGCTAGGAAAATCTGCAAAGATGCAAACAATCCTTGGGTGTTCAGTTAGCAGTGAGTAAATTGCTGTGGGATCTAAGGGCGGGCATACTTTAGCAGGCAATTCCTCTCTGTCTTTCATTCTGTTTGTCTGTGTTAAATTCCCCCTCTGCCCTCATCCATTCTCACATCCAGTTGCCTGCTTTGTCCATCCATCAACCCCCTCACTTTGTCAGTGCTGACTTCATCCCGGCTCTCACAGCCATGCTGCAGCCATCCCGAGGCCGCGGGGGAGCCCCCCGCCTGCCGCAGCCTGCCTGCTTCCCGATCTGCTGACAGAGGACCCAGTCAGCCGCTTGTCGTTTTCTATTGCTCAGGCCAGCAAAAACACTAATACTCAACCTGATTCCTATCGTCCTGCTTTTCACCTTTTCTACTGAAGAGAAGGGAAGAGAGAAAGACACAAGGAAAGAGAAAAGGCGGGGGGCGGGGGGGGGGGGAGAAATAGGGGTAGCAAGGGTTGGCGGGGAATGGAGAGAGATGTTTGCTGAATTTTCTAGAACAATTTGCACACCAGTCAGGTGGAGGCTCAATCCAGCTTCCTGTACCACACATCAATAGAAATCACAGGGAGAAAATGTAGCACTAATTAAGGGTTGATAAGCTGTAGTCAAGCGCAGGTTAGGAGGAAAAAAACCCAGCAGACTACCCCGGCCTGTGCAAGCCCAGTCAGCCCTACACAGCACTTTCATCGCCAGTTTAAGAGGGAAATTTTGCAGTGGTTTTGTTGTTGTTGTTGTTGTTGTTTTAAGTTTTACCTTGAAAATCAAACAGATATGCTGGGAGAAAAATATTAGATGATTGTTCTTATTCAAAAGATCATTTGCAAAACATTTCATGGAGGGGGGGGAGCTTACTAAAGAGGAAAATAGTTACCTAGCAACAAAACTATTTTAAAACATTCTTCAGTGTACTGCCTGATTGTGTGCTCGTAATTCAAAGATGTATAATTCTGAGCACCTGCCGAATTATTAAAATATTTCTTCCCTGAATTCTAAACTCTTCTTCCCCTCCCCAAACAGGGCAAACTCCACAATAAGCCATAATCAGGATGATAAAAAACTTTTCTTTAAATTTTACTCTTAGGGTGGAAAGCAGAATTTTACGTGAAATATGAGTAATTACATTAGTAAAACTATTTATACAACTGCACTTAAAATGACTTTAAAACAAAGCAGCTCAGTGGGGTAGGTTTTTCTGTAACTACTGATAATTGTAACTAACATTTGAGAGGTCTTGCTACCTGCAAGGCGTTTTCATGTATGTTATTTGATCCTCACACCATACCATTCTCCAGGGATTGGTCCAGGGATTTTTGGAACTGAGAAAGCTTAAACCCAGCAATTCAATAACTTTCCCCAAATCATACCACTGCTAAGTAAGGGCATCAGAATTCAAACGTAGCTGTTGGAATTCCAACTCTTTGCCCAATAGATGAGCACATCCAGTCACCTAGCCCCAAAGCTTCTTTGTCATTTAAAAAAAACCAAAAAACAAAAAACCTGAAAGATCTCCTGGGACAAAAATGACTAACTGAACCCGTTTCTCTATCCAAGGTGTGACCACAAAATAACGGGAGACTGGTGTTTTAGTATAACACCCCCAATTCTTATTTGGGGAGACTATTCAGCTTCGTAGTGAACCAAACCAACAACCTATGTGAACAAACCAAGAGAAGTTTCCAGAAGAAATGCTCGTGACTTAGGAATAAATGTGTTGCCTTTCCAGGCACCAACTTTGAAGAGCTAAGCACGAGCTCAGATGTTTTAAGTTTTGGTGTGTGTTAGGAAATCAATCGCAGCATCCTGTGACCCACCCCACCTCATATCAAGAAAGATTTGGGAGGGGAACTGCAAATTACTAACCAGGGCTGTGCAGGCGCAGCATGAAAAGAGGACTGGAAAGCCAGCAAGGCCTCCCTGCTCTCCAGTCTCCACTCGGCACTCCCGCCACACACCTAATCCAGAACCTTCACCCACTGCTCGTTCCTCATTCCTTTTGTTTTCTCGAACCACATGCCCAGATGGGCTTTGGCTGTGACCCAGGAGACCAGGGGAAGGGCAGGAAAAAAGGCAATGGCACCAAGTCTCCTCTGCGCTGCTACTATACACATCAGACATCTCTAATTAGACAGCAACAAAATTTTATTAATAGGATGGACATTATAGAATGAGCTTGTTATAAATGGGCCCTGTCAGGGCCTTATTCAGCTACCAAATGAGTATTCTCAGTTCAGTGCTCTCATCTGAGGCATCACGCCTAGTGCTGGATAACAAATGATTGCTATTAACCGTATTGTTAGTAATGATGGCTGAAAACAAACAAAAACCCATAAATAACAGTCTACAGAAAAATTAACCCATAAACTTGATAGATATCCAGCTGAGAAATAATAAATGACACTTTGGGGCCTGCTGGGAGAAGCTAGTGGTTTTTGTTTTCCTCTCTGTCATTAACACATTTTCTGTGCTAAAAATTAGATTCTGATATATAATTATCAACGCTCCCAGATATTAATTCTGCTATTGCTCCCTCGGTTTCTCTTCTGGCTGGGCTATAATGTTATTCACAGATTACCCTGAGAAAACACATCAAACACTTAACAGAACAGGTCAAAGTGACAAGCAGCTTCTGCTGACAACACCAACCTGCACCGTCTTTTTAACCAGGGACACAAAACAAATTTCTCATATTAATTAACTAGGGTTTCCTTCCAGCCACAACAGGCCCGTACAATGTGATGTGAGCTAAGCAAATTCCCTACTTCTCTAATGAAGGCGGCCAAGGGAAGCGAAGAGTGACAAAATTATCTTGCATTTATGGTATTCAAATCCACGTTCATTAATGTCTTTCAGGGAGGAGACGGGCTTCAAAACAACTTTCCAACAGCGGAGCATCTCTCACCTTGAGCCCCTTCCTCTCTTAGGGCTCGGGGGAAGGGTACATACACCCACAGATAAGCATGTAAGCAAGAGACCTTCCCCGAGAGGAGCCAGAATTTCAGCCACAGAATCCGAATTAGCACTGTCCCTGAAAAGTCCGTGAACTTCCCAAATGCCATGACTTCCACACATTTAATTGACCTTGACTGGAATACGATCTCACCTGTCAATGGCTTGTATTTGAACTACCAAGAGGAGAGAAATTCACCAGGCTCCTCCATGGACTGACGCGTACCCTGTAAGCAGACAAGACAGACAGACAGACAGACACACACACACAGAGTATCCTCATATGTAAAGTCCTTATCGCCAGTTTGGGCATTATCAGTGCAATCTACACTACGAATTTCTTCTGCTATCTGAAAATTTAAATTTCAAGAAAAATAATTGGGGGAACCTTTTTTTTTTTAATCAAAAAGATGAAGGTGCCCAACTTAGAGAATATATACTTAATCGTTATGTTTGGTTAAAATTAAGAAAATGAAATTTGAGAAGACTAAAATGAGGCCGGCAGAGGTTGGGGCGGCGGGGGGGGGGATTCATATAAATAGGCCAGTGCAAATAAATGAATGAATTAGCAGATACACCCTCCATTTCCCAAGCCTCACCTTTTACTGGGGAAAAAAAGAGGTGGAAACTTCCTAGTCCTAAACAAATGCCTTCAAGCACAAGCTCTTTGCCAGTTAGGGGAACTAAACATAAGAACAGGAAAATTACTTAAAATTAGGCAATATGACCAAGTCTCTAAAACACAGAAGCAGAAATGGAGGGAGGGCAGGGATGAATGCAAGAAGCAGAGAAGAGAGCATAGGTAACAATCAAGAGAACCAAAGCCGCTCCGTGAAAAACTGGAGGGAAAAAAAAAAATAGGTGAGGTGTTTTAACCCCAAATTTAGAAAACCTTCCTAACTCCCAGCAGTTGTGGGATGTTCCCTTTCTCCTTTCAAGCTCCATCAAGGAACCTGAGCTGGCCACGATGTCAATAATATTTTTAAGATGGGATTTAAAAAAAAAAATAATAGTAATAAGCAAATGATCTCCCATCTCCGGTGCCTCGTTGTTAACCCTCACGCCTCATCTCTGTGATCACGCTGCCTTGATGACAAGAGCCTACACTGCAAATCCCTCACCCTCCGTGCACTCCATTTTCTCAGTATCTGGCATTGTGATATTAAATAACTATAAAACTAGAAAGCCAAAATAACTAAATCACCTGGCAGCCAATTTCTGAGAGTTAAACCACAAACCCGGAAAATGGTGGAGTGTGTTGAAATAATGTAAAGGAAACCCATAAATTCAAACTTTATGTTCTGTAAAGAACAAATATGAAAAAGGCATCAAAATAATGAAAGATTGTTTATGTATTCTGGCATGAAATGGGAACGTGTTATGAGAGAGAGAGCGGTGGTGGAGACGGATCGACGGAGCTGACAGTGCGGTATTCATCCTGCGCTGTGAAGCAGCCGCCCCGCCAGTGGCAGTCGACAGCACAATAAATCAAGGGCTCTCGAAGCTGTACCTACAGCTTATTACATCCAAGATGACAAATAAATAATAATCCCTGTCAGAGCGGCCCTTTGCTCAAGGATTGAGCCTGAAACCTTTGGCTCATCACTCCTCATCTTAAGTGAAAACACTAGAACTAGGGAATTGGAGGCCACGGTTTGCTAAGCTCATGAAACACAAAACAAGCAGGACCCGGGAACTAGGACTGAACAAGAAAGGTCAAGAAGGAAGGAAGGATAAACATTTAAAGAATCCTGACCGAGAGGGGGCAACGCAGCAAAATGAATGCGGGTTAACATGTCCTAATCATTGAGGGGGGGGGGGGGTTAAAAAAAAAAAGAAAAAAACAAAACAAAACGCATGACACTGATGCCTTGTCCCCATCCCTAACACGGAGAAATTCCAGACTTCATACGAAACGCAGTACCCAGTACTGGGCAGGCAAAGGGGCAGTGTCGGAGGGGCACCAGGAGCCAAACACCAGTGGCCACCAGCCTCTCAAACCCCTCACCACCCCATTCACCTTCCCACCTGATTTAAAACTCAACCAAGTCGTGGAAAACCATCCTCCCTGTGTAGTAACTCCAGCCCCCTCGCAGCCTCAGAGAGACGACAGTGCTGACCAGGGCCAAGGCAGGAGGAAGATCGAATCACAGAGCCATTCCTGTTTCCCAGCTTGGTGGCTTAGTCAACTCCTCCCATGCACTTCATGCCCTGGGGCTCCTCCATGTAGGGAAGACAGAACCCTGCCTCCAAATGTGCCTGGCATCCTAGGGCATTATGACATTGAACTCCTCTCTTAACTTTGAGCATTCTTGTTTCCCTATTGTCCCTTAGTGGTTAGGTGGAAGGTTTCTTCCAGACCATCCCTCTCTCTGGGTGGGCTCCACACCTACAGTTCCCAATCTGATTTTCCAAGCAAGGCCATCTCTTCTCCCTGTCTGACAAATCCCCATTCCCTCACTGCCTTTAGGAAAGCAGAGACAGAACCTGATAGGGCCAAAAGGGTTTGGGCTCCAGCTCCCCCATAAACCCCCCCACACATGTGCCCACACACACCCCATCTTAACAATTCCCAAATATGTGGCAGCTGCTATTCAGCCAGCACATTACAAATCCCCACCACCTCTGGGCAGTAAAACAAAATCGTATTTTATCATTTGAGAGAAGTGCATAAAGATGGCTCTGTCAAAGGGCACAGGAAACAAAGACCTAAGTCCTCGTAGCTAAAATAAGCTTCTGATGTCACAAAGGGGAAAGGACCACCATTTTCTGCTCATCTTAGAGGACAATGGGGTACCCCTAGTGCTTCACCTATACACCCTTCTTTAAGACAAAGACTACATGGCAGACGGGAGCAGTCACCAGCTTTGGTCAGGTGGATCTGAGTTCAAATTCTGACTCCACACAAGTTGGAAGACCTCAGGCAGGTCATTTAACCTTGCTGAGTTTCCGTTTCCTCATCTGGAAAAAAAACAGCTAGTGCTACAAATTCCCAACCCACAGGATTGTTTTGAGATTCAGTGAGATCAACATACTTGATAGTTCATAACATATTCTGCATGCCCAAAAGATGCCAGTCCTTATTCCAGTTTGATTTTTTCCTGATTTTCTGTCACTTACAAAAGCAGAATTTTAAATGAATGGTATCATCTACATGACTTTTGATCCTCATGAGCCTTCAAAATACTCAAAATTCTCTACAGAAACACTAGCTTCTTATAAAAATCATTGGAGTCTAGGGCGCCTGGGTGGCTCAGATGGTTAAGCTTCTGCCTTCGGCTCAGGTCACGATCCCAGGGTCCTGGGATCGAGTCCCGCATCCGGCTCTCTGCTCCTTGGGAGCCTGCTTCTCCCTCTCCCTCTCTCTCTCTCTCTCTGTCTCTCATGAATAAATAAATAAAATCTTTAAAAAAAAAAAAAATCATTGGAGTCTAAAGCATATACATAGCCCAGAACTTGGAAGAAATTTATCTAAGGCTTTTAAGAGATTTGGGGCTATAAGTAGGTAAGTGATATGATAAAATGTAATCACCTCAACCCAATAATTCTATACCTGGGACTCTATTCCTAAGAAAATAAACCAAAATATGGAAAATTCATATGCACAAAGACATACATTACACTGTTGTTATGGAAAACAAAACGTGGGACCAAACTAATGAGCCCATAGTAAGATTTAAAAACATGTTTAAAATTATTTTTTAAATTATGGAATGCTTATTTGATAAAACAATATACAGACTTCAAAAATGATGATCATGAAGACCATGAAGCAACATGGCAAAATGCATATTATTTAATGTAACATGTAAAAGGCGGAACATAAAATTGACACTTGGCTCTCATTTTAACTATGCAGCATTATTCCTGTGGAAAAAGACAAAGTATACACACATAATAATAGTTGTGCCAATTTGGCAGAATTAAAGGTTTTTTTATTCTTTCATTTTTTTCAAACTTTCTGTGATTATGTTTCACAATACTTTTTGAACTTAAAAAAACAATTTTAAAAATTCAAAGATCAGTGAATTAAAATTGAAAATCTGGGAGCAAAACCTACAGCCACCAAAATTTTTTTAGGCTTCTACTGCTTCCTGCCATCCAAGACACCATTGTGGGGACCTCTTGTGAGCCGGTGGGCAAAAGATGGAACCAAAGTCTTTTTGAAGTGTTGCCCTCCTAGACCAACTCCCTCCATCTGCCTTTTCCAGTTAGCCCCCACAGGGTGCGACTTACCCTTCCAGCCAGTCCTTTCCCATCACCCATGCACACTTCCAGCCTCGGTGATGCATTCACTCAGACACTCCCGTTCAATGAAGAAACATCAGTCTTCAAAGTCTGAGGGTTTGGAGTCCCTCCTGCAGCCCCTTATAAGATCTTACTTGTTATTACTTACTTGTTATTTAATGTTCCAAAGAACTATTTCTAAAGTGAGCTGGAAACAAGACAAGGAGGGGAGATGGAAAAAAAAAAAAAATCAAGAAAAAGTTGTCCTCTAACTATCCCAAGCCCTGAGCCCCTTTCCTTGGCCCACATACAATTTCCAGTCCTTGGATTTTCCTCCTTTCTTACTCCGTGAACTAAGTGGGGGAAACTCTAAAGTTGGAGATTAGTACCTTAACTTTGCATAAACATTCCAACCCAGACAACTTGCTGATACTTTGTAGATTGGGGTTTTGTTACTAGAAGACAGCTGGGGACTCTGTCCTTTCATGAAAACAAGGAAAAGAGAAAGTAACACTGGGGTCTTCTGTGCTAAGTCCTTCAGTAGACACCGTAACTCAGCTGCAACAAATTCATGAGGTGACTGGAACTGCCCCAGCCCACAGGAGCTCTCCTTCTGTCATCTAGGTAAGGTCATTCTCTTCAGGATGCTTATCTATACAGCCCAATACGGAAACGCTTTACTTGTGGCAGTTTGTGTTTCAGGTCCTGATTTATTCCCCACGTATTCTCCTTCCTCTCTTCCTCACTGCTCCCTTGAAGGCATACCTAGTCCAGTCAACCGGGTCAGTTTACACTCCCTTACCAGAAAGGTAAGGAACCTGTCCGAGACAGGAAGCTCCTGTCCGGGCTGGGACTGGCACTCAGGCTGCTGGTCTTTCCAACCCACCATGTCTGCTGCTTCTAATTACTGGTTTCCATACAGCAGAAAAGGTGACACCCTCCCAGTATCTTGTAAGAAAGTATGAAAGGCAGTCCTATATGGCCCACACGAAACCAAGACTCTCTCACTACCCCTTGAAAAAAGAACTATCTCCCTAAATTGAGGTGCATCCCATGGTCAACAAATAGCCACCGTGAACCTTTGGTGGGGTAGAGGAGGGCAGTACCACATAAGGCCAAATTCCTAAAGCATGCCGCGGTCCAAGATTAATTTTTAAGACATGTTGCTTGAAATATGTTTGGGCTCACTGGCTTAAAATGAGTTAACAAAAGACATGAGTAAACAATAATGCAATCATTTAATACAATATCGCTGTCTGAAGATTCTTTTTAAAAATAAACATGGCAATTCTGCTAATACATATTACATACATTTGCAACAATACACAAAAGCTGAAAGGTGCTTATTGTTGAATTGAGAAAGCCCCAGAATCCCACTAAGAAAATAATGTGAGACAATCGTGCATATTTCAGGTACACACTACAACTGACTTAAATTATTATGGATGTACTTCATAGTTAATTACCTTTCTAAAATATGTCAGGGTATTTTGTCATAAACTCTGCAGAGTCGGCTGTACCTCTACTAAATACTGCTCTGAAATGCAAACCCTTCGCTAATGTTTTTATTTGAATAACTTATTACCCAATATAGCAAGCGTCAACACATTTTATAGAACCAGAACTTGGCTCTCTGAAATTCCTCCTACCCTAATGCCAGTCACTGTTGGGAGCATTTAGTTATAAATTGTCTTTCAATAAAAGTAAAAGCTCCCAAAACAACAAAATGAAAAGACACAGCAGCTTAAATCAAGGGAAGTCAATTTCCACATGCCGATCCTAAATATTTCATGGCCCTATTTTATTCTGACATTTGTAGATGACTAAAGTGTTACAAAGGAAATAAAATGCTGATTAAAGAGTTCACTGTCATAAAGGTTACTGAATTGTAAATGGCCCTTTCCATCTTCCTGTTAATAGGTACCCAGCTGTAAACATCATGAAGGATGTGACGGGAGGGCGGCTTCCCTCCTTTAGGAGCTGTATATACATTAATCACTGAATCACCAAGCCATGCTTAATTGCAAGCTGTATATCACACAAATCCATGGTAAGTAGAAGGAAACTCATTATTGCTGCTTCATAACTACTGGGTACTTCTCATTTTAACCTCCTCACACCTGGGACACTTTGTCGCTTTATAACAGGAATGCAGGAAAGGTATTACACCACTAATTACAGCCCACACTGGCACCTCCACCTCAGCTGCCTGAAAGAAAAAACGGAACTGTCTAGATCTGCAGCCGTCCCAGGCTTCTGCCTCATTGCCACTAAGTGAGTTTTTATATGTGGCTTCCCGTACCCTCCTCCCCTGTTCCCTTCCTGGGGACAACGTGTTGAAATCCATTACTCCTTGAGAGTTTACAGAACTATTTAAATGATAAAGAAAAAAAAATCCGCAGTATATTTTGCTTTGACAAAATTATTGATTTAAATCCCATACAATAGCACAATACTATTTAAAGGTCAACCCAAGAAAAATGAGTTTACACCCGAACAGAGCTGAGCTTATCTGTCATGAAAGTGTAATGATGTGTTTATTCCCTCACTAGGGTGTATATATTTTTCAGGAAGATATAACAGTCTACTTGCAGGTGAAATCTGCTCTTAAATGGGAATTTCAGGAGATATTTACATTTCAGATGGTGGAGCTGATATCCGAAGCCCTGAGACCCATTTCTGTACTTACTAGTCAGGTGAGTATTTATTTTCATCACCTAAAAATTATTCTTCTCACTCCCAGGTCAAAAACGAGATGTCTACTTGAAAACTATAACCACAACTCATATGGGAATCTTTCAAGAAGGCTCAGGTTGCAAACAGAATGCAAAGGTTGCCATGATAACAGCCTCTTCTCGTGTTTTGGCTTCTCTTTCACATTTCAAAAATAGGGCACTAAAAGGCTCTAAGTTCATTATATCTAGAAATATTTGTTATTAATGAATCTGTATATTTGTCTGTTTTTTTTCCTTTCAAAAGACCAACTGATGTATGATTAACCCCACAACTACCCCCATCACCCTTCCCTACTTGACCACTAAAGGTACTCAGACCTTGGCCTCACTGGGATGGAGTAAAGGGGATGAGGCCTGATACCCTACAACCAGGTCACAGCCCCTAAAGCAAACCTGCCCCACTGCCTCTCCGTTGAGCTCTGTTCAACCAATATTTATTAGGTGCCAGGTACAACACTGGTTGTGAGGGTACAAAACACAGTACCTTCTGTCTTGAAAAGCTTCATTCATTTATCTGGCAAATGGATGGAGCACCTATCATGTGCCTCGTACTGTGCAGTGACTTCTCAGAGACTATGGTCTTACAGGGCCCACAGATACTGAATACACAAACACAAGTGAAATAAATATCCCAAAAGTGGACTTTCAGGATGTTAGGGCTGCATATAGCAAGGGAAGCCGAACTAGTTAACATGGTTCTAGGAGGGCCTTCTTATTTGAACAGGGACTTGAAGGATGCAAAGGTGTCAGCTGGATGGAACTGGAGGGGGCAGAGGAAGGCAGGGGGAAGGGCACGTGCAAGGGCCCCAAGACAAGAGAGAATCTTCTGCAGAGAACAGAGTTGCCTGTGACATATGATTTGGCTGAAGGGTGGGAGGGAGAAGAAAATTGTGCCAACAGTAAGAGTTCTGAACCTAAGGGAAACTGCTGGAAGGTATCCAGCCTGGGAGTGCCATGACTGAGGACAATATGGACACCAGATCAGAGGTGAGCACAGGTTACTGTTGGAATTCCCCTCCAGAAGGCTATTAAGGCAGTGGGAACAATGACAATGGAGATCAATGTCAGTAACCCGAAGAACAGCAAAGAAACTACCCCACTACTCCATCAGCACAGTGCACAAGTACATTTCCAAGAATTGGCCTTTACTCCTATGTTGTAAAGACCAAGCCAACTAGGCTCATGATTCAGCTAGAAGAGTCTTCTCTCCTTTCCACAGGTGCAATCTGGCTGGTCTAGGGATTATAACAGCTCTGAAATTCTCATTACCTTCCTTCAGCAACCCCTCCCTGCCACACACACACACACACAGCTCACAGGTTATTTTCCTGTCATTATTAGCTCTATCAAAACATGAGCTGGAAGAGAGATCACATCCAAATCCAGGTAGTATATTGCTAACACTTGGAGTGAAAGCTGCTTTTGTGTCTTTGGTCAGAAACAAGAGCAAAGCTATTGACCAAAACTAGGTCTGAAGGTTGTCAAAATTTTATTTATCCAAACATCTCCTTGTTCCCCACCATCGTAGGTGTCAGCATTTTGGTTGTCTAAAAATCAGTGCATGAATTTTACTTCTCTTCCAACACTCCTTATGGGAGAGAAGAGCTGGTGTTCATGAATCTTCTATTGTTCTATTGTTGGCAGATCCTCAAAGCCTCTCACATCCAGGCAAAAGCCTAAAGCTACTTGCCTTGTTAGGCGAACTGCAGGAAGACTGAGCATAGTCCCACAGCCCACCCCACCATAACTGCCCCCAAACCCCCTTAGCACCATCCACCACCATCACCCCCCATTACAGTCAACATAGTCACACCCAGGGCAAGAATCTCATGCCTTCTCAGGCACCTCCCACTCCTCCCCACCCCATCCCATCCCATCGCTGGCCTGAGTCAACCCTGCATGTTCACCACTGCGTATCACTTGTACCCTTCATGCAATTGTGAAACAGATGTTCTAACAAGCATACTTTTTTTTTTGTAGTTTTTAATTTTATTATGTTATGTTAGTCACCATACAATACATCATTAGTTTTTGATGTAGTGATCGACGATCCATTGTTTTCGTATAACACCCAGTGCTCCATGTAGTACGTGCCCTCCTTAATACCCATCACCAGGCTAACCAATCCCCCCTCCCCCCTCCCCTCTAAAACCCTGTTTGTTTCTCAGGTCCATAGTCTCTCATGGTTCATCTCTCCCTCCAATTCCCCCTGCCCATTTTTCCCTTCTTTCTCCTAATGTCCTCCATGCTATTCCTTATGTTCCACAAATAAGTGAAACCATATGATAATTGACTTTCTCTGCTTGACTTATTTCACTTAGCATAATCTCCTCCAGTCCCATCCATGTTGATGTAAAAGTTGGGTATTCATCTTTTCTGATGGCTGAGTAATATTCCATTGTATATATGGACCACATCTTCTTTATCCATTCATCTGTTGAAGGGCATCTCGGCTCTTTCCACAGTTTGGCTATTGTGGACATTGCTGCTATGAACATTGGGGTGCATGTGCCCCTTCTTTTCACTACATCTGTGTCTTTGGGGTAAATACCCAGTAGTGCAATTGCTGGGTCACAGGGTAGCTCTATTTTTAAATTTTTGAGGACCCTCCACACTGTTTTCCAAAGTGGCTGTACCAACTTGCATTCCCACCAACAGTGTAAGAGGGTTCTCCTTTCTCCACAGCCTCTCCAACATTTGTTGTTTCTCTCCCTGTCCATTTTTGCCATTCTAACTGGTGTAAGGTAGTATCTCAGTGTGGTTTTGATTTGGATTTCCCTGATGGCTAATGATGATGAACATTTTTTCATGTGTCTGTTAGCCATTTGTATGTTGTCTTCAGAGAAGTGTCTTTTCATATCTTCTGCCCACTTTTTGACTTATTTGTTTTTTGGGTGTTGAGTTTGAGAAGTTCTTTATAGATCTTGGATACCAGCCCTTTATCTGTAGTGTCATTTGCAAATATTTTCTCCCATTCTGTGGGTTGCCTCTTTGTTTCGTTGACTGTTTCCTTTGCTGTGCAGAAGCTTTTTATCTCGATAAAGTCCCAAAAGTTCATTTTTGCTTTTGTTTCACTAGCTTTTGGAGATGTATCTTGAAAGAAGTTGCTGTGGCCGATGTCAAAGAGGTTACTGCCTATGTTCTCCTCTAGGATTTGGATGGATTCCTGTCTCACATTGAGGTCTTTCATCCACTTTGAGTTTATCTTTGTGAATGGTGTTAGAGAATGGTCAAGTTTCATTCTTCTGCATGTGGCTGTCCAATTTTCCCAGCACCACTTATCAAAGAGACTGTCTTTTTTCCATTGCATGTTTTTTCCTGTAACAAGCATACTTCTTTTGATGGCAAAGGGGGAAGATCACCTGCTTTGGACTCAAGCACAAGGCCCACAGCTAAGCCCCACCATTAGTGATGCTCTTCTATGCCTACTGCTTAGGGATCCTCCATCTCTTCCTTATCCATCCATCCATTCAGTAAATAGTTATTGGATGCCTACCATGTTCCAAGACTTTTCACATTTATCTTGTTTAGTCATGACAATAATCCCTTAGAGCAAGTGCTCCACAAGTTTTATCATGCCCCCCAACATATGTTGATTTATTTATAAGTTATACACACCACCTCACCAATGTATTCATAAAACACATATTAAATAGGCACTTTAAGGGTAGGAAAGAAAATATAAAGATTTTAAATGCAATTTTATTCATCAATGATGTCAAATCCTGAGTTTACCAAAAAACAGATAACTATACTTTTTATATTAATTTTTTCATTACAGAGATGTGATATATTTATACCTCATTTTTTTTTAAAATATGGGCTTAACACTTCGTAAAAAGCCAACTTAAAAGTTTAGTTCTATTTCAGTTTAACACGATTTTAATAAATGAATCAAATTTTAAAAGGTACTTAAGTATATGTAATGGTTTCTTGTGGCTACTGTAACAAATTACCACAAACTTGGTGGCATTAAAATAATGCAGAAACTTATCTTCTTAGAGTTCTGGTACCCACAGTACCACTGGACCAAAATCAAGGTGTTAGTGGGGCCACACTCCCCTCAGAGGCTCTAGGAGAGAATCTGTTCCTTACCTCTTCAAGTCTCTGAAGTTTGGTGGCATTCCTTCGCTTGTGACCATACCACCCCAATCTCTGCTTCTCTGGGCGCCATTGTTTTTCCTCTTATGTCCTCGTCAGGTCTTCCTCTGCCTCTCTTATAAAGACACCTGTGATTATATTTAGGGCTCCCCAAGATAATCCAGGATAAACTCCTCATCTCAAAATTCTTAATTTAATCACATAGGCAAAGACCCTTTTTCCATGGAAGGTTAATATTCACAGGTTCCAGGGATTAGGATAGGATACTGTGGGGGACCATTATTCAGTACCACAGTACATATGGAAGAAACCAATCACTGGTTGAGTGATCTCATTAACCAGTCATGCTCAGATTGTTGTTTAAATTCAGTGGGTAAATTTCTACATTCCTGGATGTCAATTACCCAAAATGTGTGGCAATTTTATTCTTCACCAATGAATTCAAAACCCACTGAAATTCTTCTTCTTGGGAAGACTTTTTAAAATAGAAAATTCATTTTCCAATTTTTTTTAAATGTGCAGAGATAAGCATTTTTATAGATAACACGCCAGCCACAGTTGGCAGCAAAGAGCTCATAGGATGATGGAGGTCTTTCCAAAAATCTGTTTTCAAATGTCCCCTTCATAGCATTAGTTTCTTTCATTAAGCATTTCTCAACTGCATTTTTTGCCAAGCATATCTGTTAGGATTTATATTTCTGCCAGACATTAGAAAAGAAAAAATTTTAAAAGCTTGAATTTTCATAAGAGGAAAAGGGAGAGTTTGTATTTATAAAAAAAAAAAAAAAAATCCTTCCGAGTTCTTTCTCATGACATGGTCAAGGAATCTCTGTTGGAAACAAAGATTTTTGTACTCAATCCCCAACTTATAATCAAGCAAGTATAATGTAAGGGTTCTGTTATTTGAGGATTTTTTATTTAAATAAAGTTAATCACATCACTGATACCCTGTAACCAAAGTCAAATTTGCAAAATGCTAAAGACAAAAAAGAGGGGAAGACAGCACTATGAAATGCTCCTCCAAGAGAATTCCCAGGTGGCCTCAGTAATAGCCCCCGCCCCCCACTGTGTGTGGCAGGTGCTCTTGTGGGAGACACCTGCACCACGTGAAGGCTTCCAGATCAGTCTGAACATTAAATATTGACCCAGCTTATTTCTATCTTATTTTTAGTTTATAAAAATTAGGAACAAAATTCTAATACTCTTCTAGCATGCCAGTGGTTCTCATGGTCTATTCTGTGGACCTAAGCTCCTTTCTCTGAAAACTGTTCCCTGAGTTATGGGTGAGGGTTCTTATTATACCCATGGGGAAAAGAAGCTGAGAAAGGCCGAGGGAGTTGCTTAAAACAGCACAGACAAGAGGAATCAGAGCCAGGGTTTGATCCAATGTTCTGATTCTGTGTCTGGCTCATATTCCACTGCTCTGTAATTCCTCCCTTCAAGAATGGAGTGGGAAAAGTGAGGAAGGCAGCCCAGCAGGGTGGTTCAAACCAACAGGGGGGCGGGGCGTCAGCAGTTCTGCCTGGATTTGACTTTGGCTCCAACATATCTCAGCTACATGACTTTAGGTATATTAGACTCTACACCTCAGTTTTCTCTTTTTCAAAATGGGGATAATAAGAGTATCTGTTCCAGAGGGTGATGGTAAGGAGGAAATGAATTAATTCATATAAAGACATAAGACAACAACAAACACGTAATAAGCAAAAGCCAGCCCTCGGATGTTAGCCAGGCAATAATACCTATTTCGTAAGGCTGTTCTATAAAGCAAGTGACAAAAACATACCTAGACAGATATGTGTACACACATGCACAAAATATACAGAGAGAAGTTTACAGGGAGGTGTATACGTGCACCTGACGGGTAACAGGTACTTAATGGTTCATTTTTTCCTGAGCTTTTACTAATTTTGAATGAAATATGAGGGTTATACATATGTCATCAAGTTGATAAGGGTCCTCTACGGGCAAGATGCCTCACCTCCCAGAGATAATTGCCACTTAAGAATCCAAGGCTGGAGCGCCTGGTGGAGAAGTTGGTTAAGCGTCTGACTCTTGATTTTGGCTCAGGTCCTGATCTCAGGGTCACGAGATCAACCCCGGTGCCTGGCTCAGTGCTCTGCGAGGAGTCTGCTTGAAACTCTTTCCCTTTTCCCCTCCTTTGCCCCCACTCCCTCTCTCTCTCTAAAATAAATAAATCTAGGGGCGCCTGGGTGGCTCAGTCATTGAGCATCTGCCTTCGGCTCAGGTCATGATCCCAGGGTCCTGGGAGAGAGCCCCACATCGGGCTCCCTGCTCGGCGGGAAGCCTGCTTCTCCCTCTCCCACTCCCCCTGTTTGTGTTCCCTCTCTCGCTATGTCTCTCTGTCAAATAAATAAATAAATAAAATCTTTTAAAAAATAAATAAATCTTTTTAAAAAATACTTAAGAATTCAAGGTCAAAATCTCAGGCTTTGGGTTATAACACATGCCCTGCTGATAATGTTTATGTCCCTAATTTGGGGCATAAAAAACTAATACTCTCCAGGTTGGAAGGTCCAACCTGGGTCTCTAGTGAAAATCATTTGAAAATTATAACCTGTTATGTGCTAACAGTGGCTAGTATTAAAAGGTTTTCTGTTCCCATCTCAAAACTTTGAGTCTACCTACCTGGCCTCAATGTCCAAAGCAGAAACTTGAACTAGTTAAAAAAATAAATAAAAATAAACCAGTAGACATGCCAACCAAAACTTTGTCTTCTGACTCAGCTGACCATCACAACTAAAGAAAACAGGCCACTGTCCAGACCAAATCAAAAATTCCTTCATATTCTCAAAGTAGGGGGGATATATATAAATCAATACACATTTCATCCTGTGGAGTTCCTCTTGGTCTGACCTCCTCCCAAAAAGACATAAGACTCCATCACTGTCTCAACACCACCCTATACACCCCACGTCCTATTTCTGGCATTTGATAAAAGCACTCAAATTCTAGTACTTGAAACAAAAATCAAGTGAACCTGTAGCTTCATAACCAAATATCATCCACAGGAAAATAATAGGATGGTGACCGAAGAGTCTGGAAAGGGGAAGCCAGGAAGCTAAGCAGACCCAGAACGCCTGGACAAAGGAAAAGCTGTCAGACTAACAACAATGCAAAGGCAGGGCTTTAGGCCAACACGTTCAGGTTTAGCAGCAAGATGCAGAAGAACCTTGAGGCTCCCAAGATTATAGGGAAGAGAGACAAAGGAAAGAAATTACATTGAATTCAGGTCAAGAAACCTGAGTTTGCATCCCTGTTTTGCTCCTCTCCAATGCTGTAACCTTGGGAAAATTATTTCCCCTCTCTGGACCTCTATGTCCTCCTCAGTAAAAGTAAGAGAGTTGAACCAGCTCATTTTTTAGAGACTTCCCACTGAATTATTCTAGACCTCTTCAGTCATCACCAATCTGTGTACTGTTAAGGCCAATAACACTTTTCTTATGTTCAGATAAGTTTTTTAATTTAATAACTCTCTGTTGGGCATAACAGATCAATCTTGGTAGAGCTGTTTACCAAGTATGACTAGTCTACCCTCTTTGGATCCCAAGGTAAGAATAGAGCTTTGTGACCAGTTCTGCCAAGGAGCTGTGGTACATTTACTTGCCAATGCAAAATCCTTCAGAACTCTTTCCCTTTGGCTCAGTGTCCAGCAGTGTTCAAGGTGTCAACTGCTCTGCCATCTTAAGTCCCTGTGTGACTAAAATGATTGGAGCCCTTCTGCCAACCTACCATGTACACGAAGCATAGCAAGAAATACATTCTCATTGTCTTACATCTTTGAGATTCTGGAGTTGTTACTGCAGCCTAGTGTAGCCAGCCCTAACTGATACAAGAAGTAGTCTGAAATTAAAATTACTATTATTATTCCTCTATTATTCCTTGTAACTATGGCCTATAATAAAATATGTTTTTATAACTGTTTATATTTCTCAAGGTAAAGTAGGTACCATACACCTGAAGCTAATGACTCACTTTCCGAGGTATATGCCCATTACTCCAACTTCTCAAAGGGTCTCCTGTAAACAACAATGACCATCTCCAGTAAGAATAAAGAAAGTAGGAACATAGCAATCACATTTCAGCTGCACTCAGTATCAAGAAAAACTTCCTTTCTTAAGGGGAAAAAAAAATCAGGCTACAGAGGAATATGACACAATATCTTTTTTTTAAATGGCTTGTTGTAGGTAATGTGCTCTTGTGGGCTAAGGAAGATAGATTTTGCCCACAGAAAGCAAGTGAAAAGGAGCCACCTTCCATGGGGCTCTGAATGTAAATTACAAAAGACTTCAAGTCAATTAATGACTACTGAAGAGAGGGGTACAGCTATAAAGGATGAGTTTATGAGGCCCTGTTGGAAGAGAAAGGGGAAAAGAAAGAACAAAGACATGCAAGCATAAAGATTAAATTTAAAAAAAAAAAGCTCTGGGGCATCAGAAATGTAGAAGCATATAAATGCATACGAGATTTAAGCAGCAAAAAAGCTAGATGGTTAAAAAAATCTAACTTTCCAAAAAGTACAAGAAGAGAAAAAAGGGGTAAAATAAAAGCAATCGTGTTTTAATCAATTGATCATTTGCTATCTGAGGCGTTTGGGGAAAGACTGTGAAGAACCTTAATAGGTAAAATACTTAAGAAAACTATGATTTTTTAACCCAGTGTCAAACACCCATAGGTATTTCTGGCTTTAAAACAAGCAAGACAACACCTCCCATCTTGTTGGTTAATCGCAGAACTGCGGTTTGACAGAGACACGGACGGTGTGCCCTCGACTCTCATCTACTCAATAGCCACCCCTTGGGTACCAGATACACAGGCCTGACTTGCCACAGGCAAATGGTGGGCAAACTTCCACCCG
The DNA here is from genome assembly GCF_029215605.1 of Mirounga angustirostris. Lineage (NCBI taxonomy): Eukaryota > Metazoa > Chordata > Mammalia > Carnivora > Phocidae > Mirounga > Mirounga angustirostris. The sequence goes on along the minus strand of NW_026991714.1, from coordinate 104,510,119 downwards.
GTATGCAGATGCTGTGGTTCTCACCAATGGGAGGATAAGCCGATGAATTAGCAGGCAGACAGTGACTGTCATTGGTAATAACTTCTTATTATGTCAAGGAATTTACATGCCGATCAATGTGAGCAGTGTGCACTTGCTTATCCCCACCATAAATCACTATCGATTGGCACACCAATTCCTTGCCATAATTAGGAGCTATAGACAGGGCTGCAATATTATCTTAAAATACCTTGTCACAACCATCCACAGAACAACTGCCAGCCACAGAACTCTCAGCGACACTGCTCCTGTTGGTATTTGGGGTGAGAAGTGGGGGAGAGAAGTGAATAAAATGTCCCTGTGTGCAATGTCTACTTGAGAGATTCCCTGTACCCTATTAGAGATTTAAAAAATGGGAATTCCTCCATATCCATATTGAATTCCTGTGTGCAAATGCGAAAGTTGGCAACATGCTGCTCTTAATCTGATTTATGCACCAATTTATTTTATACATTAGGCACACTGTATGCAGGCTGACTGATGCATAAAAATTTCATGCAAAAAAGGACTCACTCCCGCACAACTGCCTTTCAGTTATTATTACCTCTTGTGGTTCCCATCCTATGGTGGGTAGGACAAATGACTCCATATACCAAATGCATTTTGCCCACTATACAAACATTTTGATCTGTTTCTATTTCCCCTCAGCTCCAACTCCAGAGAGCTAAAAATGCCATATCGTAACTTTCTGAAATCCTTTAATGCTACAAAACACCCACTTATGCAGAGAACTTCTCTCCATGTTCCCTCTTTAACTGTGTATTATAAACACACAAACATGCACAACAGAGGCAAACAAACAGAGACAGACAGACACATACCCATGACACACCTGGGTATTTATGGTTAATTTTTTTTTTGGTTCAACATTTTTTTTCTCTACATATCATAACCACCATGCCTTTTGTGTTACTTTTCTAATTACCTTCCCAGGGATATGTTCCCCGGGATATTAGTAACAGCAAAAACGCAAGCAAACAAAAAAGCTTTGGGGGTAGGGTTTTAGTTAAGGAAAAACCAGCTAGAAAAAGCATCTTTCTGTATTTTCCTTTTATTAGAAGTCTCCTTTCATCCAAGAAATATGGGGCCTGAAATAAATTGTACCATCCTGCTTTTTTTTATTCAAATCCTTGCCAGAGCTAGGCAGTATGCTAATGAAAACAGGTTGATAAATGACTCCCTGATATTTTCCAGACATTTTTCTCTCAGAAGTGCTCTAAACTGATGTAGCTCAAAGAGAATAAGGCGCATTAAGTCATTATATCAATTTTTGTTACCCAGATACTTCAGTCCCAGTTAAGCGCTGACAGCCAATATAAAACAAGGCAAGGGCATCATACGACTCCATCGATCAAATCTTGTCGTAGATAGATTGCCTATTACACAAATAGAACTAGCGGATTCAGTTTGTAGTTTTATGCTCTCCAATTAAAGGATAACAGGGTACTTTCCCATAAATCTGCTAATTGCAACTGAATTAATTTAACAAATTTCTCCAAGCACACAGGAAAAAGCGATTGGTTAAGCTCATGTAAACTAGCACATGTCGTCACAAAGAGGCTCCCATAACATCCTTTTGCTATACCTCGATTGGGCAAGATGTCACAAGTACTTAGCTACATTGTGGTTCTCTGGCAACAGACAGCTGACAAGCATAAAACATCGCACAAATAGGAAATAATTTATTTGTGGTACTTCTTTCTCTCACTGGCTCCCCACTCTCCCCCCACCCGCAGGAGGAAATAACTCTCTCTTTGCATCTAATTAATGTTTCTCTCCAAGTGAAGCTGTTTTTCTAAACCAGAATTACACCAGCCAAAGCACTATATTACAGAAAGGGGTCCCTCCGCGCCACTCAGCCCACAGTAGGAGTGATGGGCAAAAACCTGAACAGCTACCTATTGCATGTCAGAGGAGGAAATAGCTCAGTGCTCCTCAACAGAGCGGGGCAAATCCCACACAGGGCACTCACTTTAACAAGTTCAAATACACAGGTAACCGTAGTAGCCCAGGTGCCAAAATCAAAGCAGGATGATCCCAAGCCATAAAATAATGCATCGCGGTTGAATTCGTCAACTGCTGAGCTCAGTATTATGGAGACGAAGTTGTCATAACTGCACGGTCACAGTGGCGTTCCAGCGATGTTCGACGTTCATTGGCCTCTCTCACCTCTCCACCACTCCTCGTCATGCCTCCCTCAGGGTTTCGGGTGGACTGGCAACTCCCACAGTGGCCTCAGACAGTTAAAGCTAGGGGACTCACAGGTGAGCAGGGGGTGAGGAACAGAAAGCATATTTTCCTGATTTGGTGAAATAGGTCAGATCTTAAGTATCTAGTCCTACCATACCCATATTTTTAGACGGGACATTTTCAGTGTGAGCTTGCAAAATACCCTTGCCATATCCACACTTGGCGGGCACCACCTCCTACATAAAGGGGAGAGATTTCAGTTCTAGAAGGGGTGATGAAGCCCAGGGATGAGCAAGGAGAAGCCACGGAGCCCACGGAGAAGGGGGAAGGTCAAAGCAACAATAACCAGCATGATGGACCTTGTCAGTTCAAACAAGGGCATCTCTGGCACCACTCCCTTCTCTTGCGATCAGAGCTTCACGCTTCCTTGCTACAGAAGCCGATTCCTTTTTATAGGGAGAAAAAAATCTCAGAGTAGACCCTCTTTTCCAAAGCACATTGCTCATACCCTGTTTATCCATTTATGCTTCTGCCGAAAGAATGACGCTCTGCCACATCACCTCAATGGGACAGTAAGCTGTCTGAAGACAAAAACCGCGTGCATTTTGGACTGTAGGCCCAGAGCAACAGCAACAATGCATGCTGTCCTCTGGGTATACAACGTACACAACTTTAAACTGGCTCAGTCGTCCGGCCAAGAAGCAACAGGGTTCTACAAAGGGAGAGAGGATGCGGGTTAAGTCTGTAAGTCCAGGCAGAAAAGTACAGGGTATTGAATCCTACATACTATTAGTTTGCCACTTGGTACCTAACCAGAAAAGTCAAACACACACATTCACACACACACAGACCCAAAAATGAATATTTATGTAAAGATGTTGGATCAAAGCCATGACCACCTGGGTTACAGCTCCAACTAGGCCATTAACTAGTTGTATGATACTGGGATCACATGTAAGCATTTCTTCCTCACCCATAAAGGAAGGCTATCAGAGTAGATCTCAGCATTAGATCTGATGAAGGCTGGGAGATCTAGCCACGTTTTGTCAAAAAGCAGCTGTATGTGGAATGGAATTCCAGAATGCTTCCAGCCTTTGTTAGCAGAATGTAACCTATCAGAGTACAATGCACCTAGTAAGGGTAAGTATTATTTTGTGACCTTCTCATTCAGTTGCATAAATATACGTGAGTGCGGACTGTAATGGGAAATATGTTCTTCAAGGTCACAGTCAAAAAATTTTTAAATTCAAAGCCACTGAATGAGTCCAACCCAGTGACTGAAGGTGAAGATCCTGTGGCTCTCTGATCACATGCTCGTGTGCAGAGCCAGCCGGCTGCAAGGGTGGAGACGGGCGGACAGAAGCCTTCTCTCCCAACAGCAGTGCATCAGTCACTTGTGATGAAAATGAGACGGGAAACCCCTCATTGTGGGAAAGTCTCCTGGGTGCAGAGAATGAAGGGAATCCTTTCATGAAGGGCCCAGCGAAGCGCCCCCCACACACACCCAGCTGGCCTGAGGAACGTACCAGTTCAGCATGAGAGGGCCTGGGTCTGCCACCCGAACAATCCTCTACAGAGCCTGAACACCAGGCACCCCAGAAACATGCAGAACTGCTACCAGAGGGAGAGCGCTCACATCTCTGGCAGCCAAGGCTGGCTCTCGTATCAATCGTGGGACAAATATTTTATAGAACACTTTAGCACTCACACGCATGCAGACACAAGAGCATGGCCTTGGTCCCCACCATGGACCTGAGAGGGGATGACCTGGAGGAGAAGGCCTGTCAGCCTGAAAGAATCAGCTGGCCTCCTCTTGAGAACCCAAGAAGATGAAGCAGGATCTGAGTAATTCCCCAAACCCTCAGCTATGCTGAGCCTCCTGCTCACCTATTATTTTTACTGTGCCTTGTTAGGAGTTACGATCTGATGTGCTGGTTGGAAGGAAATCTAAAATAAGAAGTGATTTCATATCACAAACATGTTTTGTTGAGTCAAAGCTTCTGGAGGGAAAGTACACCTTTAGCTAAAATATTTGCTATTATTTGAATACCTCCAAATAAAGATGGCTTAAGATATCCACCTGGTTTACAGAAGATATGGAAGATATACTATGAAAATGAACAACAACGGAGGAGCCATTAATGAGGAAAGTAAATAAAGGGTCTAGGAACTAACCAGGTAACCAGCCAGCAAATATTTATTGAGCACCTGCTGTGTGCCAGGCACTGAACATTAGAATGCAAGGTGAACAGAGCAGATAGAGTCCCTTCTCTCCAGAGCTTACAGTCTGGTCAGGGAGAGAGCTGCTGTTTAAGTTTTATAGGTAAACAAGTACCATGAAGGAAAAACAAAAATAAGGGGCTCTTACTTAGCTGGGGGCTTAGGGACCGCCTCCCTGAACAGGTGTCATATTTAAGCTGAGCCCTAAAGGATAAATAGAAGAGCCAGCAGAGGGACGCCTGGGTGGCTCAGTCGGTTATGCGTCTGCCTTCAGCTCAGGTCATGATCCCAGGGTCCTGGGATCGAGTCCCGCATTGGGCTCCCTGCTCCGCGGGGAGCCTGCTTCTCCCTCTGCCTCTGCCTCTCTCTCTCTCTCTCTCATGAATAAATAAATAAAATCTTTAAAAAAAAAAAAAAAAAAAAGAAGAAGAGCGGGCAGAGGGCAAGGGGATGACACCAGGCACACTCCAGGGCTCAGGCCCCGCCCCCAAGCCTGCACCACTCCCACCCACTCACATACACCCAAGGGGTGCAATCACACCAGCCGGCTCAATCGTGCTGGACTTCTCTCCTCCCTAAGCCCTTCTCTTTCCCACCTCCCTGCCCACTGTTCCTTTGGCAGAGGGTATGTTTCTGTGCAGCATTCCTGCTTTCCAGCTTTCTCAGGTTCAAACGCCAGCGCTACGCCTTCGTACCTACGTGACCTTAAATTTCTTCATCTCTCCACGCCTCAGAGTCCTCATCTGTAAAACACAGATGACCATGGGCCCCACTCATGTGTTTGGTACAAGGATTAAATGAGGTGATACAGGTAAAGCATTAAGGACCTGCCACAGAGGAAGCAGCCAATAAATGTGAACCACTGTTGTTGTTTTATTTGTTACTGTGATTGCTGTGGCTCTTTTGTTTTTTGTTTTCTATATTCCATGCTCTCATACCAGGGTCAGATCAAACTGCCCTTCTACTGCAAAGCTATCCAGACTCCCTCTAGCCCATATACCCCCTTGTGAGTACACTGTACATCCCTCGATCATAGCCTTTATCACATGATGCTGAAATTATTTACATATCTCTTTGTTCCCTGGATCAAAGCCAGAAGCCAAGTCTTATTTATCTTGCTTTCCCAGTGTGTGGAAATCAACAAGCTCTCAATGAACACACTGGAAGAGAGACGGATGAATGAATTGATACTGGGTGGCCAGATGGATGGGGCAGGCCAGAAAACTCACCTTGGCCCTTTCTCTTTCTCTAAGGAGGTATCCCTCCAAGTACTTGAGCAAATGAGTTGAAATCCTCCTAGCCATATAGTGACCTCTGGCTTGAAATGCTACTGTCCATGTTTGCCATCATTTGAAAGGCACCTGGGGGGAGTCAACCTGTCCATCAGAGGCTAGGAGAACCCTCTAAACTTTCAAATCCTCAAGGAAAAGAAATGTCTTTTCTCAAAACACATCTAAATATAGTGAGGCACATTTTAAGCCTCTAGCTAAAAAGCCTGAAAGCATCTTTCTATTTATTGGTATCGTTATGTGTATACTAACATTCCCAGAAGCAGGGCATGACTGCACTAGCTTTATGTCTGGCAAAATCAGTGTCTGTATTATCTGAACTCAAAAAGACTATAAAATTAAATTTAAGTGACTCACTTAACTAGCAGAAGGAGAAAAGATCCAATTTTAAAACTGAAAAAAGAAAAAGAAATAATTGCTGCTGTTTGGTGGGAGTTTATTATGTAAATAAGTAGAGGGCATGTCAACAAATACAGATGCTCAACCACATTTGCACGGTAATGAGGAACAACTTGAGATAGAGTGGGAAACGTGTTCTCTTTGGTGGGATCAGAGATAACATCTCCTCTGACACTCCAGGCTGCTTTTGGCATCCTCACAAAGCTGGGAAGCCAGAGGCCACTGGGTTCCAACCCTGATATGCCATGAATCCTTTTCATGGGAGGACATGGGGAGCATTAACCCCCAAATAATTTCTCTTTGTCACATTCTTCCCTTTGCATCTCAACATGGCAGGTTCTGAAGTCTTTGGAAAATGTTTTAGCTCTAATTAAAGGAAGAATTTATAACGTCTCAACAGAGTTGAAAGCAAAATTGGACCAGACTGAAGAAGAACTGACAGCAGGTTGTAACAGATCCTTCCATAAGTTTCTGCATTCTAATGCCACCTCATAGGCACTAGGTTGAGTCAGAGGTCTACAGCAAACCCCAAGCCATAGCTTCTCTCATTTTTTAAGTCCTAGGAATTTGGGCTAAGAACTTTCTCACAATTAGTCCTTTCCTACAGTAAAATCTAAAGTTAAAATCTGGGCCTCCTACAAAATGGACCCAGCGGTAAAATTCATTTTGATGAGAGTTACTGGAAAGAGAAGGAGGACAGAGGTAAAAGATAACTCCTCCTATCACATGCCTAGAATTCTAGGTCTGAGAGAGATCCTTTGACCTAACTCAGCCTGAAGAGTCTACTAATTTTAAAAGATTCTCAAGGAAATGGCATAATCCTTCATGTGAATCTATTTTCATAGTGGGGTGGGGACATTAATAATCCCTCACATGACTGTCTAGTTCATTTTTTTTAAGATTTATTTTTTTGAGACAGAGAGAGAGAGAGTGTGTGTGTGTGTGTGTGTGTATAAGCAGGGGGGAGGGGGAGAGGGAAAGGGAGAGAGAGAGAATCCTCAAGGAGACTCCCCGCTGAGCGTGGAGCCTGATGCAGGGCTCTATTCCAGGACCCTGAGATCATGACCTGAGTCGAAATCCAGAGTCGGCTGCTTAACTGACTGAGCCACCCAGGTGCCCCTGTCTAGTTAATAATATTAATAACAAAGTGGTTTTGGCCAAACTGGAATGGGAATGGCAAAACTTCTCACTCTTGTGCACAGGTAATACCAGAACTAATCTCTAAAGATCTTTCAAGGGTGCCTGGGTGGCTCAGTCGGTTAAACATCTGCCTTCGGCTCAGGTCATGATCCCAGGGTCCTGGGATTGAGTTCCACATCAGGTTCCCTGCTTCTCCCTCTGCCCCTGCCCCTGTTCATGCTTACTAGTTCTCTCTCAAAAATGAACAAAATCTTTAAAAAAATAAAAAATTTTTAAATTTAAAAACATAAAGATCTTTCAAGGATCCCCTCAAAAATATGTGCAGGTCTACCTCACTTAAGAATCAGACCCATGGGGTGCCTGGGTGGCTCAGATGGTTAAGCATCTGCCTTCAGCTCAGGTAATGATCCCAGGGTCCTGGGATCCAGCCCCATGTCGGGTTCCCCGCACAGCGAGGAGTCTGCTTCTCCCTCTCCTTCTGATGCTCCCCCTGCCTGTGCTCTCTTGCTCTCTCAAATGAATAAATCTTAAAAAAAAAATTTAAAAGAATCAGACCCATAAAAATCTATTAAAGGGGGTGAGGGACACATTCCAGAATTGCTGTGAACTCCCTGCTTCCTACGGACCCAGTCAGAGGCAGCTCCATGAGGGGAGGAACTGAGTCACAAGCACCTTAGAATCCTCACACTCAGCACTGTGTCTGGCACATACTATGTATGTGATCAATCTTGCAAAAATGAAGGAAGACCGTTCTTAGGTGTCTGCCCAGCCAAAGATGCCCAGAGCAGACCTCTTCCGCATGCCCAAGTCCACGGTGATGATAAATTCCACAAAGACACAAGGCCCACCTCAGCCAGCTTTCACGCAGGGTAAAGAAGAAGAAATGAACACCACCTAGAAACCTCATCTGACACCCAAAACAGAGCGCATGACATTTTATTCTCTATTAACTTGGATATACAGTATATCTCTCTGATTACTATAGTGCGCAATGTTCTTATAAGGTTATGAACTGGTTTTGCATTGTTCCCTTGCTGGAATTTAATACTGTACTAACTGTGATCTATCTTGGCCATGATTAATCCTGCCCAGTTCTGCAGCAAGTTTCTATAAAAACCAGTTTGAAATACAGGACTCTTAAAGCCCTTGCCAAATTTGCAAGATGTGATATTAACACAGTTCCCATCCAGGCAAGCATGTCTAACTTACGCTGAGACCATCTACATGTTTCCCTTTGTGCTCCTCGAGCAGCTAGCTATTTATCCTATCACTGAAGCTGAGAAAATGTGGCGAGGGCTGCCCCGGCCTGGTTTACAACAGCATTATTAATACTGCTCAACAACAAAGTAAAATTACAGATAAAATCTGAATAGGCCCATTATTGGTTTTAGAGGGAGTTAAATAAGCTCTATAATTTCTTTGGGCTTGCAGAAAGTTCAGCCTGGCAACGACAGGAGAAGAAATGCACACGGCGGCCAACTAGCCACCGGAGCTCAGCGACGTGTAAATCCCCTCCTCGAACATCATGAATTAAAGCAGATGAAAGTTTTAAAATGTCAGGCGAGTCCCTGGGGATGGATATGCTTTATGTTTTTTATACAGTGAACATTAATTTCAAATGGAAAGGAGAAGCAGTCCTCTATCTCCCACCATTGGCTCCAGTTTTTCTTACGTTCCGTGTGTCCACTTTTAACAGACCAGTCTCGGGAATTGATGTGGCGCTGAGTCAAACAGTCAGGCTCAAGGTAAAAGCAAAGTCCTTGTGAGAAAGAAAATTCACCACCCACTTCCGAAAAGCAGCCCTAATATGGAACATCTGACTTGGAGTCGGACAACAGATGTCCAAAGCCTACCTCCTCTCTCAGGTGTTTGACCTTTGCAAAACCTAGCTTCTCTGACCATTACTTTCCTTCTTCCCAGGGTTATCAGGGCAGTTGCATATATGCTATGTGATAAAGAGTATCTATATGTGCACACTTGTGTATCTGCACACTTACAGATGTATGTGTGTATATATATATTTGTGTTTATCACACACACACACACACACACACGCATACACACACTTCAGGTTGTTGCTTTAACTCCTAACAGCTTTTCCTTCTATTTTTCTGTCATGCATTCCCAGTTTTACTTAACTGTTCTACAAAGGAAACAAGACTGTCATTCATTATTCATTCATTCATACGATACATACATTCATACGATTACATGCTATGTCCTTTGGGATCCAACAGAAAACAGAATGTCCTCTAGAACTTCACAGCCTACAGTAGTGGTCTCCCCCTAAGTTGAATCCTAAGTGAAATTCAGAAGTCTTGTTTCCCAGTTCAGGTCAAGCAATCAGTTTGATACCATGATGATGATGACAAATAACTGGTCTAAGAGTTACGAGGCCAGAGGCCCATGATAAGTTGGATTATTGTCCAGCAAACTTTCATTCCCTTCCTTTCCCACTATGGGCACAGTTTACCTCTCTGTCCCACTGATACTGATCTAGACCACCAGACTTACTCGGGCCAGGGAAATTCAGCAATGTGATATAAGCAGAGACTCTAGGTATGCTCACATCACACAGCAAGTTGGCTTGGCTCATGCATTCCACCGATGCACCATCATGAGAAGAGCATGCTTCAGGAAGCCTCTACTGTGTCAGCCTAGACCCCAGAACAAACACGCGTGGAGCCGACCCGAAGCCAGCAAACAGCCTGGGATCGAGGCATCTACCCTACTGCCTAGAGCAGAGCCACCCAGTCCAGATCAGCTAAACCACAGTCAACCTACACAGTGTGAACAAAAAGACAAATGGGGAAGTTTCTTATGTAGCAATATTGTGGAAATAGCTGACCAATGTAAGGTCTAAGCAGGATCCCAACCAGAAAACAATTGCCTCATCAAAAGCAATTTGGCACAACTTAACTACTGAAGCATTAAAATGAGATTATGGTACAAAACATGCTTTTCATGGTCAAATCAATCATTCTGTCTCAACTCCTCTGTGCTTGGTTTCAGCCCTCTCTGTGTTGAAGGAAATTAACACAAAATAAGTTGATCTCGATGAGTAGGATTCAAATCAATAATGTTAATTGGGCTCCTGAGCATAAGATAAAATGACTTCAAATCAACAAAAGGTTAATATAACTTTCCCTTCATGCAGCACTACCTATGATAAATCTATAGTGGTCTGAAATTTCCAATTTCATTAACAACACATTTAACATGCTAAAAAGACAGGAACGTTCTCCTTACATAATATTTTCTCTGTGCCCACCAGCAGGTTAACTCACTATTGCAAAGCATATCCAATTATGTAATTAAGTTATACCTAAATAAGCGAGGGATGTACTCAGTGGTGAGGACTTATTTTAAACTTTAATTTTATTACTGTCTTCATGCTCTACCTACTTCCCCCTCACAATGGCAGTTTATAGAATTACTGGGTATTTTCTTTTACAGCATATTTCATACTAGATGACATTATTATCTAGCAAAGAAAAAAATCATTCAACATTCTTATTGTGCATATACAATATGTAGGGAGGTGTGAGATGAGCTGGTGTAGATGGAAAGAGATTTTAAAAAACAACAGTACTGCGAAGTCCTTGTCCCCAAGGGACCTTCAGTCTGTTATGACTTATAAATGACTAGATACCCAAAAAAATACACAACATAAATGAGTCAGATTCACTGGACAACTGTTGGCTCTTTCTCCCTTACCCATCTCCCCTTTTCTTTTCCTAACATTTTCCTGGATTTCCCTAAATTCTTTTGGGTGCAACTGATTCCATTCTCCTGTCCCAGAATGGAGCCCAACTGCCTTAATCCTATCAGCAGAATCCATCCCTCCCACCCCAGCCTGCCACAGTATCTGGTGTCAGGATAGGAGAGAACGCTTGCTTAGCCCATGCAGTCTGCTGTAACAAATTACCATAGACTAGGTGGCTTAAATGACAAACATTTCTTTCTCCCAGTTCTGGAGGCTGGAAGCCCAAGATCAGGGTACCTGCATGGTCAGGTTCTGAGGTTCTGTTGAGAGTCTTCTTCGGGGTTGCAGACTGCCGACTTCTCATTACATCCTCACAGGGCAGGGCTCTCTGGGGTCCCTTTTGTAAGGACATTAATCTCATTCTTGAGGGCTCCACCCTCACAACCAAATGATCTCCCAAAAGCCCCATCTCCTAATACTATCACATTAGGGGTTGAAATTTCCACATACTAATTTAGGGAAGACACAAACATTCAGTTCACTGAAGACCCCATTTAGACATATCAGGCCAGTGAAATTCAATTTGGGGAATTTTGTTTGAGCCCTAAGGAAACTGAACTCTCCTGCTAGATTTGAACAAGGATATACATATTCTTAACTATCTGCAGTTACCTCGGAACAGGACAATGCCTCCATGGAGAAAGAACCCCAGAGAAACAGAACAACTAGATCTCACTAGACTCAGTTTCTGGCTCATGCCTTACCTGAAACCAGTGTTACCATGAGAACAAACACTGATCCTTTTTGCCTTTAAGACAGTATGAGGAGCTGTTTTTCTTTTTTTCCTGTCATTTGCCACTAAAAACATCTAAACAATAGAACATGCAACAGAGCTCCAAAGGAGAAATTACTGTGCACCGGAAAAATCTAAATAAAATCCAAAGAGGAAGCAGGGTTTCTCCTGGGCCCAGAAAATGGATAAACTCTCAATTATTGGGAAAAGTGGGAGTGGTGATAGGATAGAATGAAAAAAAATAAAACAAACCTATCAACCTAGATAATGCCATCAAAATGGTAGTTTGTGATCCTGATGATGTTTATGATGTTGTTAATGGAATGCCACACGTGTGTACACGAGGCACAGAAAACACTACACGTCACTGTCCTGTTTAATCCTGACAAATATCCTAGAAGGCATTCATGACCATCCCCAGGATACAGATGGGAAACGGGGGCCCAGAGAAGTTTTGTGAATTATGCAATGTCACAAAGAATTGGTGCAGCCTCCCACAGAACTGGACAAGAATGCTGGATCTGGGGGCACCTGGGTGGCTCAGTCGGTTAAGCGACTGCCTTCGGCTCAGGTCATGATCCTGGAGTCCCAGGATCAAGTCCCGCATCGGGCTCCCTGCACAGCGGGGAGTCTGCTTCTCCCTCTGACCCTCTTCCCTCTCATGCTCTCTGTCTCTCATTCTCTCTCAAATAAATAAATAAAATCTTTAAAAAAAAAATGCTGGATCTGCCACTTGCTGTGTGAATCTTTGGCAAGTTACTCCAACCTCTCTGAGACTCAGTTTCTTCAAATTAGGTTTAACAGTAATGCCTATTCGCCAAAGTTGTGAGAATGAAGATAATGCATTTAAAAGTGCTTCTTACCTTAATGCCTAGCACAATGAATATGATCCACAAACATCAGTCATTATTTCTATAACTCTTTTTAAAAACTACATTTTAGACTTCCTGCAACCAGAGAGGAGAATTGGGACCAGTGGATAAAAATGACAAAGTGGAAGCTTTGGGCTCAACATAAGAAATAGGTTTCAAATACTTAGAGCTTTCTAGAGGCATAACAGATTGATAATGAACTTCCAATTCTGAAAGTTTCCAGTCAGGAAAGGAAGATTCTCTGTTTAAGGACACCATGACAAGGGTTGAGCATTAGAAGCATGATTTTAAGAATGTAGTCCCAAGGAGTCTTTCATCACTGAGATTTATCAACCCTATGAGAGACCATTATCCTGCCAGTTTAATTTCCAATGTATCCAAAAACCAAGGATAGAGAACCAGATCCTCCACCCACATCTTTCCAGTCCTCAGTCCTTAACAAGACTTGCAATCACTTACACATTAAAGAACTGTGATACAAATTTGACCAGACTCACTACACCCGCGCTATCCTCCAATACTGTGAAAAGCTAATTTCAGCTGTCACTTACTGGAAGTAAAATGACAAATATCTGTAATATCTGTCAGGTTATGAATGCTTTAAAGAGAGTTATGCAGCTGTCAACATTTTGATGACAAGAGAAAAGTAAACGAAGAACAGGAAACAGCACGTCTGTGGAGTACCCAGTTGCCAAACTTCTCTGTGACTTATATTAATAAAAATCAAATTAACTCCATAAAAAAATGCAAACAACAAGGGTTTCTAGAGAAAACCAACAGAGGCAAATCTGTTAATAATGCTGCCAGTGCAATAGATGAGATCATCAGAATTAGCTTCAACACTTCAGTAGAAAGTGACTAATTCTATTAAGGGATGTGAAGTCTTTACCAAATTTCTCTCCACCGTGAAGGTATTGGAATAAATGTGTAAAACCCCAGGAACAGAGTAACCAATCTTATTGAGAGCTTCTTGTCATATTGGAAGACTATATATAAGTAGGTGACTATGTGTCCCAGGTTGACTGGGAGAGTCCTAGTCTGTATCCATTATCTTGGTGTAATTATAAAGCATGCTAGTTTGGATAATAAATTACTATGGTGTGTATACATGTATATTTTTATGTATATGTGTGCAATTGTGTGTTCATGTATGCATGTGCATGTATGTGTGATTATTCTGTATGCATGTGTGGGTTTGTGTACGTGTATATACATATGCGTGTATATGTATATATGAACATCCATGTGCAGGGGAACTCATTTTCTTCCATTTCTATAGATCTCACCTATAGTTTAGCTTTGGGGGACAAACACTACATTTTACAACAAGGATTTCCATAGTTATAAAACACTGAGTATTTGCCATCCAGTTAAAATAATAGGAGAGGCAAAAATAACTTTGTTTTATTCACATTTTTATAAACTGAATGCTACCAACAAATGACCTCTCTGGGAACAAGGATGGGTGGCCCAACTTTTAGTTTAGGAGGAAGATTTTTAACTTAATGGGTAGTTGACCTCAATATAAGACTCTAAGCCAAAATTCACACTTCGATCATTAAATGGTATCTGGTTTTCTAATATTACTGCTATTTCTCCACTATCAGAGAAGGACAAAACAACAAATAAGAGCAATCAGAGTGAAAGTAAAGTTTCCTCTGTGGGCTTGAGTGAGCTATTTTTGCACATGGAAGCTGGCTAGTGTTGTCCTCAGTTCATATACCCATTTTTTCACATGCATTTTTTTTTTTGTAGGTATCTACTCTGTGCATTTTATAGGTATCTATTCTGTGCGTTTTTCAGGATAATATACATTGTGAATTCACTGAACTGTGACTTTTTTTAATGAAATAACTGAGAAAAGCCCAACCATTAAAAATGAATGGGCCTTATTTCTTATACCTTGATTCATCTCTAGTATGCTTTTTGACCTGGGACATCTGCACCTACACTTTTTTTTCAAACATTCATGAAAATTTTCCTCCATCCCTCTTCCAGATTCAAGAAATTAAGCCAGATGGGAATTCTTACAGCCAGCAATGTCACTCTTTTAGGATATCTCCATACCAAGAATATCTAAACCTCTTCTTGGTCTATAAATTAAGTCATTAACAAATATACACAGTTTGAAGAGGAATGAACTGTTCTGCAACAAATCAAGTTCCATGTAGCATAGGGCACTGGCACTATTCCCATGGAAATAAATAAATTTTGTGACAAACCAACTTCTTTTCTCCAACACATTCCAGAGATAGCATGCACTTTTTGGTGTTCCTCATAAATCTGAGAAAATTAAAAGTTAACATGCCATGATACCTTCATTACTAGCTCCAATGCAATAAATATTCAATTACCAGTGAAGTTAGAGCTGGAGTACTACAGGAAAAAACCTCAAGGCTCTCCCACCTTGGGCTTTAAGGAATAATAGGTGGCAGTGCACAAGCAAGGTAAGGCCAAAGGTGGCAAATGAGAATGTGAAGAGCCACACTTCCCTCATGGGTGGAGATGTATTAATCAGGTGCCTGGTTCGGAAGCCATTTTTTTATGTCAAAGTTATAATGACAAGAGTGTAGAGAATCAGTCCTTTGGGGAATTTACTTAAAAGAGACATCATTCAAAAAAATTAAGATGAAAAAATTGGAAAAAAAAATATTGGAAAACAGGGTGAAAAAGAGAGTGGGTCAACAGAGCAAACAGAGGTGTGACCATATACAGCCAAATATCATCAGCAGCCAAGGGGGAAAAAATACCCTTTAGGAGAAAATGGAAATTCAATGGACAACCCCAGAAGAAATGTTGCCTTTGAAATGAGAAGGAATGGTGAGTTTGTACCTGCCTGCTGCAGGGAGCTGAGGTGCTGTGGCCAGCTGTGGAGAAGAAACAGTTCAGGATAAAAATGAAGTCCCCCCCTCCCCGCCCCACCCAAGGAACCATATTTTCAGATGGGAACCAGAGATTTTAACAATGTCAAAAAATACCAGAAAGAAACGCACATCATTTTCATCCAAACTATCTTCAGTATTAGAAATTTGTCTTGCAACATCCCATTCAGCTTCTGTCTAGACACATGCTTGTTCTGGCCACAGATAAAGAAGAATGTCCAGAAGTCTAAACAATCCACGTCCTGGAATCAGAGAAGAAAGTACATTCCTCCAGCCAAGTATCCAGAAATGGGGCCACGGAATCCATGTAGGCACCAGTCAGAGATGCAGCTAAGCCTAGAGTCAAAGCCTGGGACCCTTCCCCAGAAAGGGAACAAGTTTCTGAAGGGCTTTAAACTCTCCCACCATACCTACCAGGGAAACTAACCAAAACCCTCCCCTGCCTAGAAGATTCCATGTCGATGAACATTCAGAACATTTCAAAAACCTTCCATCTTTATATCACTTCTCCAGTTCAGCAGAGAGAATGGTGGGTTACCATGGGCGATGGGCCATACTTTGGGAATCAGTGTTCTCAACTACAGAGGCAGGGTACAGGAAAAAACACTGGGCCTGGATCATTATGCTTAGATCAGATTTTGAAAAGTCTCTAAGGATATAACCCACACTCCCAAGGAGGCTTCCATAAAATGAAATGAATAGGGTTGTCCTTCAAGAAAAATTAAGAACTAGAATGAGACCTTAAAAATCAGCTGGTATGATGGGTGGTTTTTCAAACTGTAGGTCATGATCAACATGACCCTGTGTATGTTTGCACTGGATTACAAAATAAAATGTTTATTCTAATGAGACATGTAGTTTAAAAAAAAAAAAATGTTTGAACAACAGTTTCCTGGTGCAACCTTTTCATTTTATAAATGGGTATAAATGGGTCCCCTGCAAGCCAGGAAGAAGACATAATATGTCCAATGTGAGAGAACTGGATAAATTCAGGAAGAACAGGCCCAGCCTCTTAGAACTGCCCCATGCTGCCTCTGTCAAATTAACTCTGTAAAAATCTTCTAAGCCACTTGGCTGCATACCCATCCTAGTCCAAAGGACCTCTTGTCACAGTTTGAAATTTTCTTCCAGAGGCATACTTGGGTCAAGTCCCTGGCCCAGCCTGCCCATTTGCACACGGGAATCCCCATTAGCATAAGTTGCAAGTGACCAAGGCCTCGGCTTCTTTTAGGAGAGGATTTTGAAGAAACATCAACTCTTTTGGATCCACGGGCAACATTTCACAGCAGAGGGCAATGAGTAAATGTGCAAACTGAGATCCAGCTCACTCCCCGCCACTTCCAGGGTCGAGTATGTAATTGCTCCAAGTAAAAGGTTTTCCCTTCATTTGTGTCAGTTGTACCTATAAATAACAGACTCTGAGTTCCATGGCTCCCTCTGAATTCCTCCCTACTGGGTTTAACAGGACCAACATAAGATCCCACCACCACTGTCAAGGACTGAAAATTATGATCAATACACAAGCTTGCAACCAAACCAACACTGATTTATCCTTCACAACTATGTGGAAAGGAAAAAGCTATTGCACTGACTTGCCAGCCCTTCCCATAGAAAAAGAAGGTGTCCTCATCGTCCTCATGGTCACCTGATAGAAACCATGATGAAACTTATACATGGCAGACAGAGCCCTAGGCTGTCCCGTCCCTCCTGCTGCCCACCTGCTGATCCCATGCAAAAATAGCTCAGAAATTTCTGATCACAGATCCCCAACACCCAGCAGTTCCACACCTCTGCAGAGTTAATAAAAGCAAAGGCAAAAAGTCAAGGAAATCCTGACCCATAGATTCCCTCCCCGCTTATCATAAAAGTATCCTCATTTGGGCAGTAACCCCAGCACTGCAAGTGTGTCTAAGTGAACAGGAAGGGACAATTATCTGAGGCAGGGGGGCCTCTTTAAGGTTAACTTTATTTAAGACAGAAGAGTCAAACAGCAACATTCCATCACTGGGTGAGGACACTTATTTAGACAGAGATAATATTCTCTAAGGAAAAAAAGAAAAATGAAACTCTAGGTTCTCCATATATTTATATATCTGAACAAAGCCATGAGAAGAAACTTGCATGAGATGTAAGAAATTGGAGCTTTCAAACATGCTGTTTCCACCTTATCATTCTTATCTGTTATAAAAAAAAAATACGAACAGCTGCATTTAAAGATAAGGTGTTGTGTATGTTGCCCAGATGTTTCTGAAATCCATTCCCTGTTGAACTTATCTCACCACAACTAAAGACACCTCTAATCTTTTCTAATGGCTTAATCAACTGAAATAAATGGCCTGGCATAGTATCTTCTTTAAAACTTACACTACAAGTTGCGTGCGCATGTATGCACACCACGTGCACATGACACACAACAGCTGAGATATTTTTAAATATTTGTTCAAGGAAAAACTAGTACCAGCACTAAAGTATTATTCACATAATATATTTTCTCAAAGACAAGGAGCTGCAAAATAAGTCAGTTAAGATTTCCAAATCATGTTTCTTTTTATTTTCCTAATCCTCAAACTTCTCATTTTCTTCACAGAAGGTGACAGATCCTTTCATTCATTACTCCGAACATTTATGCCATTCCTACTGTGTGTCCGGCAGTGCACTAAGAACAGAGTAGAGAAAATAAATAGGAAAATGATAAGGATAGGGAGTCGGAGAATGGTTTGAGAGATAAAAGATGGAAAGTTGTAAAGAAGGGTTGTATAAAGGGTGAGGAAAGAGAATAAAGAAAGAATATTGACTATCTGTCCAACTGAGGTCCCAGCCCCTAGTAGCATCCCCAGACACAAAAGGTCAGAGTGCAGAGAAAAAATATTCTATACCCAATTTGTTATCCTTTTGTGAGCTGGCTTCACAATTCCTGCTCCGCAATTTATCATTCTGGAACACAGAATTGAGAGTCAAAGGGTCCTTAGAGAATACATGGGTTTATATCCATGTTTTGCCCCAAGACTAGGGGCCACCAGAGGGCAGGGTCCAGGTCTAAAAGGAGTCTCAGAACAGACCCCGTCCTGTGTAGGCACTGAGCATGGGCTTTCATCATTCAACAATTTGTATTTATTGAATAACATAGTCAAGGTATACAATGCCAAATATTATGTCTGTTTTCTCAGCTGAAAAATGAAGATTTTAAACCAGGTGACCTGCAAGGTCTTTTCTAGTTCTGACGGTCTATGCTGGTAAGGCCTAAGCAATTTTCAGATTTCCCTTCATCCACACTTTCGGTGGGCGAGAAGGCTTGGATGACGTGGCATGGCTCTAAACGGTTTTACCCGAATCCTACAACCCACTCACACAAGGTTCCATAAAGCACACTTTTAAATGAAATAGGTAATCCAGCAAACACACACCTTTTTTTTTTTTTTTTTTTTTTTTTTAAGGCATACGCAGGAAGCATGTGGCTTCTGTCAGGTCCCATACCACAAACCAGAAGCAAGGAAGGAGAGTATGAAATGGATATTTACTTACAGCATCATTCTTATGATGGCATCATTTCAACTCTTACAAGCCATTATAGTCTTTATAGGCAAAAAGGCAAACAGCGTGTATTATCAGGCAACCCCTTGAGTGGAACTAGGAACCATCAAAAGCCAATGGTGGAAAGACAATAGACAAATAAGCATCATAGCAAAGAGGAGAACAGAAGGCCCCAGTGGTTAGAGCTAATGGTTTCTACAGAAAGAAACCATACCTCAAAGGAGAAAACCAGTGCCTTCAAAGGGGCCTGTAAGACAAGCCCAAAGAGAAATCATCTGCATCACTATAGTTACCTCAAAATCTCAAAAGCACCATCCTCTATTTTCCAAGAGGCCCTCCTTCTAGGCTTGTCTAGGTAAACTATGGAGCTCTCAAAAGGCCACTCAGCTCGGAATAAAAACATTCTTCCCTGATGATCATACAAGAAAATAAAATAACCTACTTTAAGATTATGTTAATAATGTTAGAACCCATTAATTTGAAATCCCTTTCCTAGTCATGTGTTACTTTCAAGTTTCTTCTGGGTTTCTATCCCAAGTAGCCTGAGGGAAATGGAGCCATCACAAATGAAATAAGGGATCTACCTAACCCATAAAGGAAAAGAGTAGGTTAGAAAGTTCTTCCTTGTGAATAACAAAGAATTAACGAGAAGGAATCAAAGGGCAGCTATGGAGTAGAGAAAGTCCTTTTTAAAACATGATTTACTTGTGAAACCTTTATAATCTCTTTACTGCACAAGCAGTACATGTAAAACTATGTCCTCTTGAAAGAAAAGTGAGATGGGGCTATTCAAGGAAAGGTGCACAGAACACTGGGTTTTTCTTACATATCTGTTTTGTAAAGGAAGGCACATGATATCTACAGGATCAAAACAAACTCAGTGAGAGGAGCTGTCATGGGAATCCTTGCGGACAATGACCGGCATCATGACTAAGGATCCTGGCACACTTGAACACCAACTACCCTTCTGTGCATCAGGCAGCAGCCAAGTCCCTAAAGCTAAAGGACTAGACCATCTGTAGGTATTGAGGCTACATGACGGGAACACGGAGTTTCATGATCCAATTCCCCCTAGCTTGTTTTTATGTTTGAAGATTCTGATAACAACTTTAAATTGAAAACTTTAAAAAAATATATTAAAGGGACAAAAATCTCCCCACTTCCTTCTTGGAAAACGGATTCAGGCCGGCTCTGATCCAGAAACCCTACAAACATCTTAACGTCCTAAGCCACCATCACCACCAGGATAACAGGACCAGGATAGCAAATGTGTCCAAGTAGGACCAAGCGGACTTGCTCCCCTGAGTATCTCACATAAAGTTCCCAAGTCTCCGGGGAAGAAAGGAGATCATAGAGAGGAGGAATGGGCACATGCTGATCTGCAGGGAAAAGAAGAGAAAGCAGAGGGGTCAAGAGAAGCAGAGTTGCAAGTCCGCAGAACTCCCCACAGGCAGAGAAGTCTGGAGTCCTCACAGCAGGCCAGGCTCACTAGCTTGTGCTCTACCATGTCAGGAGGCGGAGGCATGATCTTGGGGCCCCAGAATGTACTCCTCTAGGCATTCTTCTCTCTGCCCTCTCCCCTTCTGTTTAGCCAGATTTCATATCCTTGCAAACAAAACAAGCCTAAGCTATGACCAGGAGGGCAGGAGAAAGAACTAATCTAGTGACCCAAGAGTATCAAGCTGGAGAAATCAGCATCTAAAAGCAGGGCTGCCTGCTCCCCCAGAGGCCTGCTGGAAGCCAGGATGAGGAGGAGGAAGGGAGAAGGGGAGGAAGGCAGGCTCTCCGCAGCCCTTCTTCCCGCCAGAAACACTCCAGCACAGCCACACCTCGCACTCTTCTTTCAAGCCTCACCATTTCCAGGCAGAACTTAACAAGGGAAATTTACGCAGCAAATGAAAATGGAAAAGCCAGTAATGTTTTCCCATTTACCTTTTTTTCCAGTTTTATTGAGAAATAATGGACATATATTCCTGTGAAAGTTTAAGGCATACCACGTGATGGTCCGATTTACATACATTGTATAATGATAACCGCAATAGGGTCCGCTAATATCCATCTTCGCCATTTATTTTTAGAGAACAAAATAAATAAACAGATAAATAGATAGATTAAAAAAATAGAAAGATTTGCCAAGGTAAAGGGAAGGGAGGGTGACAACAAAAGATCTTAAAGCTTTCTTCCTCCAGTGCTGCCTTGGACCCTATGCCTTCTACAGAGAGAGACCCTGCACATTTCAAAGTCACTTTTGAGCTTACAAAGTAAACACGCATTCCAAGTTATTCCTCTTTGCTAATAAAGGAGATTTCTCTTTCCTGCCTAAAGGTCATTTATACCCTTGATATTCTGAGAACAAGTAGCCAGTGACCAAGTGGGAACGTTACGGTGAGGTTTTATAAAGAGGCAAATATCGCTCCTACTATCACACCAGATCTATAACATCAGACAGTGTTTCATTAGCTAACAAGACATTTGCTTTCAATGAATGAAAACTATAATAAAGAGATGCTATATTTTAAAAAGTAATGAATGTAATTTTTGCTCAATTTTATGTTGCTATAAAAAAGGGCCTTAAGTGTACTTCTCATCTGCTCCTCTTCTTTAACTACCATAATTTATGCAGATAAATGTTGGATGAATTGCATCAAGAACACTATTCAGATTGCTACCCATAAAAGTACTTAGCTATCATTTTCTTTTTCTCCTATTTATATGTCTTTGTATTACAAAAATCAAGTTACCAACATTAAAAATGATATATTATCACCAAAAGTACTGAGGCGTAACACTGTATAATAAATTATTAGTCTTTGAAGGTTAAGACCAAGTTTAAGAGAGAGCAATGCTTTTGTTACGGTGGACTCTTCAAACGGCAGTTGATGGACGGAAGCTTACAAGTGACAAAAATTGACATCCTGCTAACGTTATCGGCCTGCAGATTTACTGCAAAACTCTAAAATACTGTCAAGGGCAGATCAATGTTTGTGATAATTTACAAAATAATTTGGCTTTACATAATAGGCATAACGTTATGTCACTTAGAAATGCAACCCTTGGTGTCTAAATGCAAACATGGGGAGGCAGCTAGTGGCCTCTCCACCCTTCCCAGAACCTCAGCCCATCAGGGGCTCAGGTTGGAGGAGGAGAACAGGCTCCATCAAGGGGATTCTCACCGTTCCCATTTCCTTACCCACCTACCTCAAAGAATCTCATAGGAAAAAAGCTCTATCCTCTGAGAAAGCACTGCTCCATCCCTCATTATTTCCAAGTACAGATCCCAACACCAACAGTGTGACAGAGTAAGAACAAATCCATACCCTCAGAAATGGGAGTGATACCAGTTCACACATGAAAGGACCTGCCAAACCAAAGATGTCTTTGTGGGGATCCCAAATGCTATATAAGGAGCTAAACAGGTGGAGCAGAGAATGCTAGTCACTGACAGCACGCTACTTGTCAACATTTTACACCAAAATGCAAGTCCTTCAGAGTTAATACATTGTTTAAGCCCTTATGTGCCTTAAGAGATATTTACAAATTTGACCCACAATTTAATTCTAACCATATGATGGGCAAGAAGGAATCTACTAGGCTCTAATTCCCTGAGGGCAGGGAACAGAACACTTGGCATATAGCAGAAGCATTATACCTATTTGTTGAATAAATAAGCAAAGCAGCAATTTCCAACTGATTTATTCACAGGAGTTCCCACATTCCTATTATCCCAGTCTTCATGCTAGAACACTTTAAGAAAGTTGAAGTAATCTATTTTATTAACTATGTATTGTTAGATCACTAGTTAAAAGTTCATACTTAAATGAAATTTAGTACAAAAGTCCCTATTCCTTTCAGTAATTCATTCACGGGAAAAAAATTTATTGAGCCCCTACTTTATGGAAGGCACTGTTCCAGGACTTTAGGATATATCCACTAGAGGAGAAAAAAAAAAAAAAAAGCCCTGAATTCATGGTATTTACATTTGGGAACTAATCTAAGAATAGCAATATAAATCACTGAACCAATCAATAAATGTATACTAATGGCCTACAAAGGACTGGCAGACCCGGGGCACCTGTCCACCACCACTTCCTATGCCTGTGATCGTGGTAGACCCTGATGATCGATTAGGGCATACTCTCAAGGAGACAAGACTGAGGATCCTTAATATAACATTCCAGGCAGCCGCTTCCACTGAATCACAGCATGTGAACAAAATGGCATGAGTTTGCCAAGATACTATGCAAAGTAGAAAAAGCTTGAGACATAGATCCAGCCCACAATAAGCTTCCTGTCTATTTGAGGAAAAGAGCCTTTCACAAAAAACAGTATTACAGCCTGATACAAGGCATTGCAGGGGTCACTGCAAAATAATTCAGACAAGACTGGTTCAGATCACAGGTAGTCTTGGTAGGGATGGAACTGCCAATATGCTACTCAAGTTTCAGCTTTGCGGTCCTTTTGAAGCAGTTGCTCCCACAGGCCCAGGAGAGGCTCTAGAAGTTTTGTATTTAATTTTGATTTTAGAATTAACAAAGGGAATGGAGGGGACAGGTGGTGGTGTTAGTGGTATAGTTTTTAATGGACCGAGGATGGGCTTTCTTCTCAGTTATCTATTCATAACGACCCTGTCCCAACCTAGCATTAATGTTTGCAAAAGTACAGAAAAATCCTACTTTAAAGACGAACAGGAAAGACATGCTAATTAAAAATAACAGTAATAAGTTTCTTCATCTGTAGTTAAAATAAGGAGTTTGTACCAGATATCTATGGATCTCTCCTGCTCTTTGATTCTAAGCAATACGGGCTCTAACGCTCCATTAGCCAAAGTAAACACCCTGCCCAACAAAAAAGACAGTCCAGCAGGAGACCTTCACTTAAGTTAAAACCAAACCCCGCTCAGTAAAGGGATGCATTCAGTGTAATCTATATTCTTACAAGTTCATTCTTAGTGGTTTTATAAAATCATTAGATAAGGACAAATAATTACCAAATATAGAACAGGAGTAGGGAAAATAGGGACATAATATTGCATTAATCCAATATGTTTGTTTCTACTGGAAGTTGTATCACATTATAGCACAAAACTAATAAAACATTCACTTCCCATTCTAGGCTTCTTGGAGAGCAAGGCATTACAGATTTCCACATCCATACATGCCACTCCTCTTCCTCTTCATCCCAGCCACCTTCCAGAAAAGAGGCAGTTAAATGCAGTTAACATCTATAACTGATTGATCAAACCAGTACTTATTTCTCAAGCCAGGATCCATGGATATATCCTTGGGAATCTACAGACATGAGAAATTTATATTTTAAGGTTTAGGTCTTCATGATAAGCTTAAAAAGTTAGTCATTATTTGGTTTAATTAAAAGTAGAAGAAAAGAGAGGGGCTTGGATTCAGAGATGCTAAGAACTCTTTGGGTTCTGACATTTTAGGATTTAACTCTACAACCCCATTCCCAAGTGTGGGGCAAACAAGAAGAAGGGTAAAGAGTGTGGACTGCTTCAGGTCACCAGAGTGGTCAGAATGGTCCCACCAATAATAATCAGAAATGCCCCTAACTGGAGCCTTAAACTCTACATAAGACTTTAAAAAAAAAAAAAAAAAAAAAGTCATTTCATTACTATACATACATAAATAAATCTGGATCATCTGCCTTAAAAAACACCATATCACAGAGTACTGCTATGCAATCCTGGTGCCTGCTTTTGCACCTGTCTTATTCTTAATGTGCTGACTAGCACGTTTGCCTAATAATATCAAAAGAACAAGCTACCAAAACACTGAACTCTTACTGGTTTCCTTATAGCTGGTAACTTCTCTCTTGCCCTGAAAATTCACAATTGAATTATTTTTTTTCATTTGCTTTAGGTTTTAGTTTTCTCAAACTACTAAGTAAATTGTGACTGAGGGGCACCTGGATGGCTCAGTCGTTAAGTGTCTGCCTTCGGCTCAGGTCATGATCCCAGGGTCCTGGGATCGAGCCCCACATCGGTCTCCCTGCTCCACGGGAAGCCTGCTTCTCCCTCTCCCACTCCCCCTGCTTGTGTTCCCTCTTTCGCTGTGTCTCTGTCAAATAAATAAATAAAATCTTTAAAAAAAAAATTGTGACTGAATTGACTTGACACCAAGAAAACGGTAATAAAAGTAACAATGTACCACAGGTCTATAATCTCCCATTTGAAATCTTTCTGGATTTTATATATCTACACATACACTATACATATTATATATACATACACAGATACATTCACACACACACAGATAAATATCTGTATAGGTGTGCGTATACATATAAATTCAGTTTTTCAAAAACGTAGAAATGTAATATAATTTATATGCTATATATGAGCTAACAATCCTAGCAAGTGTTCATGTTTCTAAAGTGAAAGACAAGGATAGTCATACTATAAAAAAATTCCAAATGATGTAAAATCAGGACTCTCATACAAATATAAAACAAACACAGGTAAATTATTTAACAAAATTCATTAATAAATCAACCAGTAAGGTGTACCAGTTCAAAGGAGAATTCCAAGTACCACACATATACAAACAATCAGGGATGCTAAAACAAATTTATAAATAGATACAAAACTGGTAACCACAGGGAAATAAACAATTGCATAATACAGGACAATTTATTTGGATTTCTATGGGAAGGAATTATTTGTATTATTATCAGTTTCTTATAACTTACAGTTTTACAAAATAACTCATAGACAACAATAACAGGCATAGATAATCCAGAAAGATGCCTTAGCCAGAAGACCCAGGAATTTTTGTTGCAAAAGTCTTTCACAATTCTTCCTAACACTACTAAGTGAGATAGATAAAGATTATAGTTTCACATCACTTCAGGTCAGACTTAGTTCCAAGCTAGTCCACCATAAACTTATTTTTAAACCTTCATTTTCAGAACTTTGGGATTTTTGTCAATTTCTCGTGAAGATCAAATTCTTACCCCTTTAACCACAGTAATTTATGATGGTTCCAATATGAAGAACTGACATATAGTGGGGGTAAATGTTAACAAATAAGGACAATACCTCCTGCCAATGTCATGGCGTGTTAGAATGGAAAGACCACCAGTGTACTGCATCAGCTAACTGGGTTGCAGCCCCACCTGTCACATTACTCGACTTGGACAAATCACCCATCCTCCTCTCTAGGCCTTGGTCTCCCCATCTGTAAATAGATCTCAATGGTCCCTTCATATTTTAAAAGGTCAGCAGTCTATCACCGAAAACAGAAACCTCAGAGACCATGACTTGGCACAAGAAGAAACTATTCCAGTAAGTGTCAGATAAAGAACCTCCAGGTTCCTCTCCTCCATCAACTCCCAATGCAAAGACCCATTTGGTTACGGAGGTTTTTTTATGACATCCAAATATGCATTCAACTCCGGCTCTAATAAATAGTACTTAGGTGACCCTGAGCAAGTTACTAAACCTCTCTGAGCCTCAATTTCCATGTCTGGAAATTGGAAATAACACTTAAGTCTCAAAGAGCTGCTGGGTCTATCTGACTCCCAGTACTTTGTCTTCTAGTGGTTCCATTTTCACATTTCCCTTCAAAATTACTATATACAGTGGATACTCTTAAGAATTTATTGTTGAGGGGTGCCAGGGTGACACAATTGGTTAAGCATCCAACTCTTGATTTTGGCTCAGGTCATAATGCCAGGGTCCTGAGATCGAGCACTGTGTCAGGGTCCATGCTCAATGAGGGAGTCTGCTTGAGATTCTCTCACTCTCTCTCTCTCCCTCCTTCCCTCCCTCTCCCTCCGTCCTGTCCCTACCCTCTCTAAAATAAATAAACCTTTTTTAAAAAAGAATTTATAGTTGAATATGCTTTTTTTGCAGATACCCAGGTAGATTTTCAGTATGCATATCCCATTTCCTCAAAATCAAGTACCGTGCCTTCAACTTTGTTTCACCTAGCCATAGTGTTCCAGGCATTTTTGCCTTGCATTTCTTTACCCTGAAAGAACAAACTTCCCTGTCCCTTTCTTTTCCTAGTCTCTCCAGTACGTCCTCCAAACCCCAGCTCAGGAATTCCTTCTTCCATGCATACCTCCCTGGTGCCCTCAAATTGGGTTAGTGTCCTTAGTGGAGCTCCTGTAAGCACCCTGTATCCCTTCCTTCCCAAACCCTCCTCCCACATCATAGAACACAGTATGACATAGGTCCAAACCCACTAGGCTCTCTGTCAAAACATGAGTTCCTTCAGGCAAGTCAGAATACCACCCAAGTTTTTAACCCTAGTACCAAGCCTAGTGGTATAATAGTTGGTGCTCAACATTAATTCTTGCAGACCTGAATTCAATTCCATCTAGCACCTAATCCAGGGATTTGCCAATTATAAATGAGTAAATGATCCTACCATATGACTATACAAAGAAGTTTCTGTCACTTGGGGTTTGTCAATGTCAGTATAGGAAGGGGAGGTGGCACATGGTTTTGGACTCCAGTGGGAAGGCTGGTAGAAAAAGAGGGGACACAGGATCCAATGGGCTCATGGGCAGAACACGAGTCAGTGGTCTAGACTAAGCATAGAAACAGCTACATTAGCTAGAGTGGAGGCTGGACTAAGTCCCAGAGGTTAGAATAGCATTGGCCAAAGTATACTTTATTAGATTATTAGACCCATAGGAAGGTCCCTGATTAAAAAAAAATTCATGAGAATAGATCAGTGGGTGAGACTATATACCCTCCTCTTAGATATACTCATGTGCATCTGAGTATATTCTATAGTTAAGACAAATATTGAACTTTGTTCTACTTGGAACTTCCACAACAGTCTTCACCATGGAATCCACCCTTCTTATAGTATCTATCATACTAGGCTGTTGGGACTATGGGTCAGAACTGAGCACAGAGTTAGAGCTACAAAGGAAACACAGATAACAAAACTCAGCCAAGCACTAAATGGCAGCCCAAGCCAGCGAACAAGATGGGCAAAGCCCAGTCCAAAGCAGTTAAATTGGTATCATAGAGTACCCTTCTCCACAGACTGTGGGTATCTCAAGGC
The DNA here is from genome assembly GCF_029215605.1 of Mirounga angustirostris. Lineage (NCBI taxonomy): Eukaryota > Metazoa > Chordata > Mammalia > Carnivora > Phocidae > Mirounga > Mirounga angustirostris. The sequence goes on along the minus strand of NW_026991714.1, from coordinate 104,482,023 downwards.
AGATGCCCTGCTTAGGTTATCACTTTGTCTTCAGGGCTTCAACATGATAGTCTGCACTGATATGGTTCCAGAGAGATACAGCAGCTAGAGAATGAAAAAGGCCAAGCTGAGCAAAACAGACTTAAGGTCTTACATTGTGGTTCTCAACCCTGGATGAATATTAAAATTACCCGGGGTACTACTTTAGAAACTTAAGATTTCCTAGGCTCCCACCCCAGACCAACTAAATTAGACATGGATAACCAAGAAATCCCTGTTTGCTAGACAGGGGCCTTTGATAAGCTTCCTGCAGCATCCTCTCCCATCATAGGAAATCTGGCATCCACTAATGCAAGCAGCAGAGCCCTGGCCCAAAGAGAGCAGGGTCCTAATGAGGATTCAGCACATCCCCACCTCATCCCAAGAGTTCTCTATGAAAAGTGCCACAAATTTCCCCCAGAAAGTGCCACTCTAGCCCTTCCCTAAAAATAGCTTGGCTTCCTTGGAGGGGTCAGATCCATGGCCTTCAGAGAGAAAAGCATAAACACAACTCTTGCCAAACCAGGCTCTCAACACTTAAATCAGCTTGCTCTCAAGTCCGTACAAAGTTCCAGGAACAAGGAGAGTCTTCTATAAAGGGTTTAACAGCAGACCATGGTTATGCATGGAGTCCAGATCCAGTTCTCAAAATGCTTCACGTCCAGAAGTTCTAATTAATTATTACTTTACCAAACGAAAGGGAGTTATGTACCTCTGTCATTTCGGCCAGGATCTTCTCCAGGCTGCCAAAAACACGAGCATACCCAAATACCAAAACTATGTAGGAAGGCTACAGAATGTCCTCACCAGAGACAAGACAGAATTTTCACTTCATAAATCAACAAGAAACTGAAAAGGCAGCCAGCTGAAAAGACAAGCTACACTGATGAAATATTTTCTTAATTCACCTCATTCAGGGTAATTGATTTTTTTTTACTTCACGAACAAGTAATTTTTAATGTAAATAATAAAGTCAGTTAACCGTGTACTCTTATTGCATGTGGAATGACAAAGTTTTTATCTGAATTAATTAGGTGATTTTTCACTAATACAGATTTGTTGCTTTTACTTAAGACTTTGTTTTTAATCAAATCCTTTCTCACCCTGACCCTCTCACCCCACTCTGAGATGAAATGGAAAGCAACAAAAGTTAGTTAAAATGTGTTTCCATGTGTGTTTCTTTCCAAATGATTACGATGCAAAACCCTTAGCATCAGTACAGAGCCTACCCAGCTTCCCTCTGATGAGGCAGGATGCAAATCCTAGGCCCTATTTAGAATGTGTTTCGGTTGCCTGAGTGGCTCAGTCAGTTAAGCATTTGCCTTTGGCTCAGGTCAAGGTCCTGGGGTCCTGGGATGGAGCCCCACATCAGGCTCCCTGCTCAGTGGGGAGTCTGCTTCTCCCTCTCCCCACCCCCAATCCTGCTCATGCTCTCTCTCGCTATCTCCCTCTCTCAAATAAATAAATACAATCTTTAAAAAAAAAAAAGTGTTTCAAATTTATTTCATCCCTATGTCATCACTGTTGGGAGCATCAACCAAAATTCTAACATGCACATTATTGCCATACAACTTTGCACATCCTAGCTCCTGCTTTTAAGAGTAAAATTAATGACAGTGGGTAGAAACTCATGCTGTTTTGCCAGAGAGGCTAAATTCCTCTCCTTTCAGAGAAGAGCATTCAACCTGGCAAAAAGAAGAGACCCTCAGTTTACATTTTCCCCCATTTCTTATCTCTAGGATTCCCATCCTAACCAGGAGGCAGAAAGAACGGGGCAGGGGGGAGGGGGCAGAGGACAAAATTACTTCGACATTCTGTAATTTGTCTGGTGTACTGGAACTGAAGAGCAGTCTTATGAAACCCACACCACAATCTTTTTTTATTTTATCATTATTACTTTACTTTGGAGATTTCTTTTTTTTTTTCTGGAGTAATTTTTTCAGCCATTTTAAGCGATTTTTTTTTCCACAAAGTTCAATGAAAAAGTAAAAAGTCCCAATGTCACTCTCTTCCGTCCATGTGAAAGGCCGATCTTTGTATCATGTGTATCCTTTGCCCAGAGAAGGGAACCATGTGTGTGCATGTCTGTGTCACTTCTGCGAAAATTCAGTTTCCGTGCATCAAAATCTTACTGGTCTAGCCAAGGGGGGAGTAAAACATAAATATGCGTCATCCTCCTGGAGGTTACCCTCCCTCATGCTATCTTCAGGCTTGAGGGGAGGACCTTAGCTGTCCTCACTGGTGTGGCTCCGGGCTACTCAAAGCTTGGTCCATGGATCGCAGCATCAGTGTTACACGGGAGCTCGTTAGGGACACACATGCTCAGGTCCCAGCCAGACCTCCTGAATCATGAATCTACAATTTAACAGGGTCCGCAACAGATACGCATGCATAGCACAATGTAAGAAGCCCCGGTCTAGTTAAAAAAAAAAAAAAAAAAAAAAAAAACCCACTCAAGGTCAATAGCGTCTTCTCTCAGAAGTTCCCTCTGCCTCTGCTCAGATCCTTCCAGAGTCTAGGTGTGCAGGACTGTAAAACCCTAGCAGAGGCCTTTATGGTTTTCGGCAGAGTAAAGCAGTCATTCCTCAAGCCAGGCAGCCACGGAGGAAAGGCAGGGAGAAGTGCCAAGGGGTGGTGGCAGGAGTGGCCTCCCCCAGCCCGTGTGTCTCAACAGAGCAGAGTCATTAATTAAGATACGGCCGGCTGCTGGCGAAGCAGTCACCCTGGCGTTCCCTGTCTGCCTGGGACTGGCGTGAGGTGTGAGAATCTGGGTAGCCTTCTCCATGGCTCTGCCCCACTGGCGTTGATTGTGTATGATTAATGATTTAAAGGAATAAAAAGAGAAAGGTCAACTTCTGAGTTCAAGACAGAGCAGCTACACAGGGAGTAATTAAGATACTTGTGTAAGCATGATTAATAAGCACAAACTGGCACTCTGGGCAGTAAACAAGACACAAGCAGATGGTTAGCATGGAAAAGGTTTCTCTTTTTTTTCCCCCCTTTCCTAAAAGCAATTTTTCAGCAGCTTGAAACTTGGCTTATGAATTCTTTTCCTCCCCCAAGTCTCAAAAAACTCATTATCTCCACATTCTTTAAAAAAAAAAAAAAACCCGTGGTGAACCCCTTTCAATGCTCACTCATTCTCTCTTTCAAAAAAAATACCTTATTATTTTATTTTATTTTATTTTTACAGATAACTAGAGTTTGCTTGTAAAATGGATGCAGCTCATCTTTGTTTCTCGCTGCCTTTTATGTCAGGCATCCCATGCATTGCCAAGCCTGACAAGGTGGTTCACCGCGGAGTCTTTTAAGTCCCACCCACCATTTCTCCCCCCACATCCTGTGATGGGCAGAACAGAGGCATCAGTGGTGGCATTTCCGGAGAGTGCTGGCAAGCAGGTGTCAGAGCCGTCCGGCAGGCACCCCTCACGAACACTAATCAGCCTTGGTGTTCTTTTACAATCCATATCTAATTCTCAAGTTTCATTCTTTCTGAAAAACAATTACTAGGTTTTGAAGTTCATTGTGCATTTACTCAACTGTCTCTTCACATTAACGTAAAGTGGGAACAAGAGAAAATAGAGTCAGCAGGGAAGGGACATCAAAAGATGTTAAGAGTGGATGAAGGCTTTATTTTAAGAGTAATATAATTACAGATGTGTGCAATATTTTACAATAAATGAAACACAAAAGGTGTATCCCTGTACTTTGAAGATTGTGTGTGTGTGTGTGTGTGTGTATGGAGAGGCAAAGAGAGACAAAGAGACATAGGAGAGAGACACTCAGATGTACACATTCCTGTGGGGATGGGAAGAGAGTTAAGAGAGAGGTCATTTAGGACTTCGGAAAACAAAGATTCTCCCAGGATCAGAAGAGTAAGGTATGCACCTCACCTAGTAAAGAGGAAAAAAAATAATTTATCAATGACAGCGCAGGCAGACTTAGTAGGGGAAGGAAGGGAAAGGGAAGGACAGAGAGAAAAAGAAATAGAGAAAGAGGCAGAGAGGGAAGGAAGAGCAAAGAGAGAACAAAGAAAAACGGAAAGTTGGCTCTTAAGCCAAAACTGGAAAAGCAACTGGCATACTTGATGAAGAAAGCACCATCGACCTGGAGTCCTTCTCCCAAATTCCAGTTCTTAAACTTCCTAAAGCCCATGATGAATTGTTAGCCCCTGGACCACTGTCACCCAATTGTGAGGATGACTGGCCCTTGACAGTCACAGAAACACACTTTGTACAACAAGCTGCTGTGCATTTCCCCAGGCCAGCCTCAGTGCAGAGACCAGGTCTGTGCTCACCATTCCCTGGCCAGTGCCAGAGGCCACCCACCTCCCCTCCTACTCCCGGGACCAGTCCTGTCAAGCTTGTCCATCCAACAAAGGACAACAACTCTGGTCCCAAACTTGAGTTCACATCACTCAGTTTCTATGTCCCCAGGACTGGAAAGCACCACAGGAGGTGGCCCCTGCACCTAGGCCAGCAAAGGGCCTCAAACAAGTGGCCAACTATATTCTCTTCTTCCTCACCACCAAAAACAAAGCAAAACAAAAAACCACACACACACACAAACAAAAACAAAACACCCCAAACTTCCCCCAATAGAAAATTGTAATATATTATCACTATGATGCTTGGCCTCAGGCCTCAAGCCTTTTATTTTTTGTTTTATACTAAACACCTTAGTAATTCTTAAATCAGCACTTTCCAAAGGTCTTAGAAAAATAACTGAAAATGTTTGGAATACTCTATATTGCTCAAAGTAGAATAGGGTTCTTTTCTGTAGAAAGCTGCAGTCCCTTTAAGATGCTAATGTGCTTTGTGAATTGTCCATAGGGGCATAAAGCACATCATTTCCCAAATTGACATGACTTTAAAAGCTGCCCCCCTCCCCAAAACTTGGGTTCCATAGAATACTCTTTGAGAAACACAGATCTCTATTTTAAAAATTCTTTCCTGTTTGAAAGTAGTAACTAATTTACCCTCTATCTTTTCTTTCTCTAGCCTGAACATACCAACCTTACAAGATTTTCCTTCAGAGATCTATTTTCTACCCCTTAAATCATTTTTCCACCAGCCTGCCCCACCTCCTATTTTTTTCCACATTCTCTTTGAACTCTGGTAAGCAACTCCAGAGCTCCAACAAGGATCTCATTCATGCAGCATGGAGTGAAAAAGGCTTAGGACATCCTATTCCCTTTAATGCAGCTCCAGATTATACTGGAGTTTTGCCTGGTCACCCCACATTATCTGCAAGTGCAAGCTGAGGTCTCTCTCCAGATAATTCACATCCATAATTTTATTTGTTCCAAAGTTATTTAGAAGTTTCTGGAATAGGTACAAAAAAGCCTCAACACTGTGGAGGCAGAGAGAAGGGGAAGAAAGGAAATGCTCACATTTGGCAGCATCCACACACTCCCAGCTCACATATACCCCTCTCAGGATGAACTGTTTAGAAAAAGGCTTATAAAACCACAGCAGAGTATAGACACCAATGTTCTCCACAGCCCAAGCAAGCAAAGGACAGTAAGAAAAAAAAAAAATCAAAAAAAAAAAAAGTACGTATGTTTTCTTCTTTATTAGGAACCATCCTTAGTCTAAGACTCATTACCTTGCACCTAACTTGCTTTAACAGGCTCCCCAGTCTGCTTTCCTAATTCCCATCTCTTACCCTAGAACTAAATGTAAATGCATGTCAAACATTACTTCCACTATGCCCCTCCTCTACTCAAGCACACATTTCACCTTCCCCACAATCCTAAGAGATAGGTACTGTTATTATCCCCATTATATGAATGAGAAAACTGAAAAACAAAGAGCTAAACTCCCCAAGATCACACAACTAGAAAGTGGGGGAGCCAGGATTTGAACCCTGTGCCCTCTGGTTCCAGGGTCAATGCTTGCCTGGCTGCCATGGCTCTCTGTGCCCTGGCCCCACCCAACTGTTCAATAGTAGCTTCCCACTGTCCCAGCACACCGGTACCCACCATGCTTCCTCCCAACCTCCCCAACTTCCATTCTCTTCTTTATCTTCCCAGGATTTGTTCATATGCCACAATGTCTAAGATCTTGCTGACCATTTTTTTTTTTTTTTAAGATTTATTTATTTGAGAGAGACAGAGTGTGCACATGAGTGTGTACAAGTGTCTGGGGGGTGGGGTGCAGATGAGGGTGAGAGAGAATCCCAAGCAGACTCCCTATTGAGTGTGGAGCCCCATGCCAGGCTCCACCTCCCCACCCTGAGATCATGACCTGAGTCGAAATCAAGAGTCAGAGGCTTAACCGACTGAGCCACCCAGGTGCCCCCTTTCTCACTATTCTAAGCACCAGTGTCCTTTCCTGTGAATGCTCCTAACATGTGGCCTATCTCACACAGCTTCGGGCTAAAGGACTTTATGGCTTATATTTTTCACCAGTGTTTTTAGCGTAATGGTTGCTTTGTCTCAACTAGATTAGAAACGCCTTAAGGTTTCAAAGTAGCTGCTCATAGGGTGAATAATAAAGGGACATCTTTCTACTACCACCCAATGTGGCCCTTATTGGGCAGAATCCTTTTATAGCTACCCAATATGTCTCTGGTACCAAGGCTACCTCCAAAATTTTCTCCCATGCTCCTTTCCTCTCAAGCATAAGCCTCCATTTTATTGTCTCTTGGGCTGGCCCACAAATTGAAATAGAACATGATGCTTAATTTTATATCAACCAGTTAAGCTGCTTTAAACACTTCAATATTCCCCCAAATGTAGTTAAATATATGAACTTGCACTTAGAGTTGTCAACAACGCGTTGACAATTTGTTTTATAGTTGCATGTTAATCTACAATCTGTTTAATGCAATCCAATACATTATTCAGGATAGTGATATATAAATTTAAGTCTTAGAGCATGAAATATCATTTAGGATTAAGACTCTAATCTCTTAACAGAGGAGATGTTCACTCACAAAGGCAAACAGCAAAGAAGAGTCCCTGCATATAAAAGGCATCATCATTGTTTCCTGCACCAAGGAAACCAGCTACAGGGCATGACCCTCATGGAGGGCAGGAAAAAAAGGGAGACAAAAGTAACCTTCCTTCCTGCCCCCAAGCAAGGACAGTCACTAAATCAGCCTCACAAAGTAGTTAAAAATTCACTGACCCAAAGCACTGCTGCTGACTACCTCTTCTTCCTTCCCAAAGTCCTCAGGTAAGAGAACAATAGTGGGGACTTACTCATGTAACGCAACCCTATGAAGTAGGTACTCTTATTATTCCCACAGTGTCAGTGAAGAAACTGAGGCAGAGCCAGGAAGGGACACTGCTGAGCCAGGCAGGCTGGTGGCAGAATCTGGTTTCACCACCACTCTTTACTCTGCTAATCACCCCACGCAAAACATTAGTCGTCAGGCTAACTTCCAAGCCCAAGACCAGAGACCACTACAAGTTCCTTGTGATAAAATAATTGTTCCATAAACACGGTGAGCAATTAAAGAAAACAATGAAGACTATAAATATAAGATATTCACTGTCCTCAAAAAGTTCACAGCAGAAGAAATGAGGCAAATACTCAAGAAGAGATCAGCAGCAGGTCATTAAAATGCCAAAAGAGGGATCACCGGAGAGGTCCCAGGAGGAGAGCTGTTGACTCGGAGGGGGCCAGGATGGAGACAGACTAAGGGATGAGGGCAGGAGAAGGGGCCCGGGCTCCTCACCACATTTGAACCAAGTACCCCCATTCAAGCCCCATGGAAAAAGCTAGCCTAAGAGTCGGCTACAAAATGTCGCTTATCCGTATGTGAAACGCCCCACCGACAAACAAAGATGCTACAAGACACATCCCTTTCAGGCAGGGGACCCAACCACAGCCTGCTCCCTACACACAGCATACACAGACATTTCCTCTGAAACCATATATTGGTCACTCTGATGGGGTGCATCTTTCCACAGAGCCCAGCCCTGGCAGGAACTCTGGTCCACTGGGACTAATGACAACATAAGGACACCATCTCGGATGTTCTGTGCCTGAGCTGCCTGAAAACCCACAGACACACCACGACTCCAGCATGGCTGGAAGCCCTCGGGGACCTCAGAGACACAGGCAGATGGTCTGCACGCAGTCAAATGAGCAAGAGGCTGGCCTAGCAAGGTAACTGCCAAGCGAACCAGCAATCCCACTGGGGTGGTCAGCCTCCAAGAACTGCCCCCATTACAACCTTTACCAACTTCATGCTTCCCTTTTTGAAAGTGACATGTATTTCAGAAACATCAAAATGCTTAGAAATTTTAGTGATAAAATGAATAGGCTGTTTGCTCTCCATATTGATATACCTGATTCCAGACTGTCAAAGTGCTTTTAGTTTTAATAGGAAATGTACAAAGTTAGCTTTGCTGGTTTGGACAACCACAAAAAAGATTTATCAGTTGCATGTACCCATTGAAGTGCCAAGGTTTCAAAGTTAAAATTGGTGCTAGCCGACTTCTAATATTGTTAACACATAACTTTTCAGAGAGTTCTCCTTGCCTTTGTGAGGAAAAGTTTTTGGAAATCCAGTCCACTTGCCAGAAATGTTTGTTACTTTAATGCAACAATTCAAAAGAAGTCCATGAAAACTAGAGCAAAGTTAATTTTACTGTTTAGTTTCTAAAACAGGAAAAGTGTCACATGACTGAAAATAGTGTCACTATGAGTTCAAATCCCTGAACTGTAAGGATTTCCTTTCATTTCCCTCTCCTGTCTTCTCAAATACATGCTTTTTCATTCTGGTTTTAATTGCTTCAAATGTATGAAATTCCTACTCTTTTTTCTGAAAGCTCTTACAAAGCCATTGTCAGATTACTCACTTGTCCAACTTTCTCTTAAGCTGCGTTACTCTTCGGAGACACTGGTGTTCACATCTGTGCCCTGCACAAGGTTTGGCTTTACCTCCTGTGCTCAACTTACTCCAAGACAAGTAGTTACTAGCACATCTTCATGCCAGTAAATCTTTCAATGAAAGAATAAAGAGAAAGAAAGGAAGGGGAGGGGAGGGAAAGGGACAAAAGCCAAACAATGAAAGAGGCCAGGTATTAAGGAAAATGCAGATGATTCAGAATTTCCCAATTATAGAGCTGAAAGCTAAATCTGGTTGCCTCTATCTTCCCATTTGTCTTGAAGTTCCATGAGTAAAACTCTACTTAGCAAATTTTAACATACTCCCAAGTGAGAACGGTTGGTGGTTCTAGTTCAACTCCCATGAACTGAATAGAATGACTAGCATGACCTCAGGAACCTCCAGGACAACCCCATAAAAATGCGGTGTCTCCCCTGTACAATAAGGCTCCTAGAGGTGAAAAATCTGCCTACAGTCATAGAGCTAATAAGTGATAGAGCCAAGAATTGAACCCTTCACCACCTCTTGCCGAAGCAATCTAATCCCAAATCACAATTGCTCCATACCTAAGAGGGCAATCTTTCAACCCAAGATCTGCTTCCCAGCTCTACCTTAGCTGTGTCCCTTAGCCAAAGAAAGGACACATTCAGACAATGCCTTATCACAAAGGGTGGTCACTGACTTCTGGTGTGACTTGCAGCCTTAGGAAGCAAAGTCCCTACAAAAGCCAGCCTGGGGACTTTGCTAAGCAAATCCAGGACAACTACAAACTGCTTAGCAGACACAGAGAAGGCTCAGTCAGAGAAGTGTGGGCAAAAGGGTATATTCAGCAGATACCAAAAATTCAGAAAGGAATGCTAATGGCATTTTTTACAATGGTGTTTACGTTTTAAGCTGGATGTTCTGTGAAGCTGATGCACAAACATAGGGTATTGGGCTCAAGTTGCAAGGAGTACCTTCTCACACATAAGCATAAAATACTTCGAGTTATGAAATAAAACTAGGCTTTCAAAGATTAGCAATGAGTTTGCCGTAAGATGAAGTTAAGTCTAAACGGCCCGGTGGTAAAGTGTATGTGCCCGCGCTGGTGTGTATTTCTCCCGGGGCTAGCACATGCGAGGGGAACCCATGGACACTCCGAGAATGCCTCCACAATTCTATTTCTATCATTACATTACCTTGTACACAACTGGGTATTTACACTGTCACCTTCCAATTCTCCTTTACTCTCCACTTTTTCTTCAGCAAACGGGCAAATTTAATTAATTTTAATTTAGATTTAATTTAGATTCCTCTTCTGTAAGACCTGACGAGACCTCTAGCGAGGCAAGAGGGAGACAAGAACTGCAAAATTCGACTTTCCCTCAAGAAAGCAGACTCTCACCCATCACCCTCAAGTGACAATCAGCAGTTTCTGCAGCACATTATATGAGCAGAACTAATAAGGCAAAGGAATCGAGGGCAGGCTTTTCCCTTCACAATCCTGTCTGAAGCTTAAAAGAAAGTCTGAAAACTAATGAATTCTGCATTCATGTCAGCTCAGTAGAGAGCAAAGTCTTTTATCTTCACCTGGAATAGGAATGAAAGAAGAAAAGCCCAACAGTTCATCCACTTCCCCTAAAACATACTCTGCTTCAGTCCTTTTCTTGGCTAAGAGAGTCTGGAGTCCATTGAAGCTGGAACAGGTCTTAGCAATTGCCTAATGTGACCCACCTTATTTTCAAAGGGAGCAAATGTGAGCTCAGAGAAGTGAAGCACCTTGCCCAGAGTCACAGAGCCAGTCTTCAGAGCCAACATCCTGGGCCTTGAGATACCACTATGCTAGCAGAAGAGGCTTCACTCCAAATGTTAAGAATGTTTACCCAAATTTTTCCTCTGAGTGTTTATGAAATTCCAAATCAACATAGGAAATATGTGTAAACTAAAGAGAGGCATTAATGGGCTCAGAGAGAAGTGATCAAAGGGGACCCCATTTCCACAGAATTCCTCCTGAACCAATACAAGGAACACATTTACACACCTATACGCAAATACATGCCCCTACAATGCATGCCTGTAAGACATAGCATCTCCCACGGATTCCCTAAAAGGAAATCACCAGAATAGTCTGCAAACGAGCTGACTGCACATTCTATGAGAAAGAAAGTCCTAGCCCCAAAGATTAAAACAAAGTATAAGCAGCTCAAAACCCAAGAGGAAAGGCTTAATGCTTCACAGAACTACTCACAGACAAGTTTAAAGAAGAAGCAGGTTATCAGACAAAATAGTTCTGCAGGGCACTGTGATGTAGTAAGGAAAAAGCTAGTTCCTAACTAAGTTTATCTGCTCTGACAGCTTCTGTCTTGGCCTGGAAGAGGTTGAGTGTCTACACAATGAACATAAAGATAACCTACGATGGCTACACATCCCCATCCATTTGCCAAAGGTCACTAAGGATTGAGCATTTTGCTTCAGTGCCTCCACTAATCCAAAGACATGCCAATCTGCTTACTGTTACACAACATCAGGAGGTTCGGATTTTACTTATTGAGGGATGTCGGGCTCGCTTTGTCAGAACTTGGTGACTATTAGCACAAGGCTGAGTGACCATGGCTGCAATGAATTTTTAAAAAACTATTTGGTTTTAGGATGCCCAGGAAAGAGGATGGGACTAAACAAGATGGCGGGAACTACTGTTGGACAACATTCCACTCTGAGAACATAAAAGCTGAACAGTGGAGCATTGAGAAATTAAATTCATGGCCTGGAAAACAAGCCAAGATTAAAAAATGTCATGTTGATACAGTAGGTGCTCTTGAGAGTGGGGGGAAGACGTCAGAAACTGGATTGATTGCATTTTCATAGCAATGTTGTGTGATGGAGGTGGGGAAGGGTCAAGTGTATCTACACCCTTTAGTGCTTTGGGGGCACATACCATATCTTTCATCAAAACCCTGTACAATGTAAAAATCCACCATCATACCACTCAAAATTTTCAGCCACCAGGGCCAACCAGAGACCCTTCCCACAGAAGGCTAAGTAAGATTAGCTGGGTCCTATGCCTTCGGCTCGGGCCACCAGGAGGTGCTGTTAGCAGCAACATGGCTCTCAACTGATGGACAACTTGGAAGGACAAAGGTTACTATGTTCCCAACCTCTAGTGCAGCTTTAAAATCTCCTTCTATCCATGTCTAAACCAACATCCTTCCCAGGCCTCACAGATCCTAACAGGAGTTCATATTTTTCCTTGAATGTCCAAAAAATAGGCATACATGAAATGACCTTGCTGTGAGAGGCCCCAAGACTTCCTGTAGACAAACTTCTAACTCATCCTAATAAAACTGAAATTGGGAGAAAATCCTGAGTGGAAGAATACCAAAGGGCTCATAACACTCTACACAGTCTTTAGGGGTGATCGCTAACCTCACTCCTGATCCCCTAGGACAACATTTTCTACCCAGACTCAAGCTGGAAGGCAGATTTGTTCATGAGCCCAGGTTTAGGAGCTTGCCTGTGCTTACAGGTATGTCCCATCTTCTGCCACAGAGCAACATTTGGGTCAGTGGCACATACAGCACAGAAACTCCATTGTGAAAATACCCATAGCAAGGGAGAGGGAAGACATGGGGCTTTCTAGGGATGAGGGGGATTATGTCAAGAGAGAAAAAGATGGAGAAGATAAGGTAGAAAATAGCAAAGAGAACTTTTAGGGCTGAGTGGCTACTTTTTTTCTCTTTTTACAACAGTGTAAAAAAGACACAAAGAAGCTGTCCTGTCCTGAGGAGAGAGAGCTGCCCTTTGATGCTGAGAAAACCATCTATAATGCTGATGAGAGTTCTCTCTGGCCCTGTCTGCCCACCATGGGGGCTCATCCTCTGACCGAATTCTCACCTCTGGGGTGACTCTTGTTTAGTCTTAGGACTGCAGGAAGAAGGTTCATCTGAGGGTCAGGAAGATGGTAGCCCTCACACCCACAGGAAACTTGAGTCTTTCAGTCAGGAGAGGACCCTCCTTCCCTTTCTTTTAAGGAGTTGAAAAACAAATCCAAATCTGTTTTCTCTTTTGTCTTCAAAAGTGCCAGTATCTTTCTTGCCCTTTGGATGGGGGACAGAGAGAGACTGTGACCTGTTCCCAAAGTCACAGTCAAAATTAGAACCCAGGCCCCAACTCCCAATCCAGGAGGCTAAACTGTTCCACTTTGCTGTCTCCCAGTCTCACCATGAAGGTGAGGGGAAGTCAATAATTTGGGGGGGGGGGGGACATAAAAAAAACAGTTGGGTTAGACAGGACCAAAGCCTTCTTTCCGAAGAAGCCAACTATCATTCTACAGTCCAGTTCCCTAGAAGGTCTGCAGCTTTCAACCACCCAGAACTTCTATTCTTCATCTGTAAAATGGGGATGTGTCCAGCCCCCAAATGAGACACAGCATCAGGGAGTACCTAGCTCCACCCTGGTCAGCACTAAATGAATCTTAGTTACCTGCGCCTTCCCTAGAGCAAATACTTTCTAACATGCACAAAAAATGAAACCGCCTTCTTTCTTGTCAGATTTGCTGTGAGATAACTGGCAGCTCCCTTTGATTTCAGGATTGCTCTGGATGTTTTGCACAGGGAGGCTCCAGAGTCTTCGTTGGGCTTGATGGCCAGATAATGAGACTTGTCTTTCTGCTCACATCCCCAAGTAGACCAGGATAGAGATCCACATGGTCATATGTTTACATATGTGGAGAAGAAAATCTCAATGCAAATAACAAACTTCCTGTAAGAACCCCCTGCCCAGTCTCTACTTAGACCAAATACAAAACAGACTGGACTATTTTTCCTGAGGTTTCCTTTCTTTGAGTCTCAGGCAAATAACTGCTCCACCTACCAGCCTGAGTTATAAGAGAATGCACAGCATCCCGGCAAGAGGTGATATGGTAAAGTGGGAAGCATCAAGTGTCAGGGACTTGAAGAGAGCCCTGATTAAAACCCCAGCTCTGCCCCTTACTGTGATGGAGGGGCAAATTCACAAACGCTTGGCCTCATGTCCCTCATCTGTTCAATAAGGAGAATACCTGCCTAATGGGATGGTTGTGAAGATGGAGTTAATAAAAATCCTGATATAATACTTATGTGAAAAACCAAGTATCACAGTCAACATCAGCAGGCTCCTTGCTATATCCCTAAACCACAGTAGCTGGGCCACCCAGGGAGAAGTCAAGCTCCCTTTCTAAGAAGTCTAACATTTGGATAGACACCCTATCTTCAGACAAACAAAATCTCTGAGCCCAGGACTTACCTTCATTTTCCTGGCTCTCATGGCTTGGTGGGGAGAATGGCAGCAGAAAGGGGTGGGGTTGGGGGCTCAGAGAAAGAGAAACAGATCAAGAGAGACTTAGACTGGATACCTTGGTCCCTCTTCAAGTCTGATTCCCACTTGTTGTGAGGCCCAGCCGTAACTTTGATCTTGGGTTCCACAAGATAATTCAGCATCTTTATAAATCCTCCATTTATGCTATGCTACTTTAAATTGGTTACTAGTTATATGCAATCAAGGGTCTAGGCCAAGACACAAGTCCAGAACCCAAGCTTATATAGGCATCACAAAATATTCTTGTGTGCACCTCCTTTCACCTGCCTTCCCTGTCAAGTCAGCAAACACAGTGGGACGGCTGTGAACCATTAGACTCGGTCAACTCTTTCTTCAAGAGCATGCCTCTCCTCCTCCTGCCACTTCCCAGTCATCTCAGCCTCTTTTTCCAACAAGTCTTACCCTCCCTCTCTCTCTCTCTCTCTCTCTCTCTCTCTCTCTCTCACACACACACACACACACACACACACACACACACACCCCACTTCCATCTTGCCTAATTATGCAAGGAGCCAACAGCAACTTGCTGGCATTAGAAGCACAAATTGGCACGTCCCTTGTACCCAGTCCCCAGCCTGTGTGAGCCCTCATGGTCTCCTTCACAGAGCTGGAAACCACCCATAACTGCCTCCAACACGGCCAAAGACCTTAGCAACAATAGAGCATTTAAGTCTTTAGGTTCTTCTTCTAAAAAAAAAAAAAAATTGTACATGGCTGCAAGCATTCCAGCTCAAAGTTGCACTTGGTACAGCCTGCCTCAGGACGCATTTCTCCGACTTGTTGCAGCTCGTGAAGTTGGGTGAGAAGAGGAGACAAGAGATGCCTCAGAAAAGCCTGACAACGAGGACTGGGTAGATTCTGGGGGAAAGAGGCGTTGGGCAAACGTCATCCCCCTAATCTGCATGATGACTGCCGGCCAAGTTTGCTCTCAGAGCTGTGAGAAGGACCAATTAATTTATCAATCTGCACCTCTTTCTGCCATAACATATTTCCCTCTTGCCAACAAAAAATGTGTCCATTATCAGGCAGGTCCCTGTCCTCCTAAGCAGCCTATGTGGCTGTATAATTACACTTCTTTCCTTGACAACTTGCATGATTGTTTTCCTAACAGTATATTACTTCGTTAGTACTTTCCAATATACGTTATTTTTAAACTGTCACTTTTGCCCAACTCATCCCAATTCACACTCGTCTGTTTATCATAACAATCATTAATAACTGTCAGTCCACGCCATCATTGTAACGAACTCACTCCCTCATTAGCATGTTCTAGCATTTGTTCCATAGAGGGGGCTGATTATTTTTTACAACAGGCCAAGCCAATTACTTTAGTGAAATGGAATCACATTAATCAAAACTTAACAAGGTGGCAAATTTAAAGATATCAGATTGCAAAAGACAGCATAACTAATATGTCAGTGTCAGGGGTAGCGTGTAGGTATGCAGCAGCTGTACTAAATATATCTCTTCACAGAGGCCACATGAATTTTGACGTTTCATATGATCTGACAACTACCAAAGTGATATTATGGGAGGCGAGAGCCCGGTGCTGCACGGCTCGCGATGACTTTTGTAGATTCTGGCAAGGGCAGTGTGAGCAGGGTGGGAGGCAGAAGAGGGGCGAGGAAAATGGTGGCCATGCCTATCCAGGCTGGCAGACGGCAGTGGATCACGTCTCTCTGTGCCAAGGCATTTTCTTTTACACTTTAAATGATGATAGTCATCCATCACCATCTGACAACTGCATCAAAACCAGCTGCAAAACATGCAAAGCCCAGCAGTCTAAAATACGCTGACACAACCAAGAGAAAAACAGATAAAAATATATATATATTTATTTATTTATTTATTTATATATTCCATAGGCAAAGGAAGCAGAGGAGGGGGAGGAGGTGAAGAAGGAATGGGGGTGGGGTGACTGCCAAGCCTTCAGGAGCAGAGTAAAGAAAACACCAGGGCAGCAAAGGAAGGGGAAGAAAAATGAAAGGGGGGAGCCAAAGAAACGAATGAAAAGGAGACAGACTGCCTTCAGCTCAGGTCATGATCCCAGGGTCCTGGGATCGAGCCCCGCATCGAGCTCTCTGCTCAGTGGGGAGCCTGCTTCTCCCTCTCCCTCTACTGTTCCCCCTGCTTGTGCTCTCTCACTCTCTGTGTCAAATAAATAAATAGAATCTTGAAAAAAAAAAAAAAGAAAGAAAAGGAGACAGAGAGAGAGACAAAGAAAAAGGGCAAGTGATGCATGAGAAAGAGGGGAGGCAGGGAAGAAAGAGGAGAGAATGAACACAAGTCGCTGTCAGTATCTATCGGGGAGGAAGGCAATGTGGAGGTCAAGGCGCTCTTACAGGGAGTGGATTCTGCCCCAGCAAGATTTCCCCAGCTCAGGCTCAGCAGGTTCACCATCCAGTGCCTCAGCCCGCCTTTATTCCCCCTCCCTGACCCTGGCCGTGGTGCCGGGCTCTCGGGCCTGCTCCCACCCCCTCGGTCAAGCTCTATTCCAGTCACACTGCCAGCCCATGGGCTCCTAGGCACCCAGGGGATCAAGTCTAACTCTCCAGTAAGGCACACTTGGGCACCTCCACCACCAGGCTGCTCCCAGCTGCTTAGACCGGCCTCTCACCACAACCCACCTCTGGGGCTCTTCCACCATGCAGAAGGTGGTTCCAATCTCTGCCCTGACATTCACTGGCTGGGTGACCTTGAGTTATTTGACCTCTTTAAGCTCCCATTTCCTCATCTATAACAATGGAGATGATATTACAGCTCAAGATTTATCTTTTACAGTCAAATAAAAAACACATAAAAAGCACCTAGAAAGATGTTTGACGCATGAGTGGGCCCCATTGTTAGAGTGGTCCTGGGGGTAGAGACTGTATGTTTATCCATCTTTATAGTCAGTACCAAGCAAGCGAGCCCTGAAATTCTGTGGAAATGAGCTGGAGTAGCACCCTTCCTCATAGTACTCATTTATGGGGTTTATGTTCTTATCCCAGGATCTCTCCTGCCACTTACTTAATAAACTAGGAAATTTGGTTAGCCACACGCAGAAGACAGAAGATGGCCAACATGATTTGTGGGCCTTTCCAGGTGAGCTAGATTGGAAAGGCATCATGGTCCAGTGTGAAACATCTGGATGCTTCCTTGCCTGGCCCCACAACCCAACTGGCCTAACCACCTTGCTGATATTATATGTAATGAAGCCTATTTATTTACTTACTTATTCTGAGGAAGCCCAGAACCAGGTACACCAGGCTGGCAAAGGCCCCATTTTATAATGTGATTACATTCAGTTATATCACACAGTTCATGAAATTGTGCTATGATTCATTTTTTACAACTTAAATAGCTATTTGGTTGGGTTGCCAGGTTGAACGTGATGAATGTGTATGATAAAACAGAACAAAGAGAGGGGCCAGTGTCTGTAAACCGAAACATTGTCAGTATATTAACCCTTTCCCTCCTTAATTGTAATGCCTTCCTGGGGGCAGCTGCCCCATGGTCACCCTCCTTCAGACCTCATGTCCAGTGTCAGATCTGTACCAATGCCAGAGGTGACAATTTAATCTCCCAGCAAGGAAAAAGCTTTCTCCAGAAGTTCACCATCTATTCCATCCTAATTCCTGTGTCAGCATAAGAGGACAAGCCTCAAGTGTTCATGGGTCCTACTTCAAAACCCCATCATCTCCCAGATCCCCAACTTATACTCCAGTCCTAAAGCCTACATGTCAAACATTTAACTTATGTCCAAGTCAACCAACATTCATGGAAATTCTGGTGAGATAGGAGCATGCCACCTAATTACCCACAAGCTACAAGAAAAATAAAGCTGGACTAAAAAAAGAATCACTGTAGTGTAAAATTCAGTTGAAATAACAACTTAGGAGGGGAAAAAAGAGAACCTGCATCCCTCATATCAGTGTCCTTCATGTTGCCTATCAGATCATTTTAGATTGCACTTGGGCACCTATCTAGATAAAGATATCCTAAAGTAGACTCTTGGAGCCAATCATCACTTTGTAAATTATCATTTTTTAAAGGCAATTGGATTTTTATTTTAACGAAGCACATAATTTTAATATTGAAAGAGGTCTCCCCAATTAATTCTCACCCTGACCCACTGTTAGTCATGCTCAGAAAAGAAATCTGAGTGTGGCAGATGTTCCAAAGATGGCTACAACATCTCTCCCACCCAATATGCTCTTCTAGAATGTGCTCTTGCTATTTCCTTACCATGTGGTAGACGATCCCCCTTGCCTTGGATCTGGGCAGGCTCATGCTGCTTTCACAGATAGAGTGCATAGAAGTTACACCATGGGACACAGCTTCCACCGCAGCACTGGAATACTGACACTTGGAGCCCTGAGCTGCCATGTAAAACATCCAACAAATACCCCCTGAGGAGGCCACACCACAAGGAAGACAAGCCACATGAAGAGGCCACGTACAGGGCTCCATTCAGCAGTTCCAGTCGCCAAGTCATCCCAGCCCAGATGCCAGACATGTGTCTGAATGATGACTCCAGCCCCAGCACCAACTTACCCCCAGCTTTTGACTCTTTCCAATGGAAGCTCCAAGCTTGTGGACCAAAGACAACCCATTCCACTCTGTCTTGTCTCAATTCCTAATGCATGGACTCCATGAACGCATAATAAAAATGGTTGTTTCAAGTCTCTAGGTTTTGAGGTAACAGAGTGACAGCCAACAGGAAGACTTGGGAAACCAGGGAAACAAAAGCCAAGTCAAAACCAAACCCAGGTCTGCTGATTCTAGGTTTAGCGCCGTTATCTCCTTTATCACTCTTCCCCTGTGACATTTGCATGATACAAGGTATACCTATGTCACACACATTGATTTACTATAACAGTAAATAAGGGAGGAGCTGAGAAACATCTGGCCATAATCTCATCAGATGCTCAGGGAATAACCCAGAGGTTTCCACTCTCCTTGAAACTAGTCAAATCTCTCAAAAGACCAGACAACAGAAAACGTACATTCACTAGGAACAGCAAAATCTTGGTATCTAGGCATCCTAATAGAAAAAATATATATACCACCCAGCAGTCACTGACATTCACTGGCCCAATGATTTGTTCCCAAGTATAAAATTCCCTGAAAAGCAATCACTGCCCCAAATGGAGGCCCTTATATCACATCTCCCACATATTCCATTTTATTCCAAGCTTGGAGAGTATCAACCATCCCCCAACCTGGTCTTCTGGCCATTTGGATTGGTGATTCAAGTCAGGATACTCAGGATGGATCTGGCAGAGAAATGTCTAGGCTCAGCAGATTTAGGATTTGAGACTAAGATTCAAACAGATGAAGACAACTACATGACGTCTGAATCTTATTCTTCTTTGCACATCTTCCCATGTGAGCCTCCACGTGGTGGCACACTTTCAGATTTACCACCCTCTTCTCTTCCCCTTAATGAATCTGTTAAGAATGCCAGGTTTCTTTACCACTTTCTCAGTCAAGTGAACCCAATGTAATAGTCTTTCAAGAAGAGAGACATTTGGATCAGCTCCTCCTGGGTGGATGAAGAACATCATCCACCCAAGCTTGGCACACCAGGAATTATGTATATGATCTACTTTCTCCCCAAATCTGCCACAACTTTTTTCTGGATCCAAAATGAAACCTCATGGTCTGACAAGAGATAATTATCTTTTTTGGAGATCTATTTAAGTATTACAAAGGCATAGAAATTAAGTCACACTTAGCCATTTAATGAATTGTCTATTGAAAATAAAAACCAAAATTTTAACCTGTAAAATTAACTTTAAAATAAACTTTAGGGCGCCTGGGTGGTTCAGTTGGTTAAGCGACTGCCTTCAGCTCAGGTCATGATCCTGGAGTCCCGGGATGGAGTCCCACATCGGGCTCCCTGCTCAGCGGGGGATCTGCTTCCCCCTCTGCCCTCTTCCCTCTCGTGCTCTCTGTCTCTCATTCTCTCTCTCTCAAATAAATAAAATCTTTAAAAAAAAATAATAAACTTTAAAACTTTAAGATAAACTTCAATAATTTTATGTACATATATGTGATATATCTGCATATGCACAGATTAATACATCGTTTGCATGTTCAAAATTAAGAGCATCCTGGACCATCTGAGATGTAAAAATTTACCATACAGATAGTCATCTTCTATAGGACGTGCCTTCCCCAGGATATCAGAAAAAGACTGATGGATTCTCCCATCATCTAATCCAAAATTCAGAACTTCATGTTTTTCTTTCCTTAACCTCCCAACGGTACACGGACCCTTTCTTCCTTCCTTAGACAATTCACCTCCTCTTTCTTGAGCTCAAGTTTTTCATTTGTAACACACTCAGAGAGAGAAAGAGACTTGTCCAAGTTCACAATGCTTAGCAGGAACTTCAACCCAGATCTCTCTCAATAGATTGTTCTTTTCACTTCTACCTCCTCATTTAACTGAATGCTTGTGCCCTGCTGCCCCATGTCTTCCCTATTCCCACCCTTAGAACGGCTGCAGCACTGTAGGGCCCAAGCGAGGCTAAGCCTGGCAGGAGAAGAATGGGCTCCCTCTGCAAATCAGTGTAAATGGCCTAGGCCCCAAAATGAGGCTCTCGCTCAGATTCTCAAATACCCAACTGGCAAGGGAAAAAGACAAAAATATTGCCACCAAAAGGTTTCAAACAAAACAACAAAACTTCCCTTTAAACTCAACACAGAAAGTCACTTGAGGACAGAGCATGTAGGTCCCTAACATTCTCACCTTGCACCAGACATTCCCCCAGCCTGACCCCTGTGCTAACAGAGAAGCTGCAGATGTGCGAGGGGCCTCTAATTTATTTCCCTCCCTGATTTATTTTCCCCCTGCACATCACTTTGGTATGACAACAATGCTTAATTCGATTACACGTGATATATAAAATCATTGCAGCTGTTCAGAAATATTCACAACAAGAGCATTTCAGATCCACACTCAGACACAGATACACACACACACAGAGACTTTGTGAAAATCTTGTTAAAAATCACACAGGGAAAGGAGAAAACAAAAAGCTCTTCTTCCTACTCATTAGGCATTTCCAGCGTTCCTTGCCCACATGCTTTGTCCGCAGGCACAGAATTAAAAGCACCTCCTCAAAAAAAATTCAGAGGAGGTCTAATGGGGGGGAGGGGTTGATAGCCTTTTGGGGTGCAATGGTGGCAATGCAACAGAAAAATGAGAGTGTGTATCATTTAATTTTACTTCAAGAGGCTGCTGTGAAACCGGGTGCATTTAATGCCCTTTTAAACGCCACGTAAAAGTTTCTCTCCCGCCTGCTCACTCTGTGGGCTACATACCGTGCCTAAGATTAATCCCTCAGGAGTTTTTTATTTCCTATTCTGCCTATCTTTCATCTTCACCCCAGACTAAGCAGATGGATGTGAATTCAAAGTTTTCTGATCTTTAGCACAAGTTATGGAGGGTTATCTTTGGCTGTATATCTTTCCACTGGCAGTGCTCCCTTGGTGATGAAGGATTAACCACCCCAGCTGTCTCTTCCCAGAATGATGCAGTGCCGTGCTCCTCAACACGACAGCATCACTTAATCTTAATGTCCGCTCTGCGAGCGCAGCCGCGCAGGACAAAGCCAATCAACATCAGATGCCACCAAGATGGACCTACTGCTTGGCCCTGGAGTCTCTCACCCTCTCACTCCTATTAATCAACATCATCCAACCCAATCCCAGAGTTCACTTCTCTCAAACCACAGTTAAACCAAGCTGGGGTCCCTGTTAACCATGTGAAGCACGTGGCGGGAGGAGGGGTGGTGGGCGACAATCCCTCACGTCGGGAGCAAGCACACCAAGCCTCCTCGCTGACTGAGAAGCCCTTCCGTCCGCCCACCTCCTCCCCGAGGTCAGCACCCATTCTGGAGCACTCGGGTCGAGTGCCTCTTCACACACTGAAATCCACCTGTATGGTGTAATAGAGACTATCTTGAATGAAACCTACCTGTCTTCCAGAGACCCCACAAGATCTGAAGAGACATATGCGCCCATTCATGACTGAATTCCATCAGCTTCCTTTGCTCCCCAGTCCTCACCCTTACCAGCAGCTTACATGTGCAAAACGGGGCCTAACACTCCACTTCTTTCTGTACAAAAACACTTAGTCTCACAAGAGATGGCACAAATGGAAAGCCTGACCCGACGAAAAATAAATGCCCTGCTTGTGTGACTGATACATCCATGAATACTTTTAATCCTAGTAAGTGTTCTACCCTCCCTCCTTCTCCTTTTTAAGTTTATGTATCACAGGTAGGGAAAGCAAAATGGTACTCTTGGTTTTTTTCTAGCTCCAAGCAATTATAGTAATGTACCTCCCTTTTCCTTCTTGAGGAAGGGAACAAAAAAAGTCAGCCCAGATCTCAAAGGTAAACGTAATAAAACAGTAAATTATTGCTAGAGTTTACTAAACAAATGCAACCTAGTTAAATTTGGAAAAATCTTCACTTTTGCTTACATTTGCAATTTTACTGCTGAACTACTGGTATTTCTTACTTATGCAACATTAAAATGTATAAGAAATCCTCTTGTGTGCTATATCCAGCATCTACTCTTGATTTATAATACCCAATTTAGGGGGGAAAAAACACAACCAAACCTGATTTAAATCACAGATTACTCTGTAAAACACAAGCAAGGAACTATTCCAAATCCTAAATGTAATTTAAACATATTTATATTTTACAGTGATATATTTTCCCCATTCCTTGTCTTACGACTGTAAACTTTCTATAATTATATAAGCAATTTCCCTAAGGTCACAACATTGATCATAGTTATAAATTGCTAAAGTACAACAACACACAGTGAACAGTAAAATATATGCTGGACATCACAAACAGTTTCATCAAATCAGGAGTGGGGTGGGGAAAGAAGAAGGAAAGAAGAATGGAGATAGAGAAAGGGGAAAAAGGAACAAACAAATTTTCCGAGAAGTCATTAGACAATGTCACATCCCTTCCTCAAAGCCATCTGGGACACAGGGTTTACAAGTTGACCTGAGAAGAGCTTGGTTTAATTTTTGATGATATTCTTAACCCTTTGCCATTTGAGAAGGTCAGCTACAGAAGCCACTCAGGTAAAGCACAAATAAGAACCAGGAAGGGAAATCCGACGAGATTAAAACCGCCTTCTGCCATGAACGGTAGTTCTCAAACTGTATTCTTAGGAACGCTGGGATTCCATGGAGGCATTCTTGGGATAAAGCAGGAGAGAATCAGGCTTCTCCTTCATTCTTTAACCAGAACAACTTCTCTATGATCTGTTACCTCTTTGGGCTCAGTGGAAGAAGTCTTACTTGGAAAAAGTTTTAAACACTGTAAAAAGAAAGTAATTCGGAAGCTACCACTCCTGATACTGTCATAGAGAAGGATGAGATCCAAAAGAAGCTATTTGAGGGTCTCCAGTTGCCAGTGTGTCTGGTGTTTTAGGGTAACTTTTCTCTTAATGAAAAAGGATGCGGGTGCTTTCTGCACAGGATGCAAATGGGGTTGCTGTCAGGCGCCTCGAGCGTCCAGGGTTCCAGCCAGCTGCGCTGACAGGCTGGTCACCCCTGATGGTTAACAATGCCATACTCCACTCCGGGCAGCTGCCTATTAGGAAGACAGCTGAGACCCAGAGGGGAAGGAGAAATCAGTGTGTGACAGGCACTGCCCTGCTCAATGTAAAATAAAGTTAAAAAGACCCATGTTCTCTGAAAGCTTAGAAATGCAGCAGTTCCAGTTTTTCCTTCGAAACATTTTCCAAGTGAGGCTAAGCATCTCTATAGCTCAGGATCCTGCTTCAGCTCTCCGAGCAAACTACAGAGCTTTTAGTACGGGTTACACATGCTTTCCAGGACAATGGCCTTTGAGAGATGGACCTCCTGAAGCACATACTGCTCCCCATATTCCTTTCATTCTGTACCCCTTCTCTGCACTCATTTCTGATGGGGCTTAACACTTTACTTCCTTTTGCACAAAAACACTTAGTTTCTTCCTCTCGTCTTCCTCTCCCCCTCTGCCTCCGTTTTTCGACTTATTTCCTATCAATATTTCTACTTATTTCCCCCACATAAACGGTATCTGGTTTCCTGCAACATGACAACTTTCCCTAACCAGAGGGAATATGCATACTATTTCACGGCGCAGGCATGGACCAATCAGAACAGAAGCTGGCTACGAGGAGTGAACAGTTACACTCAAAGGTGGGCTGAGTCGATGTAAGTCTTGGCCCCAACGTCGGAACACAGAGAAACTGTGCAGCCCGCCAGTTAACTGTTCCGGCTTCAGAGTTCAAATCTCCCCTCTACCAGCTTCCTCCTGTACAACTTTACCTGATTTAACTCAGAACCCATCTCCTCTGTAAAATGGGCATAACAGTTCCTACCTGTGAGCAGGAAATGAGTCAGTGCAAGTAAAACAAAAATGCAGCATCAGCACTCCATAGATGTGAGATAGTTATTTCTTCCCCTTTCTGTCCTTAGTTTGTTGGCTGTTTTCCTGTTTGTCATTTGGATTGCCTGAATGTTTTATGGGTCCCCAATCAACAAGCAGAACAACATAAAAGCCTTGCAGATTCTGGTCTTCGAAGACGGGGATCTCTCCAGACCCTGGGTGGGTTGTGGGGGGGCGGGGGGGGAGAGGGGTTAAATCTTGGAGCTGCTAAACCACAGATGATAAAGGTCGTGCTGCTGGGTTATCACCCAGAGACCCATGAGGGCTGAGGGCTTTTACTGGATTATTTATCACTTCAACAGCTTTAAAAAAAAAAAAAAACTATCAATTTTAAAAATTACACTTATCTTTTTGAAAATTATACGTATAATTTTTATCAGAGCAAAGCTTAATACAACCCATGAAAAAATGAACACATTAAAATCACCTGTAATCCTGCTGCCCACACTATGCTAATACAGCTAGTATTTTATTAAGAGCTTATGGTATGCCAGCATGGTGTTAAGTTTTTTATTATATACCTATTTAATTCTTACAATTCTTTGATACAGATCATAAGTCTTAAGAGTAGCTAGGGCATTAGCTCAAGGTAACATGATCACACTGTTCCTTAGCAACAGCATCAGGATTTGAACCCAAGTCTGAATCCTAAGCTTCTATGCTCAACTCCACCTAAGATTCCCTCCAGGAATCCTAAGCCTAGAAAAAGGTAGACAGGTAGGTAGCTAGGTAGAGGGGCAGACCCAAGAAACTCTCACTGAATTAAGTTTTACAAAGGATTAATCAATATAAATACTTATACCTAAAATGTATTTGGTTCAGGTACAAAATCTTCAATCCTATGAGCCTTGAATTTCTCTAATAAGATAGTTTCAGTATGGGCAAGTCTCACGCACAAGGACTTTCCACATGGCCTCTCAAAAAATGAGTAAACACAGTGCAACACAAACCCACAACCACAACCCATGGGTTTCCCAGAAAGTAACAGAGCAAGGCAGACCAAACATTAAAGAGAAATACTGGGGGGGGGGGGGGGGGGGACATGAACTTGACAATACACAGGGGCAGTAGTGTCTGCACAAATATTTTAATCAGAAAAAACAGCTTGGGGCAACCTATTAAATGTCAAGAAGGGCCAATTCTTTTAATCCTTCAAATCAAATGCCTCTTGTTTCATCCATTCCTCTAACTGCAGAACCAGAAATATTCCACTTGGGACTTCTTCCATCTCTCCTTGTGGGTGCTGGTTGTGGCCTTCATTATGGACAAAAAGGCCCACTGGGCACTTTTTTTTTTTTATCTGAAAAAAAATCTGTACCTGCAGGGAGAGCAGATAGACTCAAATCCCCCTGAAAACTGAACTGAAAAACTTTGAAAACAAAGTATCCAGCAATTGACGGACTCAAAAGGCATTAAATAGAGAGGAAGTGGGGAAACAAGGCCATAATCCAACGTGAGAGGCCAGATCCGGTCCTCAGACACTCGGGCACAGTACCCCAGGACTCCAGTCTACCCTGGCCTGAGGCTGCCAGCTCCTAAGAAAGTTAAATAATCCTAACTGCTGGAAAAGAGCTCCTGAAAGAGAATGGAGATCCAGCCTGTCATTTACCAAGTACTGAGTCTGGTAACCCAAAACACAAAGGGTCATCAGAGCCTGTATCCCCAGTTCCCCATTTCTTGGGAAACACCCCAGAGTAGCCCCAATTCCTCAGACACCCAGAGCAAAGCAAGCCCACAACTGCTCTCGTTTCTCAAAAAAGGGTAGACAGTGAGCTTCTGTGTCTAAAGACAGGAGTGGCCACTCTGCTCTGGGCCTGTGTTACATTCAGGAGCACAGACCTCATCTTGCCAGATTTCTCAAGAGAAGCCAGAGATAAGGATTTTCTGGTGAAACCTCCAGTTTCTTTAAAGGTTCACAACTAATTTAAAAAACTGTTAAACATAGGGCAGGCCAGAACAGAGTGCCTGATGTTCAGATTCAGCCCCAGGGTGACCAAAACCTCCAGGTGAGATCTTCCGGGATTGAAGAAAATGATTAATTTAAATCATACTAGAAATGGACCCTCTTATCTCAGTCCTGACTTTCTCTAATGTTGCACCACTGAAGGAGGTTTTGTTTTTTGTTTTTTGTTTTTTTTACGAATTGGCATATTTGTTTATTTCTCAATTTGTGAAAATGTCCTTAATTTGTTGATGTAGCGAACAAATTTCAACTCTGATTGCTGTGCAAAAGAACAGAAGATAATCTGCTTTGCAATGAACTTTAAAGTTCAGCTGCACACAGGCAACATGCTACATATGAAAAAATTACTAACTGAACTACCGGTATTAAATACTGAAAAAAGTTAACAGCTTATTATAATTTATTTTATTTAACAATCTAGGAAGTTCGCAGCCATCAGCAGTTCCAGTGCAATTTCAGGTGCAACTGGGAATTCAGGAATCTCTGTGGAGCTGTCAGTGTAGCGAACCTTGTAGGTAAAATACATGCACACTTTTAATAGCACATGTGAAGGAATCTCTCTAAAATTGACTTCATTGGTTCCGTTCTCAGCAAACCGACCTGGGCCACTCAACATGGCTTTTATTGTTCCAGATGTTAGTGCATGTTCTCTTTTTACAATAAATTCATGACCACCCGAAGATATCAATTTGACATACATGGCATCAGGGCCATCACAGCCACCATACGTTTTCTCTTCTCCATCATGTTCTTATGAAATCCTACTTTACTTCCACGGGAACTTTAGTAGTTTCTCATCAGCCCTGCAGCCACCACAGCCCAGGACGTTTGCTTTTGACTTGAAGTAAAGAGTTTCCATCCTGTTAAATCTCTATATAATGCTAGTTTATCAACATAAACTAAAAACAGTTCATCAGAAACGAATTTTGAATTCTATTAAGATGATCTGGTTTTCTCCTTTGACCCTAGTGTGATTATTTATATCAATAAATTTCCTAAGATTGGAAAAGAAAAAAAAATGCTTAAAATATACTGTGGGAGAATCCACTATAATATGTGCTTTCAAAGAAAAAATGTAAACAGAGCTGTAATTTTTTTAACTCCTTGATTTTGCTTTATTGGCTCAACCCTTAGCTGTGACTTGCTTTCTCACCCATATTCCAGCAATTTATGCTAATCTGTCAAAATCCTAGTCATAAAACTGCCACTGACATCATCGGTTTCAAAAAATTATTCACAACTGGATCCATCATCAGCTCAGTCTACACAACCAGTTTCAAATTCCAAAGCAATTCCACACCACAATCTACATCTGTATTCCCAAATCCACTTTGATACAGTTTCCCAAGTCCACTTTGATACAGTTCACTCTTTGGAAAGATGTTAGAATGACAAATTTTCTAGAAACAGGTTTTGTGGGGGCAGGAGGGGAGGGGAGGCAGCTTTAAATAAAAAAGATGTAACTGGCTTAAGACAGAAAAGACATTCAGTGCATGAATGTAAAAACACACTAAACTTGGCTTACAAAGTTGTTAATTATGTATTTGACAGTGAAATATCGCAAACAGCTGGGGCTAAAGAATACAAACTCACACAGGGAGTGGGTAGGAGTGGGAAAAAATACATTCAGACTGGCAAACGCCATCAAAGCGGTTGTTTAAGCTCAACCTCCTCTACTGTAACAACTTTTAACACCTATGTAGCAGGGTCACCTACCTCAACCAAAATTCACAAGCCAACCTCCCAACTCCTATTCCGAGGCTTCTACATGCAGCCCCGGCTCTCAATTACAAATTCTCCTCCCCCATTTAGAAAGTTGGACCATACAGTTTACAACCATCAGAGAAAAAGAGCTATGCCAGAATCTAAAAGAATGTGCAAACCAAGGCTGTAAAAAGAAAAGCCATCCCTTTGAGAAGTTTGGTTTTATTTTTTTTCAAAATATGTAAATAGTCACAATGCCTTGGGAGACTGCTCCAGAGAACTCCCAGAGCCTGACATCCCATCTCCCCTCAAACACATGCTCAAGCGCTCACCACATCTTCTGCCAGGAATCCACTCCCCTGGGACTCCTCCCCCAACCCACAGGGAGAAGCCAAGGTCAGAAATATGCACATGGAGTTGTTCTGAAAATTCTCACCAGCAGAGTCCATGACAAGGCAAAGCCCAAACATGACATCTTGGGGGTGGGGGGCGGAGGGAATGGCTGCCTGATCCTCTCACATTAGGAGGAAAAATTCTTAGGAAAAAAAAAAAAAAACCCACTCTTTAGGGATCCTCTCAGCAGTTGTATGCTGTAAAAGATACAGGCCTCCCCTATACTGGATACAAAGACAACTTGGTTCCAGCCCCACAAGACATACCTGGTGGCAAAAAAAAAAAAAAATCTTTAAGTCCCCCGCACATTTTAACATTTGAGTGGGAGTCAGAAGGGTGCAACTTAGAAAGTATAACATTTCTAGAAGTATTTTAATATTCTAATAACTCTAACAGTATATTGGTAAAGCCTTCCCTAATAATTTGATATTGGCTAGCTAAGATGATAAATTTCAAAGCCCAAAGGTTAGAGCCTTCTAGGAAAAAAAAGGGGGGGGGGCGTATCACAACAGCCCCTTTTTTTAGATGGGATGATGAAACATCCTTATTTGTCTGCCTCCAAGTATTTTTATAAAATGCTGAGAACAACCAGTTTGTGACTTAAGCTTCTCTGAAAAGGACCAACTACCAGTGGACAGCCCAATTCCTTCCTCTAGTAATCGCCCCCAAAGATTTCCACATCTTGGACAAAGGTTTAAGAGGTTGATACTCCCTCTGACTATAGATCATATTGTCTCTAAGTGTGAGAGGCACCAGAAGAACTCACCTTCCAGGGGAAGGTACCAAGCTCACTCTTCTCTAGGATACTGACCTTCTACTATAAGGTAGAAGGGCAGAAGTGTTAAGGTTGCTGATGGGCAACAAAGGTCTTGGAATATTAGGAGCCAATAAAATAACAAGAAGTAGGGTCTACACAAGGACAGAACATATTATGGCATTCAACAATGATTTAAAAACCAACCAAACAAAATCATCACCCCAAGCAGCCTAAGAGCAATGTGCCCACATTCCAGAATAAGGGGAACCAGTTTAGGGTGGGTCAGTGGAAACAGCCCTACCCTCCAGAAGACCATGGCAAAACCACATCAATGCCAGTCGTAGGAGATCACTCTATTTTGCAAAATATAAAACTGTTTCATTGCAAATCTATGGAAACAATGTCACAGGGGCCAAGGGCTGTCACTTTGAGTCAAAGAAGGCCCATTTCAGTGTGGTGCTGATGGCCAGCGATGTCAAGGCGAATTACACCCCCACTTGCTGAGAGAGAAATCAAAGTCAGGAGAGAAATGTTCAGCTGAAGACACACCCACAGGAGTTCGGAAAGCCAGCACTCCTTCCAAGCCATGCTAATCTATCACAGGCTCAAACAAAGGATGTGTTTTTTCCCATCAAGAAATGGAAAGGACTGGTGATGGGACAGTCTGAAGGGAGTGTTAGCAAGCTCTTCTGAGGCCAAGACTTCACTCCTGCTCCCATGTGGGGGTGGGAAGGAGGGGGGAGCCACAAGGCTCACTGCCTAGTGGAACCTGAATATAAAAAGGGGAGTAATGAGCAGAAACTGAAAGGGAAGGATGCCCAAAGAAACGGGCACCTGGGTGGCTCAGTCGTTAAGCGTCTGCCTTTGGCTCAGGTCATGATCCCAGGATCCTAGGATCGAGTCCCACATCGGGCTCCCTGCTTGGCGGGAAGCCTGCTTCTCCCTCCCCCACTCCCCCTGCTTATGTTCCCTCTCTCGCTGTGTCTCTCTCTGTCAAATAAATAAATAAAATCTTTAAAAAAAAAAAAGAAAAAGAAAGAACTGGAGTTCTTACTGCAGGTTATACTGAGGTTCCAGGAGCTGCCTGAGTGGACTGGTAGGTGGTACAGATGGGATGCATGACTTGGATTAAGAGATAACGTTATGAGGGGGCACCTGGGTGGCTCAGTCGTTAAGCGTCTGCCTTCAGCTCAGGTCATGATCCCAGAGTCCTGGGATCGAGCCCCGCATCGGGCTCCCTGCCCAGCGGAGAGTCTGCTTCTCCCTCTCCCACTCCCCCTGCTTGTGTTCCCTCTCCCACTCCCCCTGCTTGTGTTCCCTCTCTCGCTGTGTCTCTCCTTGTCAAATAAATAAATAAAATCTTTAAAAAAAAAAGAGAGAGATAACGTTATGAGATCATGGGACACCTGAGTGGCTCAGTCGTTAAGCATCTGCCTTCAGCTCAGGTCATGATTCCAGGGTTCTGGGATCCAGTCCTGAATCGGGCTCCCTGCTCAGCGGGAAGCCTGCTTCTCCCTCTGCCCGCCGCTCCCCCTGCTTGTGCTTGCTCTGTCTCTCTCTCTCCCTCTCTGACAAATAAATAAAATCTTGAAAGAAAGAAAGAAAGAAAGAGAGAGAGAAAGAAAGAAAAAGGAAGAAAGAGAAAGAGAAAGAAAGAAAGAAAGAGAGAAAGAGAGAAAAAGAGAGAAAGAGAGAAAGAGAGAGAGAGAAAGAAAGAGAGAGAGAGAGAGAGAGAGAGAGAGAAAGAGAGAAAGAGAGAAAGAAAGAAAGATTATGAGATCTTGGGCGTGTTACAATCTCCCTGGACCACAGCTCAGTTATAACCAATGAGAAGACTCTGCAGTTACATGGTGTCATGGCTAGCAATTTCTTCTCTAAGAAGAGGTCAGAAGGAAGATCAAAAGGTAAAAGCAAGTTCAGACCTAGTTCTAAAGTAAGAGAAGAAAGGGGGAGATACTATGCAGATTCCAAGTAAGAAAAAGCCCTTATATATCCATATATATGAACCAAACATGAAGGACTGGGAGGGAAGCAGACTCCAATTACACAAATTGTGTTGATATCCGTCAAGTCAAACCTAGGGGTAAACTTCTAGTGAGGAAAGCAGCAAGTTCCTCAGGCTTCTTGATGTAGACCTAAAGTTATTTAAATTCTTGATTCCAAGAACAGAGGCTGTTCAAGTCTCTATTCAGCCTGGGACAGACAAGGAATGGTAAGTGTATGCCCATAATTTAAGAGGAAAAGGAAAAGACAGGCTACCAATCATTAAGTATCTTCTGGGTGCTAAGCACTGCTATATGTGTGTTTATGAAGCCTAGCATGGCCTAGCATAGCCTAGCATGGAGCCTACTTAAAGAAGTTTGAAAAGAAAAGTGAGATTATAAAATTTTCCACACACACTCATCAACAGTCGTGACTCTAGATGTGACAGAGATTAAGCCACTGAGAGCCACTGGGAAGATTTCTTCTTGGGACTCTGACATCTCTTGTGGAAATTCAGCATTACCAGGCCCTGGATATCTCAGTTTGGGGAAATGCCTAGCCATTGCAAGATAACTATTCATGTTGTCCTTGCTTTCCAGAAACCCAATGACAGAGAAGACATCTTGGTTTTTGCATCTCTCCCAAAAACCAGAGATGTGAGACCGGCTCCTGAATCTATGATAGTCCTTGAAAGAGTAGGGAGGGGAAAGGATTCCCCCCTCTTCCCCCCTCCCAGCACCATCACCAACAATCCCCCCATTCCCATATACACAAGCCCGTGTGCAGTGCAACAGAACCAGCAGGTTCTACCTTAATAATGAGCCAGAGACTGGCCAGCCCAGCTAGGGGCCATGGGTCTGACAACCCCACAAAAAGGGATCATCCTGGGCTCAGTCCTTCCATCAGGCAACTTTTAACTTGGAACATAAAAATGAGAAAGTGCCTTTGTTTAAAACCCTCCTGAAGTTTCTGATCACGATGATTTATGTAAATAAAATGTTAAATTAAAATGTAGGTGTTAATAAAATTACACATATGATGGAATGGCTGTTCTTTTTAAAACTGATCTGCAATAAATTTTCTAAATTCTGATTGCAGGTGATTCAGGCCTTGAAAGCTTTGCCAACAATAGCCAGCAGAGGTCTATTACTGAAGTGGTATTAATATAGCTATCATCACCAATTCAAAGCAGATAATAAAGGACTGACACATTTATTATCATTATTAATTAACAGTTTTCTGAGATGGAATTAAATCAATATGCTGCTCTGATATCATTTTAACTAGTTATGCAAATCAAACATTTAGAGCCCATGAACAGATATAAATGCCATTCAAAATTCACTTCACACTTATTACTGTAATATCAGAACTTTCAGGCTTTGCTAGTAAAAAAAAAAAAAAAAGGACTTAATGCTCATTTAATTACACTCAGACATAAAGCTTATGGAATGAAAGTTGAAATAGCTGATTAGTTAGGAAGTCGTAGTAAGGCTATAACACTCGGATAGACAATGAGATAATAATGTGAAAACGTGGGGCTCTGCACAGAGTGGTTCTGGCAGATCCTATTAAAAAGAACAATGAGATGTGTAGGAGAATATGTTTTAAAATTACAAAGTTGAGAACCCTTTCTTAAGTCCAAAAAGGAGAAAGGGAGGGAGAGGAGATAACAAGAGAGAAAAAGGCTGGGTTGGCGGGGGTGGGGGGAGGGACCTCCAACTAGTCATATATAAAATAGAAAACTACCAGGTTCAATTGCCCAACATTTCTTCCAAACTAGACCATGATGCTGATTGTGACTGCAGAGTTCTTTTCATGCAGAATGCTAACTATGCTTTCCCGCTTTTCTTATCTGATGAGCAGAGGTCTCTCTCCACACCCAGGACAGCTATCTAGAGAGTCATAGCGAGTCAGAGTTCTCGGCTTCTGAGTCCTGAGGCAAGACAGGATGCAAGAGATCTGGCACTTAGTGATCTAGGTTACTCATTTGCAAAAGCAGCTGAGCCCCTGAAGATGGGCTGCACTATAAACTCTACCAGAGGGATCGGAACAGCCTCCAACTCGGGCTCTGTGGTCAACAAGGAGGCTGCTTGCTGTCTTGGGGGACTGAAGGCAGTGTGCAAAGACTCAGTGACTTCCTGGACCCCTCCACTACTCAGGTGGCCTTCTGGAAACCAGCTGGCATGTCCACAGTCAGGAGTTCTGATGGACCAGGGCTCTAAGGTCAGGTCAGGGACAAATTTAAGGCCCAGGAAGGACCAGCCAGACACTTTGAGTACTGCCTGGCCCTGGCTTTGGCTTGCTGCCAGGAGCTTACGTTTGGGGCATTTTTATGAAAAGGGTGGAAATGTTTCCACAGTGTAAGTCAGTCTGGGCAGTACCTCTCACTCTTCCTTTTTCTCCAAATCCTATTTCTATCCTCACGGGGAGGAGTGGACTTGACTTTCAGTGCAATCCATTTCAGAGCCAGAAAATGTATAGTACATATACCAACAGAAAATGTGGTGCCAGTGTTCTGCTGTGACCCAAAAGGAATATAAAAATAAGAGAATGAAAAGTTATTATCCTTTCTGTACCTTCCACCCCCAAACTCATTAGCATCTTAACATTCCTAAAGCTCAAGTCACAGACCAGTATCCATTGTTGTATTGTCATTTTCCATGGAATTGTACAAACAAAAAAAATTGTAAAGAGTTAAAACTTTGTCCACCAGGATTCTGCTGTGCGAGGTGGAAAACATACCTATCAGTATGAGTAGTGGTGGGCACGGGGAAATACACAAAGACAAGACTGGAAGGTGTACAAGAAAATACTTAACGGTAGTCCACTCAGAGTAGTCTGGTAATGGGTGATATTTTATCATCTTCTTTGTGCTTTGATTTATTTTCCCAATCTTAATATGTCCATTCTTCCCATGAAGAATATTTACCGAGGGCCCAGCCACTGGCCAGGCACTGTATGGGATGCTAGAAACTCGACCATCAAGACAGACAAGGTCCTGCCCTCTCAATGAGAACAGCCTAATAGGGGAGGCAGAGAATTAAACAATCAATGGCACAGGTGATGATTTGTGTGATTTACAGGGGGGGAGGGCGGGGGGAGGATTTACAAACCTGTTACTGTTGCTTAATTAAGATTCTACACATTAGGGCGCCTGGGTGGCTCAGTTGGTTGAGCGACTGCCTTCAGCTCAGGTCATGATCCTGGAGTCCCGGGATCGAGTCCCACATCAGGCTCCCTGCTGAGCAGGGAGTCTGCTTCTCCCTCTGACCCTCCCCCCTCTCATGTGCTCTCTCTCTCTCTCTCTCATTCTCTCTCTCAAATAAATAAATAAATAAAATCTTTAAAAAAAACAAAAAAGATTCTACACATCTTTCCTGGGTCTTGAATAAATTTGAAATCTCCCAGTTTGGAGTGTTCGTATCTTCCCAAAATGGGAAGCAAGCCCGTAGCATGTGCCTGAGGCTTGAGAAATCACTACACTATCTACTTTTTAATGGTAGAGGTAGAAGACTTCTATCCATAGCCAAGATCCAAGCATCTAGATAAACTACTTTGGTGGTTAGCTGAGCTGGTCTTGCAACCCTCTCCATTCTGATGCTCACCAAGATTTTTACAGACTATCACCGAAAGATAACAGATCTGAGGCCCTCTACATCACCTGTGGCCGTCAGCCCACCCTCCCCCCTTCTATATTGACTGTCCTGGAACAGCCACACTCAACAATCCCATCTGTGGACCAAACCTTCTCCACTTCTGACTTTCCAACAGCCTAAAATATGGAGCAAATTTGCCATAAATCATCCTCTTTAAATACATTAGATTTTCATTAAAAATTCATCTTTTTCCATATCTTCAAATATCTGGAGAATACAGAACTCAAAATACTGTTACAGTGGAGAAAGGCTCTAAGGAAAATCCTTAGTTGCTGCCTCCAGTCTACTCACCTCTTTTTTTTTTTTAATTCAACCTCTGGCTCAGGAATAATATGGAAATAATATTTGTATGATGACTAATACGTATATATGGCTATATCTGAGGATGAATGTTAAGACCTCATAGGTAGGTAAAATACATAGATAACAAAATACAAGCTCACCCTGGTAGGTAACTGTAGGTGGCAAATGGGAAACAGTGTTTGCAACCACGAGGTCATGAACCAATGGAGCCCCACTTCCCAAGGAGGCGAGACCAGTAAGGGAAGCATCCAACTATAAGGAAACCACTCCCTCAATTCAAGAAACAGTATCAGTGGCAGTAAATTAGGGACAAAGCTCAATGACTGGTGCACTAACTAGGACAGCCACCCAAGATGGGATTGCAGAAAACCAGGCTGGGTTGTTGTGGACAATGCAGAAGAGCGACCCCTCCAACCCCAGCCTATTTACCTCCCTCATCGGTCAGCACAATCCAGCAACGGTCAAGCCATTTCACTCCAGATTCCCCCTCTTCCATGGCTGTGGATACCCGGGGGAGCCTATGGTTATCCAGGGAAAGCCATGGTCAGTGGAGGGCTCTCTGCCTCTGATTCCCTGTTTGCACGCAGTGTGCCAAGCAGTGGGTTTTAAGATACATCCTTAGTACAAGAGGTAAGGTAAAAACATCCAAAACTTCATGGAGCCCACTGACCCCATTCCTTAAGCCCTTTCCAAGGGGACCTTCCTCCCCAGCAACTTAGCAAGATGCTTCCCACCCCAGCCTCATGTGAAAGACCATAGCTCTTCTCTCCCTGTGCCATCTGTAGTCTCTCTCCTGGTCCTCCCTCTACCTGGTCTTCAGCCCCACCTTCTCTGCCCAAGAACATTTCTTTGGCCTCCTCAGCACCAGAAGTCACTCAAGGTTAAAAGCAGCAAGAAAACCTTCAACTTGTCCAAGGCCTGAGAGGAGGAGTGGTGGTGGTTATCATATGGGACAACAGTCAAGGTCAACTGGTTCTCCCCTCTTTGGTGCTGCTCTGAGTGGTTGAGGTATGTCTGTACACAGACACAGAGGCAGGTGGGAACCATCACCTCCTCTTTAAGCTGTCTACAGGAAATAAAAGTACAACCACATACTAAAGAAAGGCACAGGATTTCTCTAAATTTCCTCTGTGAGGCTCTTCTGAAAGTTGGAACTTTGCCTGGAGAAGGCAAAGAATGGGGGACGATGGGAGGAGAGAAGAGGAACCACTGAAGTCATTTATACAGAGGAGAGGGGGCAGATATGTGTTATTTTTTAAGCCTAGAAAAAAAAAATAAAGCTATAGCAAGAGGTCCACAAGTCAGAGAGAAGTTTTCAGAAGCTGGGCAAAGTGGGGTATTCGCTTGGTAAGGAACCAAGGAAGATTACAACTACTTTTTTGAGGTAGCTGGTGCCTTCCCAACTCTGCCTCCAACCCCATCCTACCCTGATCCATTGCAGTCTAGGCTGGAGTCAGAAGTAAACCTCCTTCTGGGAGGCGGTGCTGTGCGTTGGATATAAACATGAATTCCAATACCAGTTGCACAAGTCACCTAAAAACTCTGTGCCTCAGTTTTCTTGTCTTGGAAATGAGAATAGCAATAATCCTATCTCAGAGGTTTGCTACCAGGATTAAATACAGGTGGTACATGTAAAGTTTCAGAACAGTGCTTATATATGGCAAGCACTCAACACACCACCATCATCGTCAGCATCCCTGCCATCTCAGAAAGTTCCATCCCACTAGAGCTTTATGCTTCAGCAACGACCCTGCCATCACAGCTGGAGTGCCCAGAGTCTGCAAAGCTCCCAGGGTTGAGAGTAGCTATGTAATCTTCACACAGGATTATCCTGACCAAACCCATGAATGTGCAAACTTCCATGAATAAGATCACTTGAAAGCAATTTTGAGGATTTGGTCCTTCGACACTTTACATAACCAATTTATAATAATGGAGCACTGTTTTTTCTTATGGCCCACCAGTCTCCTGGATTGTTATTAGTGCTGCCTTGGTTAGGAAGCTGCAATATGATCCTCTGACTAGAAATACTGGCATAATTTATTGCATTATTACTCCTCTGAACTGAAAGCAATTAATTACCTGGAGCAGGATGCACAAGTGAAAATTTATCAGAGGGGAGTGATGAAAAATGTGCCCACTGCTTTAAAATAATAGGTGCTTAATGGTTTTTTTGTTTGCTGGCTAATCTCAGGCATCTTATAAACAACTCCAGCTCAGTTATCAGTTGTGAATTCTGCCCCCGCCCCCTCCTTTTTTGCCCCCTTATATTATTCTATCATCCCGTATCTTCCCTTGAGGACAGGAAGAAACATTTAAGATATTCACTTAAAAGCAGAAGGGAGACTCCATTCCTCTTCTGTGTGGTACAATTATTAATATAACATGGAAATACATGATAAAATATATTTGTATGCTTGACGTCTCTTTCTATCGGAGCATTTTATTTTAAAACTTCTAAAACTCAGACTGGATGAAAAGACATTCTACGGGACATGTGCATGGGAACTATTGTCTCCAGCACCTCGTAAGTGACTTTCACATAACCTGCATCTCAAAATCCTCAAATATGGTCTCCGAGAATGTTTTCCACCAAGCACTTTCCTCTTCTTTCTCCTATTACCGTCATCGACCGAGATCCAGAAAGAAAGAGGAAACAGGGCCAATAATGTGTTATTGTATTATTTATAAATTTCATGCACATGTGAAAGATAGGAATAGGGCTAAATTCATCATATTTGTTCCTACTCTTCAGAATTATTCACATCTGTATGAGTCCGTAATTGTTTCTTCTATAAAGTTATTGGAGTAATTTTGCTCCGTATATTCCCGATCAATTCCCCCTCTCAAGGGCACAGTTGAAAAGTGATATTTGAGAACGGCCTCTGATAGATTGCATGGTTAGTCAGCAGCAGAGACAAACAACCTAATCCAGCACAAATTAGTTCAGCTGCCAGCAATAGTTTTATACAAAGATGTAAATTATGTTGTCAAAATCGGTCGCTTTCTAGCTTGCTGCTCAGCTAACAAGAAACCACTTTGGCTGATAAAGATGAACACTCAGCTTCCCTCTCTTACAAATTTGCAAATCTGCCATTTCAGCATTCTGTTAGCCACAAACAGCCAGCTATAATTGCTTCTTTTCTTCCACGGTGGTATTTTTCCCCCTCGGGCTGTTCCTTCCAGGCTGCTCTTGAAAACAACAACAACAACAACAACAACGCCCAAAAGCACCACAACAATAAACACCCTCAGACAGGAATTTAGGGAGAAGCTGGCTCTGCACGCACCCATCCCTCCCACCACATCCCTCCCCTCCCCACAGAGCCACCAGCCTGGCCCAGTCATCCATGGCGCTGGCGGCCGGCAGACCCTGACAATGTCACTACCCAGTACTGCTATCTAAAGAACTGTGAGGGCAGGGAAAATTCTTGGCTTAAATGGAAATGGAAATATTCTTACAGCTTTGAACAAGGATTGCCTTTGACAGTAGCCCATCCATTCTTCTTTATTTTACAAGCTCCCATTGCAGGGAACGGAAGGGAGCAGGGTATACTTTCAAGGGGCCTAAGCCGAAAGCTCCACCAGGCTGCCTGTGCTCAATTGGAATCAGATAGATCTTATGCTGGACTGCAAATAATAATGCATTATAACAGTAATTATACCCAGCATAAGTCAAATAAATAAATTATAAATTACAATTACCCTTTAAAGTTGCTAGTCTCACTGTTTGCTTTACAATTAACTGCAGGTGCTTCTGCATGTTTTATTATGGTCCCAAAGTTATATATTTGAAAGAATGGTACAGATGATTCCTGTTTATTTGTTAAATTAAAGCATTGTTGGTAAAATTACGGCTTAATTAATATTATGGGTACTATATAACAAAATAGTTTACCTTGTACATAATTTATTTCCACATGCATATCTCAGCCCAGACCCATTACAGCTCTAAGGCAGCTAAAATAAAATATTCCTCCTTTGCTGGCATTTTTCTAAATAGCAGTTCACTAAATCAATATTATTCACTTGGTATTTTTAAAAGCAGTGTATCTTAATAATTACACAGCATTAGAGTAGGCAATAATTTTACTTGCTAAGCATATTAAATTTAGCAAACCATCAGTCAAATAGTTTGTTCTTTCTCAGAATGGGTAAGCAGTGAATGAGTTTGGAATCATGTTCCTTTGGTATAAATGTCACATAGAGTTTAAGAATGCGTCTGTGACTCCCTAAGCCAGCCCAGTACTATATATCTTT
Source organism: Mirounga angustirostris (assembly GCF_029215605.1). Classification (NCBI taxonomy): domain Eukaryota; kingdom Metazoa; phylum Chordata; class Mammalia; order Carnivora; family Phocidae; genus Mirounga; species Mirounga angustirostris. The sequence continues at coordinate 104,442,354 of NW_026991714.1, read as the reverse complement.
ATTAGTTTCAGTGGTCAGTGCAGTGACCAGTTGTTTATTCTCATTACTCAAGACAAGGTGAGCCACTCAGTAGTGGCTGCAATCAGAGCTAAAAACATATGACTTTGCAAAAAGTAAAAACTGTAGACAAGACTACATGCACCATGGCCTGCATGCCTGCTTATAACGGGGGGCTTGCGGGAAGGAAAGAAGATAATTAAACCCAACACACACCATTTTGGGTGCAGGAGCATTTGATCTGTCTTGGCCCTCTTATCTTTGGGATCTCTTGCATCTTTTCATTCTTCCTAATTCACTGTAAAACATCATTAATTTCATATCTATCGTGTCTGTGTTCATGTCTGCATTTATTCTTTCTCAAGCTCACACAAACCACTTTATGAACCTTCCTCTTCCTACACCATCCCCCTCGAAGAAAACAAGCCCACTAAAAAAATCAAACTCCATTCTTTCTCCTAAACACACACATACACACACACGCACACACACACACACAGCTTTTTTCAGAAAATCAATTCATTCACTGCACAAAACCAAAGCAGGCAAATTTTGCCTGAGCTGCAGGCAATTGCCAGCACTATCAAGTCAACATTTGATGGATGCAGTGGCCCCTGGATTATGTGTTTTAGGTAAATGGCCAAAACACTTTATAATCATGGAGCAGAGAAGCAGAGAGAGGTAGAGATCAGCAACCAGCAGCAGGAAATGGCCTCTCCATCTGCAAAGAACAACAGGAGCCCATACCTTCTTAATCTTCCTCCTTCACTCTCTTTCTACTCAGAGGCAGCCTTGACTTTTCCTTCCAGGGGCCTCAGCAGAGGCCACACCAGAATCAGGCACCAGCAGAACCTCAGAGAAGCCTCTCCCTCCATCTACTATGGCCAAAGTTCTAACACTAACACACTAACACACACACACACACAGTTCCAGAGAGTTTACACACCTCCAAGAAATGCCTCGACGGCCTTCTGTGCACCCAGGGAGCACAGTGAACATTAGTGCTTCACTCAGCTTCCTCGGCTGGGGCAGCAAGTTGGCTTCCACCACTGGGAGAGGGCAGGTCTCTGGGTGTTTCCTCATTGACTGCCAACATGCTTACCAACCAGGAGCAGGCAGATTAGCTAATCCAGGAGAAAGAAGGGACACCTTCCTGGGAGAACAGGGGCGGTACAAGAGAGGAGGGACAAGTCATTCAGTCCAACCTACCAACAGAAAGTTTCTGAGCATCTACTCTGCGCTGAATGTTGCACTATGGAGAAAGAAGTTTAAGATGGGACAGACCCATGTGAAAAAGGAAAACCGCAAAGTTGAAAGTTATAGTTCAAAAGAGCAACAGAAGAAACACCATGAGGTTGTAAGGATTAACTCCCAAATAAATACCCACCCAGCAATTCTTACAGGAGCAACTCACAATCACTAAATGGGGTCCTTAAGGAAGGAATTGCAAAGGGGTATGATTTGAAGCAGGTCTTAAAAAGCAATTTTAAAAAAAGCAATTCAAAATTTCAGTAAAGGGAAAGGAAATGCACTCAAGGTGAGCAAGACTTTGTGCACCTAAGACTAGAAAAGGGGGTTGCAAGGCACCAGATGCCAAGAAGCACTTTTGCCCACCCAAAATCAAGCACAAAGATACATGAAGTGGACCATGTATTACTGCTTTAGAAGGCCAACCCCCAGCCAAAATCCACAGCAGGAAAAAAAAAAAATCAGCCAACTCCTCAGCCTGAGACCCATTTACAACTGGGTTCTCAAGGCTGATATTTTTAAATGAGATATTCTGCCTATATTAAGAATCTTAAGTGCAAGTGAGTTTCATTTTTACATTTGTGCCTGAATTGTATATGAACAGGTACAGTTCATTCAATATTTTCCTTTCCTGATACTTATAAACAAAACTGAGGGGCATCTGGGTGGCACAGTCCATTAAGCGTCAGACTCTTGGTTTCGGCTCAGGTCATGATCTCAAGGGTCGTGAGATGGAGCCCTGCATCAGGCTCCACACTCAGTGTGGAGTCCACATGAGATTCTCTCTCCCTCTCCCTCCCCCTCCCCCCCCCCACTCATGCTCCCTCTTTCTCTCTCAAATAAATCTTTAAAAAATATATTTAAAAAAAACTGAGGTGGAACTAAAGAATGACTGGCCTCCTTGATAAAAACATGAACAGGCCCAATCTATAAACACACAATTCCTTCAAAGGGGCAGGCAACATGCACTCTTGGCCTTTGCACTCCTCAAGGGCCTCTTCTGGGTGCGCTGGTCCAAGACTCTTGAACCAGCTACAGTGGGAGGCAGACCCTGCACCCACGATGAACACAGATAATACAACATGGCAGGTTGGGGGTGGGGGCTGATGTTATTAGAACCAAACAGAACAAAATAAAGAGAAGAAAAAGAAATAAAATGATTGAATGCACTCTGCTGGGCATCGGAACATATGCTGCTATGTGCACAGATCAGGACACTGGCTGTCAGATTAAGCAACTTGCGTACACGGGCCGCACAGCTATCACATTTGCAGGGACCACCGTGAACCCAGATCTACCTAACTCCCCAGCAGATGCTGCCTTCCCCAGCTTCTACCTCAGGGAGAGTTGCTGTCTGACAGGAAGCCAGTGCACACGCTCATCTTCCAAAGAGGTAGACTGGGATGCCAAAGAAAGGTACAAATAAAGATGAGAAGATGAGGGAGAAATACAAATTGGGAGAGGAACACAATGACATGCATATTTTTGTCTCAATCCCAGCCAAAGAATAGGAAAATCTCTGGGACCTTGTTCACATCCCACCACAGAGCATACATCCCACCACAGAGCATGCATCCCATAACATGGCAATGAACTACAATGGTTGGTACTGATTGAAACCAGCAGCAAGCACTGCAAACCCGCTGTCAGGCACAAACCAAGGACATTTCCCTGATACCTGCAGGTAGCTTCCCTCCAAGAGTATCCAGGAGACACACACAGAGTGCTCTATGTAAACAGGACAACAGGATGGGAGATAGAGACATAGACAGATGAATAATATGGTAATAATGACTACATACAGATAGCAGCTTATGGTGGAAAGAGGGGGAAGAAAGGGGAGATGTGAAGAGAATCGATCTTGCAAGCAATTTTTTTCTATCATTTTACAGTGTTATTTCATAATGAATAGCATTTTCATAAGTCAAAAACTACTTGCAAAGGAAAGAAAAGGCCAACTTAGAGTCAAGACAGACGGGAAATGTTAAACTATAACACGGCAGGTGAATTGCATTATAAGACAGCAACACAAGGGCAGCCACAAGTCAGCCCATGATTAATTCCCAGAGGATACCCCGTAGGTGACTACAGTGTGTTGCTATTCACAAAGCTCCTCAAGAGTCGTCATCTCCTCAGATCTTCCTAGGAGATGGGAGAAGATGCTTATGCTGGATGTTCTTGTCTTCTAGCAGAGGAGATGGAGGCCCAGTGAAGTTGACTCGCCCAAGGTCACAGTCTTTGGTCTGGTACCTTCTCTCCCAGGGGAGCCCAAGGTTCAGACACAGACACAAAGTGGTACAAGGGTTTGTGGAGGAAACCAGAGATGGTGCGTAAACCCAAGAACTGTGCATGACTGAGGACAAGGGAATCCACGCAGTGACTCAGGGAGATGGAACAGAGTAATGGAAGCTGGGAAAGAGCAAGACACGCTTGTGAGGTGGTCAGATCGGCTTGGCTGGAGCACAGGGTATAGACAAAGGAGTAGCAGGAGAGAAGTCCAGAGAGAAGAGAAAGGATACAGTAGTGAATGCCAAGCTAAAGAAGACTGCACTTGTTCTCTAAGTCAGTGGGAGCCAGTGAATGGGACTCTGAGAAGACTTACATGATAAAAGCAGTGTACAGGAAGGAAGGAATTACTTCATTAGAGGGTAGATGTAATGTCACCACTTAACACAGAAGGGGATACTTAAACACACTGAATTGGCCAAATTTTCCCGGTAAGAGGGAGACCCAGGCTGCCAACTTGCCATGATTTCAGGTACCCTCAACGAGCCATTTGCTAAATGCTACAGGCTCACTCCTTCCACTTATAGGGGTTATAACTGGAAGAACCAGGACAGCCTTCCCCACGTGCCCTTATGCTGCCACTCTGGCCTTCCCGGACTACTCCCCACTGCGCTGTCCATCCAGAACTGTCCAAGATGAGGGTCTTAAGCGACGGCTTCTCAATACTGGAATGCAAAGGACTTGGAGGTGGTGCCACTAATGTGATAAAAGCACCTACACCACGGCTGCAATGGCTGTTGAAGCCAGGAGTGTGTCTTCCACACTTATGTACTTCTCTCAGGCACTGTCAGGGCATTAACCCAGCAGTTCCCAAATACTGGGGCAGGCCTGGGTCATCCCCAACCTCCCTCCCCCCAGCGTCTGTTCAGTAGATCCCAGACAGGGCCCAGGTGTCTGCCTTTTTTAAATGATCAGGTGACTGATGCTCTGACACATGTGAAACCACTGGAAACTCCAGAGAACACAAGTACAGACACCACGGCAGACAGAAAGTGGTGGTAGAGTCTAGCCTTTCTAGATGACTTCAAATGAAACCATGTAAGACGTGCTCTACAGAACCCCGGCACCATGTCTCAGACATTCAGATTTCCCCAGTGTCTAAAGTCAGGCTGTGCAGTTATCAGATCCTTATACAGCTATCTTCATGAAGGTCTCATTAATTCAGAAATTCGGATCAGACACAACTGCCCTAAAATTAACTTTGCTCTATTAATCAGAGAAGAATTAAACTTAGTAAAAATGATAAAGAATATGTTAATAATATTACGATATTATTGATATTAATGATAAGCATATGTTAATAAGATAATCTGTGTGTGGACACACACACACACACACAATGCATGAACTACCATTTAACTCATAGATCCTGATCATCAAATCTGGAGGGTCACAACTTCTGATCATCTGGGTACCATACTACAATTTTAGCCCTACCTCTGCAAGAGATATTACACACTTTATTTCTTCTTCCAATTGACTCGTTTTTTTCCTAATTCAGAAATTAAAATATGAAAGTTATAATACAGTCACAAATAGTGAATATTACTCAACATAAATACCAGTCAACTGTAATCATAAACACTTATTAAAATTTTAGAAGTTCATCCCATGAATCATCTAAAATGATTTTCTGACCACCCATGATCCAACACTTTGAGAACACTGATCTAGAACTAACCATCTCATTCGACAGAAGGAAGAACTGGCATTCAGAGATCAAGTAATCTAACTGAAGTTAGAAAGCTCCTGAGTAGAAAAAGCATAACCCTGGTCTCCTGATCCCCAGCTCATAAATGCGTTTTTCCTATACTATGAATATTCAACTAATGCATTTATAGCAAATCACTGCCGTATTTTCATTAGGATAAGTACCTGCAGTACTTCTATTCAGCAATATTTAAGGTTCATAGTTCAAACAATTTTATTTATTTTACAAAGTAACTAATGGGTCTTTTTCTTTTAAAAAACATTTGTCATACAAATTTTCCATTAATTCTCATGCTTCTCCTTGTACCAATAATTTGCTATTTTTACAGCACATTTCATAAAATTAAACTTAAAATCACACCTGTATGCTCTTTGAGGTTGGCCCTCATGTTTTACAAAATGTTACACATCTTTTTAAAGATATTAGTATATGAAGCAGACATCATGTATAGGACTCAGTTACAATTTGCCATGGAGAGCCAGAAAGCCGATATAGTCTGCCAGGCCTCTCCCCTCAAGCCTAAGTCTTTAGCTTACAAAGATGAAGGAAAGGACACTGGGCACCTCTCATCAACCACTGAGATTCACCCAAGTGGACGGGGTCACATCAACTGACCATAAGCCATGGCTGCTCTTGAAGTACTTGCTAAGCAGTGATGGAATTCCCAAGACATAGTCAAGGCTTGGTAAGCACCTAACTACACCTCCCCAAGTAGCAGCCTCTTCTTCCCCAACCACCCAGCATAGATTCTCTGCTATAGGCACATTTTTTTTCCTATCATACTGTATCCTCAGGTGATAAATGTAGCCCATAATTTAAAAAAAAAAAAAAGGAAAAACCCCATAAATGTCCACAGAACCTCCTTGTAAATTAAATAGTGCATCATGAGTAACACAGCTATTACTCAGTGAATACATCCCAATTCTGTGCTCCATGCTATCTAGGTTGTCAGATAAATGAGTAAAACACAGGCACTGAAGAAGCACTGAGAGCTTGGGGTAAGGTCCCCACCACCACCACCAACTTCTAGGGACAGAAAAGGCAGCTGGATTGGGGTAGGAGTGGGGGTGGGGGGAGAGAGGAGACGGGAGAGGAGGGACATTCTAGGAGGCAGAATGAGAAAGGCAAAAAAAAAGTACTAGGGTTTCTTTCTTCCCTTTTTTCCCCCCTAGTCTGTGGCATGAAAAAACAATGGCTTTTCTGAGGCACAGTGCAGACAAGGCAGCTCTGAAAACTAATGGCCGTGATTAATGACAATGGGCTGGAGGAGAGTAGGGACACAGCCGCCACATACATCATGCCTTCCCGTCAGTCTCTGCTCCTCCCTGCCCCTCTTCCTCCTACCAGCAAGACATTATAAAAATATCTTATCTGCTCCGGACGCCGATTCTGAAGCTGAAATCGAAGATATCCCCCCACCCAGAAGAAAAACAGAGAGTGAGAAAGAACAGCCAAAAAGGAATGGCACTAGAGGGGGTAAAAGAGGAAAGAGAGAGAGAAAGCGAGAGGGAGAGAGACAAAGAGGTGATAGGGTGAACAAGAAAATGGCATGTAAAATAACTATAAGATATTCCAGGGGAAAATGTGCAGGCTGTAATCATTCAAGATTTCAGCAACTTGACTCCTCACATGCTGAAGCCACATTTTCAAGGTCTTATCTGCCATATGGTTCCCTGTTTGGATGATTTATTAGGTGTAGAAAGCACACTGATAAATTTTACTGCATTTCCCTGAATAGGCAACCTATGGTGTCAATAACAAAGCTCAGGCGACTTTAATGAAAACTGCAAGCACCAAAGGGTAACCATTTATTTATGAGTCGCTATAGTATTACTAGGACAAAATTTATCTTCCCTTCTCACGCACCCTGTAGAAACCAAATCTGGTCAAAGTAACAGAGATCACATCCATATGTCAATGGTTTGCTAACATCTCTCCTGCAAGAAACACTGGCTGTTGCCCTGGAGAAATTGTTTGGTGCTTTCAAGTGACCCATTTTGCATAAGAAATCTTGTTTTTATGGAAAAACAAGGCAAAACCTGAAGAACTCTGCAAACACTATGGCCTTAGCAATCACACTTAAAGGCAACTGTGGAATCCTCTCATTATTCTTTACCCAGAAAATGGGACAGCTGCCCCAGGGGTAGGGATGAAAAAAAGAGAGGGTGATGTACAGATGAGAAGCAGAGAGATTTAGACAGAGTCCAATCCACAAATATTTTAAACTTCCCAGTCCATATAACATCATTCCCCTATATCCACTCTGGGTCTTAGGACACCAGTCATGACATAAGTCAACATCTGCATTCTTCACTCATTGCATGGTTCCCCTGTCCCTCACTGCCCCCAAATGCCTCTCTTCTTGGCTAGTGGCTATCTGCAAGTCTGATGTATGTGTTATTTTTATAACAGAGAAACAATCCAACTTTTTAAAACTCTGAAGGCAACAGAAACGAACGACCAAACTCAGAAGGGAAAAAAATTACAGAGGAGGGGAGGAGGAAAGCCAGATAGCACTCTCTTAATGTTTAATCCTGAGACACAGTTAACTGCAGCAACCAAATATTTGGGCCAGATTTTCAAGTCCACAGTTCTCCCCACTTGTGGAACATGCCTGTCCTGAGTGAACACAGCCTTGCCCAGGAATGTCAAAAGAAGGAAGGGTGAAGAAGAAGCTCAACCACAATAGCATACGTTTGAGTAATGCTCTTAGTGCTGCAAACCAACAAAAGCAAAGTGAAAAGTCCAGGCCAAGGCTTTGACCTGAGCAAATCCCAGCCTCCATTTCTGGAAAATTCCTGAAATATTCCTCCACTAGATGATTTTACCCAGGTTTCTTTTTGTACTTTTTAATTTTATTCAGTTTTTTCCTTGTTCTGGCATCAATAGGTCTTCCAGTACTTCCACAGTGAGAGGGCATGAAAATTCGTTCTTATCATTTTTCAACCATGCTAAGGCCCCTCTTGCCATCCACCACTTCAAACCACCACCACCACCATGTAAATAAATAAGCCAACTCTTTGGACATCGGACCAAAAACCATCAACATTTTAGAGAGAAATCTTTTTCACGTTGCACAAAATAAACAATTAGAAGTCATCTTCATCAGTTCAATTACTGCCATCCCCGCTTTTAAAATCTCCTCAGTAAAATGGCGTCAATTAAAGTTTAATGCCTTATAAAATATCATTCAAGTATTAGAGTAGAATTAGGAAGGAATAGGTGCTGCTTGAGCTCTGGCCGTATTTTTAGAGTTTCTCAACCAGAGAGATTTACAAGAATATTCATTATTGCCTAGATTGCTTTCAATTCAGCCACTTCTTTATTAAAAGAGGTAGGGGCAAGGGCCCAGCATGGTTCAGAGCATACTCAACCAGCTGCATTTTCAGTTTGCAAAATATTTCCACTAGTTTTCAGAGCCATCGTCATTAGTAAAACCTTCCACTTATTTTTCTACACAATTCTCCTCTTAATTTTTAACCCCCTGAGTATTTCCAAAGGAAATCTAATCGACGTAAGTCATTTGCACTTAGCTCACGCCAAATGACATTTGAATGAATTGTGTTTCCCTAGAAGCCCCATCAACCTTTTCTGGTGGCCTCTGAAAGCTTTCCAATTCTGAGGAAGCCCCATTCTGAGCAGAATGAACAAACTTAAACCCTAAACTGCAATTAAGGAATGAGAAAAAGGGACTGGAAGAACAGGGAAGAACAGGAAGACATCCAGCCAGGGGCTCCAGGGCAAGACGAAATCTCCTTTTGAAGGCCTGATAAAAGAGTTGTTCAGACTGTTCACTACACAATTGTGTTTGGCCACAGAGACAGGTGGGGACTAAAATCTATACTATGCTCCACTTGCCAAGCTCAGGTTCTGACCAGGGGCTGCATCTACCCAAAGAAAGGGGGTGCCTTTTTTCTAATTTCCTCAAAGACACCATATGGGCTAGCTGATAAAGTCATGTTAAGAAAACCAGAGTAAATGCACAGGAAAGGAAGCTATAACAACATGAAAGACAATCTCCCAAAAGGGAGAAGATATTTGAAAATGATACATCCGGTAAGGGGTTGACAGCCAAAATGTATTTTGAAAACTTATACAACACCAAAAAAATTTCAATTAAAAAATGGACAGAGGACCTGAATAGACATTTTGCCAAAGAAGACATACAGATGGCCAAGAGACACATGGAAATATGTTCAACATCACTCATCATCAGGGAAATGCAAATCAAAACCACGAGCTATTACCTCACACCAGTCAGAATTGTTAGTATCAAAAAGACAAGAAATAACAAACCTTGGGGAGGATGTGGAGAAAGGGAAATCATTGTGCACTGTTGGTGAGAATATAAATTGATGCAACCACTCTGGAAAAGTGTATGGAGTTTCCTCAAAAAATTAAAAATAGAGCTACCATAATCCAGCAATTCCACTACTGGGTATTTACTCAACGAGAATGAAAACACCAATTCGGAAAGATATATGCACCCTTGTTTTTATTGCAGCATTATTTACAATAGCCAGGATATGGTAGCAACCCAAGTATCTATCCACAGATGAATGGATAAAGATGTGGTGTATATACATACAATGGAATATTAGCCATAAAAATGAATGAAATCCTGCCATTCATGACAACACGGATGGTCCTAAGAAGGTATTACACTAAGTGAAGTCCGAGAGAGACAAATCCCCTAGGATTTCATTTATATGTGGAATTTTAAAAACAAATGAACAAAAAAACCAGAAACACAGACTCTTAAATACAGAGAACTGCTGGTTGTTGGAGAGGAGGCAGGTGAAGGGATGGGCACAATAAGTGGAGGGGATGAAGAGATCTAGATTTCCAGTTATAAGATAAATAAGTCATGGAGATGAATGTACAGCATAGGGAATATAGTCAGTAATAGTGTCATAACACATGGTGATAGGTAATGACTACACTTCTCATGGTGAGCACTGAGTAACGTGTAGAATTGAATCACTATGTTGTGCACATGAAACTAACATTGTAAGTCAACTGTACTTCAATAATTAAAAAACAAAACAAAACAAAACAAAAAAAAG